>NW_026867092.1:0-537599 GCF_026571515.1 Ruditapes philippinarum
CATTTATTCTGTATTTTTTTTCTTTTCCGCAAAGATTTTATGAAAGAGTATGTTTAGGCTTAAAATTTACTTGAGGACACATATAAGCCATATCCTTTTAGAAAGTAAAATAAATTATACATTTAAAATATAATGAAACAATTAATCACTGTATTTAAATTTCTTCATAAATGTCTGTCTGTACTTCCTAAGATTTGTTTGCAAAGGGTTTCCGATAAGCATGGGACTTATTTGGTAAAGAAATAGGTAAATTCTATAAATGATTGGTGAATTATCCTGATTGGTCGGAATGATTACAGATTCACCGAGGAAACAAGTCTATGACGTCATCTTCATACACCACGTGCAAATTAATGATATATTATTTAAAACAATTGGACAATATCGATTCACGTTTGCATGTCATTACCCTATGAATGATCGATATATATATAAAAGTGTTCTAAATAATAATTCAAGTGGTATGTCTTAATATCCTTATCATGTTTTACTTTTATGCTTGGTTAATTATAATAGTCAATCTTTTGAAATATGTAACTAATTTAGCTCGATTTGATAACGAAAAAATGAACAAATTGTCACTTAAAAATAAAACTATTTCAACTCGTCGTTGTTTGGCATTTAGTTCCTTTTTACAACTTTTTAACAACTTTTAAATTAGAAAAAAGTTGAAATTAGATTTTAAGTTCAAAAAATAGTAATCGTAAAACTGTAAAATACATGCAAATCTTTATACCTAAGGTTGAATAAACCCAAAAAGAAAACATTTTTTTACAATATTCCATCGAAATTTAAACCTACGCTTATATTTAATCGATATTTATATTGTCAGCTGTTAAGTAATAGAAAGAGCACAGAAACACGAGGCTATCTGATTTGTACGAGGGGGCGTAGCCCCCGAGTATAAATCAGATTGCCGAGTGTTTTGGTGTTCTTTCTCTTTTGTATCATAGTCAAACATAAAAACACGTTCCCTATTGTCACAAATTTAAACCCCGGGAAAAAGTAACCAATGATCGAGTATCTGAATATGATATTTCTGCAGCTTTCCCTTTCTCTGCCGTCACAATATGTAAACCACAGGAAAAATGAGCCAATCAACGGGCATGATCTGGAGTGCGGGTAACTGATACCTGCACTCCAGTTACCGCACTGTGCATGTATATGTATACGATTTAACTCGGACACTTTTTCAACAGAAAGGTCCCCAAACTATGATACAAAGAACTATTATTGACTCCTCTTTTCAACGTGATACCGGTACCCAGCTTTAGACGTAATGCTGCGAACATCGATCATAAATGCATCCGATATTGGGGTTAACATGCATGAGTTGAAAAGAACTAGACAGTCAATCTGTGTGTGACAATTTCATACTGTCTGACACTATTATCATAATGATATCTGTATTGAATCAATATTTTGAAAATAATGAAAGTATTTTATCTCCTTCAATGTCCTTTGGGACGTTCCTTCGTCAAAAAGTGGAAGATATACATCATATTTCTGCGAATGTCTGTATAATCAAAATTAAAGAGGTTTCCTGATGAAAAATATAAATTTGTAATTTAAAGTTTTATTTTATATGTTTTTTTCCGTCACCCCATTAATATTAACTTTAAAATGAATTTATGTTAAGCTAATCAAGAGTTCATTACATATGCTGCAAAAATTTTCGAAAAAAGATGCTGAATATTGAGCGTATGTTTATTTTAGGAGATGTGATACCATCGCCAGATAATTTCAAAATGCGGAATCAAATTATACGCTTTTATACGCAGATATTTGTTTTCTACGTAGAAGCAACTTAAAATGGCATGTTTCCATTGCACCTACAGTAAATAGATTAGATTTTTACTATTTTATATGAGGGTAAAGGAACACAAACAAATATCGTTTATGCTTGAGAAAAGAATATTAATAGACAAATACAACTATTATGATATTAAATTTATTGCATTTTGTCTAGACAATAGACGTTTAAGATGTTACGCATGTTATAATAAGAATTACACAATTTTATTTAATTCACAACAAACATAACATTAAGGAGAAACTTGTCCTGAGCAATGCTTGATATCAATCTTGCTTTTATAGAAATAAAGATTATCTAGTATATGCAACTATTCGGTTTGAGAAGAAATGAACTTTAGACTATGAATTAGTTTATTGGATCTTATTTGTCAAGGATTATTGTTGTTGAACCGTATTTTCATATAAGTCTTATAAGTTACTATTGTAGCTATTGAAAACATTGAAAACAGAAAAAAGAAATAGTCACAACTGAAACCGTACTGTCTAAAAAGGACAAACAGCAAGGCAAATATTTGCCTATTCAGTGATGATGCACTTATTTACAACACAATTAATTCAAATGAAAAATTGTTTGAACTTCATTTCAATTTTCTTAAAGAAAAATTGTTTATTAAATATTAAAGACTGCTTTAATATATGTGTATGTTTATAAAGAATTGCTTGTAATTGTTAGATATAGAAAAATGTTTTGTTTATATAATTATGCAGTATTAAAATAACACACAAGAAACACATTGTTTGCTCATGTTTAGTATTCGTGTTAAAATTAAATTAGACAAGTAATTTGAGATCTAAGGTATTTGTGACGTAATCACGTCTGCGAGTATTGATTTATAAATTATTAGTGCAGACGACATCATGCAATAAATCTAAGCCGATTACAATTGAAAATCAATAGTATCATCAGAACAGCCTTGACATTTAATAACCTTTTAATCAGTTCCTACCCGAAAGGCATAGTTTCTTACTTTATCACATGTTCTGAAAATTGTTATCGTTTTCAGAAATAATACAATATGAATAAAAACATCATTTTTAAGCTTCCACGATTGTACAATATATTGAACAGGTTCAGTACCAGAGTGGGTCACATGATTTTGATAAGGAGTATGACATATTTTAATATTAATAGGGGTTTATATCTTACTAGTTCTTCAGAGGCGTCATGAGTCAAATACCTGCTGATTTTACTTGTTTTTGCGTATTTTTTGTTAAAAAAATGTTAGTTGACAACCAAATGTCTGACGGTCATAACCCCGCCAAACTCCCTCTGGATCCTCGCAAGGCAATTGCAAGTGAGAGGCGAACAATATTATATCTGAGTTCTAACTTAAAGAATATTTTTAATAATAATAACTGCATAAAAATATGCATTTGTTAAGTGTAAGATCAAAATATATTTTAGCTATACCAAATGTATTACTTTCATGGTGGCGTAGCCATAATAACACATTTTGCTTACAAGTGAAAGATAATCTGATCGTTTCATGTAAAGGAAAGTTATTCCTTTTTATTATCATCATCAGCAAAACAACCAGAATCATCATTTTATTTGACTTATATTGTTTCACAAATTTTAATAGATCCTGACATAGATTGGTTGTCAGTTTTTCTGAAGGTTAAATGCATTGTTTTGTCAAAAGTGAAATATTTAAATCTAACATGTAGATAATGCGAACATTTAAAAAACAGAATGGCCTTGCTAATTGAAATATTGTAATTGTTTGGTAGAAAACGCTTGAGTACCATTTTGTTTAAAGCCGCCAAATTTCGTTTATGGCATGATTATACCCAAGCAACATTTTTTATTTTAAGTAGATTGTTTTAATTTCAAGGAAAAGACAAAACTGTTTTCCGCTCAAGGTATGTAGATATTTATATAACTGTTATATTGGGGTTTCCATAGGCCGACTTCAAATTACTTGCTCTTTTAAGCAATTTATTTGTCTCGTATTCATCCTTTATACAGAGTCAATAAATTTTTACTTATTGCTTTTGTGTCCTTCGATCTTACCCATTATATAATATTTACAAAGAAATGACTAATACAATGGAGATAAAAAATAACTTAATACAAAAGAAATACAATTTTAATTTTATTAACTTTGTTAAATGTAGTATACACGGAATGTGTACCGTTGGTTCCGACGATGTCTGGTATATAACATATGTATCAAATGTACATGATAAGTCTTTAATATAATTTTTGCAATCAGTTATACCCATACTCGTGTACAACATGATGTTTTAATTCTTGCAATCAATTGGAATAACACATATTCATTTTCTTGATTCTATTCTTTGTTGTTTAGGATGGACATTGTTTACAATCCCTGAAACATACACATGTTTAATGTGTAGTTAGATCGAAAACATTTGCTTAGGTCGTGGCAGTTATATAGGATAAGCACACAGTTTAATTGAATATACAAATTCCTAATGAATACATTGTTTAGAGAGGAATGGTCACGCGAAAGCCTACGGTCTTATTACAGTTATCAACTTACTAGCATTAAAAGCAAACAAATTTTTACAAACAGACATTTGAAACAGAAACGTTTGTTACTTAATTGAATTTGTTTCAGGTAGTTAACTAACAGATGGCAGCAAAACATGTCTTGAAGAAAAAAATGTTTTTGGATTTAAGGATTATACAGTAAAAAAGGTATCAGTATATTTCACTGGACACATAAAATTTTAAAAACTTAAAGACAAGACTGACTGCATGCGGATTACATGGGCAATCCTTACAAACAATCTTAAACTTTAAGTCTGGAAAAAAAAATATCTTTAAGAAAGTTGTAGCTGAACTACTTTGAGACAAATTAGTTAATATTAAGAGAAGGGTCGTTTATAAATTATAGCAGCAGTAAATCAAATTGTCGAGATAAAAAATACAAAGTGTAACATTATTACATCTATTACAATTAGATGTAACAATTATATCTCATTATTGGTAATAATTATTATTGATATATACTGTTATCAGTAGAAAACTACAATTCGGTATTTTAAATCAAAGTTCATAAGTTTTTAATACTAGAATGAAAGTGATGTATAGCAACTATACATATCTCAATGCTGCATTGTATCTTAATAACGAAATAAAATCTTCATTTCTACAGTTATCTTTATAACATAAATACTTCAAACTATGAAATTCTGATATTGTAATCTATTACTATTTCTTTTCCTTTTCTGAATATTAAATACACTACTAAACATGTATGTATATCAATATAAAAAGGTCTTAATTTAACCCTTTCTCCTAATCTTACTCTTTTGCAGACAATTTTAGCATATCTTAAACACATTTTGTAAAGTCATTTTCTAAATGTAGAGAATGACATATCAAGACGGTTAGAGGCGTTTTAGTAAGTAAATGAAACCATCTTTTTTAATGTTTAAGGTATGATCCACCGGACAAAAAAGGCTTATATCATAGTTTATCAAATTGGTTTTGGACACAATATGAGCCGCGTCACGACACAACTAACATAGTGCTTTTGCGACCAGCATGGATCCAGACCAGCCTGCGCATCCGCACAGTCTGATCAGGATCCATGTTGTTCGCTTACCAACCCTATTTCACTTAGAGAAACTGATAGCGAACAGCATGGATTCTGATCAGACTGCGCGGATGCGCAGGCTGGTCTGGATCCATGCTGGTCGCAAACGCACTACGTTGGTTTTGTCTTGACGCGGCTCATTTCCTTTTTTCTTAAATAATTGTGTTAAAAAATTATAGTTATTTCAAAGTAAATGCTTTTGTGTGTTCGTGATGATTGTATATAAAGGGCCAGTGTTGTTTGTAAATAAACTGCTAGTAATTAGAATGGCCACAGTTATCATTCTGGCATTTAATGAACTTTCAAACCAAATGTCTTTGTCTAATGTCTCTAAAAACATGGATTTATAAACGATTACCCTACGTGAGTACATACAATATAACAATTAACCCTGCAAAGCAGATTTCACTGCAATATTTGAGTGTGAAACGGTCAGCAGCCTTAAAATAATGAAAATAACTTGTTAAAGATAATAAACATAATCAAAAGGAATATTCAATGTCTGAAATAAGAAAAAATATATATAACATAATTAAAATACCATGCTTTCTCATCAATTCAATATTTCTATTGCTGAGCTGATCACAAACCTTTCATTTTATGCTAACAAATTCTTTACTCCCTCATTCCCTCATTTAAGCGACAAAATGAATATAGTTAAAATATTTATTACAATTTGACTGGACTTTTGTCCATTGTAATGAAAGAATTTAACGCATTTCGTAAATGTCCTAGCATCGATCACATACGATATGATAATTCACATGTATATTGAATAAACTGTTCAAAGATAACGTGCAAGTTCATAATAATACAAAATATAGTAAACAAGATTAACAAGGAAAGGTGGCGTGCAAAGAACGCAACCCCAACACGACCCAGTTACAAGGACCAGCGGCCGGGAGCCGAGGAGACTCTAAACAAAAACAGGACAGGGCACAAGGCATAGCGCGGAAAGGATAATCACATTACCCCAACAACGGTAACCAAGAATATTGTAGAGTCTGATATACAATAGCAGATATAGGTTATACGATTATTATTTTCAATAGATCTTTAACCGTAAATACTGGTACATAAAGTAAAAATCTTTAGAACTAATATTATAAATTTGTCCATGATATTATACTTGCTTTTATTTAGTAACAAAAGCATGATTTCAAATACTTCAATTCAAATACTACATAGGGATTTCATTTCATATTTTAAATACATTACACTAGAAATGGATGCTTCAGATAATGGACTATACTGTAACACTATTGAATCAATCAAAGGTTACGAAGCCAGGGGGTTCGACATTCAACATTAAACATGGCGTTACGTGTGGTTAATGTTTTTTATGATATCCATTACGTGACCATTATTTACAAACACAGCAAGGAAGGAGGATAAACAAAATTAATAAATTTCAACAACATGTATTTGAAAACAATATTAATTCATATAAACTGTTTTGACATATCAAACAGAAATGTTAGCGATATTTTTTGTCAATTCAAATTAACTTTGTTCAATGTTTAGGTGATACATGATTGACACAGAAATAGGAGTAAAATATAAAATGGTCCTATATAGAGCACGTTAAAGAGGTATCTCACATCTATCCTCAATGATGCTTTGTCGCAAGATTATGTTATACAGCAAATTGTTAGTGTCATAGACAGCCTTTATATATCTAAAAAAAGTAGCTACATGGATAGGAAAATATGTACAGAGGCATCACATACACCACACCCTCCTACGAGGAACAGATTTAGCAAAATTATGAAGTGTTCTAATAAAACATTGATTTCAGAAGTTCAGTTTAAAAACAGGGAAAAAACAAATAGATCAGGTATGCCACAACTTTTAGCCGGGCCAAAGGCTTTGACTTAATAATTAGTGTTTACACATGCTATGGGCACAAAATGTATTTATATCTAACACACTAACGTATATATTTAAGGTAGCATATAAACTTATGATGGCGAAACAGATGTATATCAACCATAAATGATCAAATAATTATAGAAAAAATGAAAGAAACACATAAAGAAAATGAATACAGTCCTAGAAGGTCAATAAGAATCACTTTGTTTCAAACTGTACATGACTGAGACAGACAGGAGTGTATTCATCAAGGTATATGACTTAACAGGAATGAACAGGCACAATCAAACAAAGTTTGGAACACTTTCTACTTGTCGTTTTGGATGTTCTTTAGGGATTCCATTATTTCACTTTTAACTAACACCATGTTGTATTATTAAAAACATGAGTGTCATGACCACTGTTGTTTTAGTAATTTATGTTATGGAATATAGTAAGAAAATGCTGTTTTATATTATAAATTGGTTTACTATTTACTCTATTAACAATGACTATGTATAATATTGGCTCCTCAAGTCATACAATATTAGTACATGTCTTTTTATATTAAAGCATGTTAGTACATTCTAATGCTGTTTGTTCTTGGTTCAATGATTAGTTATCCATTTGCAAATCAATATCGTGATTATTTACCCGCTTCACTGACATACAGATGTTTTGAAAGATTCATTATATTCGTGAAGAAAAAGATCATTGAGGCAAATACTAAGTTAAAAGTGATTACTTTAGAACACGTATTGTGTTCGTTGTCAGAGATTTTAAGCGCTCATTATGATTTGAATGGTTCAAAGTTAAACCTCAAATTCATCAGAGGATTAAAAGAGACTGAATAATTAATTTCTATTTCGTCAAACATAAATCAGCTCGTGGCGTATATTTAATGAAGTGAAAGAAATATTAATAAAGAACATGAAGCAAATATCCTGGCAAAAGTGATATTTTGAAATGACTTTATGATATTCAAACGTTAATATCTTTAAAATGACCTAATGCCGGGCATTTTCTCCGTTAAGAAGCTGACAGCTGTAAGTAGAAGAATTGCAAAACTTTATATCATGTTTTGTCAAAATACCAATAATTCTAGAGAAACGACTTAAACATTTATGACAGAGATTACACACCTTTTTATCAATAATTCAAATTAAACGTGTATTATATAAATAAGCAAGAGATTTAATCATATTGCTGTTCAACAAAGGTATTTGGGTGATAATATTCTTGATTCAATTATAGTTTCCGTCTGAGCAAATTAGATTTTAAAGCTACAGTCACACTGACATCCCGGCAGAGCCCCGGTAGACGTCCTGGGTGATCCGGATACGACCGGGGTACAACCGGGAACAATCGGGGTACATCCGTAACTCTGCCTGCAACGTCCGGGATGATCCGGGAACATCCGGCATTCGACCCCGGATGGAATAAAATATTTAATATCACCGGGGTGGTCCGGAATGATCCGGGAAGTATAGCTTTGCCGGCTTCATCCTTAGCTCTGCCGGGAACGACCGGGGCTACACCGGGAAAGCACCGTAGCTCTGTCGGCACAAACCGGGGATTTTCCGGGGTATGATATAGCCGGTAGAGCTACGGTAGAGCACCGGTGAATGCTGACAGAGCCGCGGTGAATGCCGGCAGAGCCCCGGAGGATGACGATGGAGCTACGGTTGATCCTGGTAGAACTCCGGCAAAGCCCGGTTCCTTACAAAAGAATCACGATAATTTGCGATGATTGTTACAAAACTGCAGAGTTATGTCAAATCGCATATTCATTTTTTAACTAAATTAATAACAAATCTCGTTCTTCATAGATAAGTCGCGTATACTCCATATCTGACTGCATGAAACAAAGCTAGTTTTCATATTATGAAAAAGAGTTTTCCTTAGTTCAAAGCAATGAAAAAGTGTATAACATATCTAAGTGATAAATTTTGTTTAATGCTTTTAGGATATCGAATACTTAGTTAATATTAAAAGACAAGCGAAAAAATGATTTATTATCATATCCTTCGACTTTGTTGGAATATTTACAAGTTTGAATGACATAAGCCTATTATAGCCTATTATAGGCTTTCTTTTTAGAATTTTGCACTACCGTTCCGAGTTCATTCGATGCCTATATATGTCAGATGGCATGCAAAGGTTGACATTTAATTACACCAATCGGTTTAAAATGCTAATAAAAACGGAATGATAGAATGAAAATAAATGAAATATTCACGAATGAAGTATTTTCATTGGCTGTATCTGAAACATTTAATATATATTTGTACATGTACCTGTTGCCAGAAAGGTCGTTCAATTTTAACTGAAATTCAGCATTATGATATTCGCATAAAAAGCTTTTCTATAATTTATCAAGTTCTGTCTTATCGTTTTACAAAACAATGTACGTACTATAAATATGTGATTTATACCAAATATGGCAACAGAAAAAAATTCTACTTTTACGCATCCATTCAAACATAACAAAAACGTTAACAATAGCAGCATATAAACTTCAAATGAAACATATGACAGGTTTAGCATGAATTCTGAAAATGTATTGTTTTTATAATATTCTCTTTTTATAAAACACATGGAAGGTTCGGTAGGCAAACAAAACGATTTATTTTATTCTGCATTACTGTTTTTGTATAATTACGACAATAAATAAAGACTGGTTTTGTTAAAATACAACAAAATAATAAAACATTGCCTGAAAATCAAGGCCAAATCAGTCTTAAAATGCTATTTTTCTAAAATATTTTATGTAAAATTTTTCAAAAAGATACATATGGTCCTATTAAGCAGAGCCTTACTTTTTCGCAACCCATTTAATATTTTATATCGAAGTCAAAAAATAACATTCTGCTTACATTTACTATCTTTGACACAAATATTTCACACTGAGTGCTATTTCCTTAAGGTGATTAGCACCGAACGTTTTCTTAATATTATAAAAACATGTTTACTAGCGCGTCTACACGGTTGAAAGGCTATTTCTAAATTTAATTTTTCTTCCTACATAAAAAATTTTTTTTAAATAAAAAAATTTAAAAAACAATAAAAATTTTTTGTTTTTTCTTATGTTCGGTGAAAAGAGTATAAAATCAAAAAAATATGACTTAGGCTTGAAAATGCTAAAATTTTTAAAATGACAATTCTATATTTCATAAGATTTGACAATTTAAAAATTTTAAAATAAAAACAAAATGACAAAAAATTCGTTTGGGAAATTTGTAATTATCTTAATAGAAATTTAAAAACATATAAAATTAGCAAAACTTATTTGAAATTTTTTTAAAAAGTGGATAAAAAATCTTTATTGCTTCCTTTCGAACCAAAATAGCAGGGTTAATTATTTTTAAAATACGCTTTCCATAGTGACGCGCATTTTTGGGGAAAAACGCGTTGTGTGTGGGACAAATATATAAATAAACGGTAGAACATTTAACAAATTTCTACACAAGTGCTTCCTCAATGTTGGACGTGATTAAATTTAATGTTCAAGGGTGGTTATTTCGTTTTCTTAGAGATTTTTTCAATAAGGATGAAGTATGGAGATTATACGATAGTCTCAAATTTTGTAATCTAATTTTGTAAGATTTTTTTTTTCAATCTCAAGGCTGACGGATTGCGATGATGCGGGGAATACTTTGTCTTTTCCAAATACATTTCCTTATATTGCTTTAATTACAACATCATTTAAGCATAATCCGTCGATGAGAATCTGTGTAGGGCAATTGTCTTTTGTCCAGTTAAGTTTATACATGATGCGAAGAAATGATGCAGAATCAATTGTTGATGTATAGCAACCAACTGTGTCTTAAACGTCTATAATAAATTCTTAATATAGAATTTTATATGAAATATACTTAATTTGGATTTATATATAAAATCATGGCAATTTATGCTCATTTAGGTGTTATTCACCTAGATCTAATTCTGTGTTTTTTGTTTTTTTTCTTTTCCGCCAGATTTTATGAAGAGTATGTTTATCTAGGCTTAAATTGACTTGAGGACACATATAAGCCAAAGCCTTTTAGATAGTAAAATAAATGATACATTTAAAATATAATGAAATAATTAATCACTGTAATTAACTGCAATTAATCATTTTCTTCATAAATGTCTGTCTGTACTTCCTAAGATTTGTTTGCAAAGGGTTTCCGATAAGCATGGGACTTATTTGGTAAAGAAATAGGTAAATTCTATAAATGATTGGTGAATTATCCTGATTGGGTCGAATGATTACAGATTCAGCGAGGGAAACAAGTCTATGAACGTCATCTTCATAACACCACGTGCCAAATTTAATGATATTTATTTTTTAAAACAATTGGACAATATCGATTCACGTTTGTAATGTCATTATCCTATGTATGATCGATTAGAATATAAAAGTGTTCTAAATAATAATTTCAAGTGGTATGTCTTAATATCCTTATCATATTTTACTTTTATGTTTGGTTTAAAATTATAATAGTCAATCTTTTGAAATATGTAACTAATTTAGCTCGATTTGATAACGAAAAAAAGAATGAAAAATTGCTCACTTAAAAATAAAAAACTATTTCAACTCGTCGTTGTTTGGGCATTTAGTTCCTTTTTAGCAACTTTTTAACAACTTTTAAATTAGAAAAAAGTTGAAATTAGATTTTAAGTTCAAAAAATAGTTATCGTAAAACTGTAAAATACATGCAAATCTTTATACCTAAGGTTGAAGAAAAACCAAAAAGAAAACATTTTTTTTACAATATTCCAATGATACCGAAATTTAAACCTAAGCTTATATTTAATCGATATCTATATTATACTATTTATTATTGACTCCCCTTTTCAACGTGATACCCAGCTTTAGACGTAATGCTGCGAACATCGATCATAAATGCATCCGATATTGGGGTTAACATGCATGAGTTGAAAAGAACTAGACAGTCAATCTGTGTGTGACAATTTCATACTGTCTGACACTATTATAATAATGATGTCTGTATTGAATCAATATTTTGAAAATAATGAAAGTATTTTATCTCCTTTGGGACGTTCCTTCGTCAAAAAGTGGAAGATATACATCATATTTCTGCGAATGTCTGTATAATCAAAATTAAAGAGGTTTCCTGATGAAAAATATGAATTTGTAATTTAAAGTTTATATGTTTTTTTCCGTCACCCCAATAATATTTACTTTAAAATGAATTTATGTTAAGCTAATCAAGAGTTCATTACATATGCTGCAAAAATTTTCGAAAAAAGATGCTGAATATTGAGCGTATGTTTATTTTAGGAGATGTGATACCAACGCCAGATAATTTAAAAATGCGGAATCAAATTATACGCTTTTATACGCAGATATTTGTTTTCTACGTAGAAGCAACATAAAATGGCATGTTTCCATTGCACCTACAGTAAATAGATTAGATTTTTACTATTTTATATGAGGGTAAAGGAACACAAACAAATATCGTGTATGCTTGAGAAAAGAATATTAATAGACAAATACAACTATTATGATATTAAATTTATTGCATTTGTCTAGACAATAGACGTTTTAGATGTTACGCATGTTATAATAAGAATTACACAATTTTATTTAATTCACAACAAACATAACATTAAGGAGAAACTTGTCCTGATCAATGCTTGATATCAATCTTGCTTTTATTGAAATAAAGATTATCTAGTATATGCAACTATTTGGTTGGAGAAGAAATGAATTTTTAGACTATGAATTAGTTTATTGGATCTTATTTGTCAAGGATTATTGTTGTTGAACCGTATTTTCATATAAGTCTTATAAGTTACTATTGTAGCTATTGAAAAAATTGAAAACAGAAAAAAGAAATAGTCACAACTGAAACCGTACTGTCTAAAAAGGACAAACAGCAAGGCAAATATTTGCCTATTCAGTGATGATGCACTTATTTACAACACAATTAATTCAAATGAAAAATTGTTTGAACTTCATTTCAATTTTCTTAAAGAAAATTGTTTATTGAATATTAAAGACTGCTTTAATATATGTGTATGTTTATAAAGAATTGCTTGTAATTGTTAGTTATAGAAAAATGTTTTGTTTATATAATTATGCAGTATTAAAATAACACACAAGAAACACATTGTTTGCTCATGTTTAGTATTCGTGTTAAAATTAAATTAGACAAGTAATTGGAGATCTAAGGTATTTGTGACGTAATAACGTCTGCGAGTATTGATTTATAAATTACAAGTGCAGACGACATCATGCAATCAATCTAAGCCGATTACAATAGAAAATCAATAGTATCATCAGAACAGCCTTGAAATTTCATAACCTTTTAATCAGTTCCTAACCGAAAGGCATATTTTCTTACTTTATCACATGTTCTGAAAATCGTTTTCAGAAATTATACAATACGAATAAAAACATCATTTTTAAGCTTCCACGATTGTACAATATATTGAACAGGTTCAGTACCAGAGTGGGTCACAACATTTTGATAAGGACTATGACATATTTTAAAAGGGGTTTACATCTTACTATTTCTTCAGAGGGGTAATGAGTCAAGTTTATGCTGCTTTTACTTGTTTTTGCGTAATTTTCGTTAAAAAAATGTAATTTGACATCCAAATTTCTGACGGTCATAACCGCCAAACTCCCTCTGGATCCGCGCAAGGCAATTGTAAGTGGGAAACGAACATTGATATATCTAATTTCTAACTTAAAGGGTGTTTGAATAAATATAACTGCATTAAAAATATGTCTTTGTTTCGTGTAACATCGAAATATACTATAGTGTATATCAGATGTACTTTTGTCATTGTGGCTTAGCCATAATAACACATTGTGCTCACGAATGAAAGATAAACTGATCGATTTAATGTACAAGAACGTTAGCCCTTTGTACTGTCATCATCATCAACTGAATTGGCATCTAAACAATCAGAAGCATCATTTTATTTGGATTATATTGTTTCACAAATGACAATGGATCCTGACATAGATTGTTTTGTCAGTTTTCTGAGGTAAAATGCGTTGTTTTTGTCAAAAAGTGAAATGTTTCTCGAAGCTCGATGGTTTTACTTTGGTGCTCCCTCTTGTTTGAAATTATGCATTACGTGTTTTTTCTACCAGCTGGAAAGTTGCCATATGACCTGTAATTATTGCGAAAAAGTAAGTAATGGTAATTTATGTTATATTTCAATCAAGACCTGACTTGCAGTTATGTAAGCCACGTCCACAAAATGTCAAAACCTTTTTCGCTTCAATATCGTTAAAAACCAGTCTTCACTAAAATTATCAAACGGTTTATTAAAAGAGGTTATGACCCAATTATTTTAAGACATACCGCATGCTTGGTGTTCAACCCTTTTACAGTTGGGCGCTACGCTTTTCTTCTTTTAATTACATGTGACGGACTAAGTGGGACACTCTATGATGGACAGTTCTTAAAGCCCTTTGGAACTGAATTGTCTTAATGTTCGTCTTATGTCTTGCTTCGTCGCGCCCTTGTAGATGATTTTCTTGTTGCTCTACCTTCCTTTAAGGCATCGAGTACTTTGGTAATGGTCATTAGGCTGTACCTTTTTTTACATATTTACATGTAACTATTTTATTTATTACGTCTAATGTAACCATGAACATTGTTTGATTTTCACTTGGCGGGGATTAATTTATTACACTTTTGTGTCACTCAGAAACAAATTGGGGCTAAGAGTGAGGTTTGGCGCGCCTAAAACCGGTTTAAAACTCCCAAGTTGTTAACCACCACTGACCGTCCAAGGCGGTACCCCTCTTCTGCCTTGTTAGACTGTCCTTTACGGTAGGTATTTTCTCCCCCCCCCTGCCATTTTTTACCCCCTCCTCTTTTCACCCTTACAGCCCTTATGCCTTTAATTCCCATATGGGCCCGTTTTTTTATATTATTTCACACATTACATGTCCCTCTCATTTCGCCGCGCTTATGTGCACTCCAGGTTTTTGTCTTTTGGGTGCCCTACTTGGTTGTGTCGGGGCTAAGTCTTGTGAACGATGCCTTTACCTTGTTGATCTTTATTCTTGTTTTTTGCAATGATTAGTAAATACAGAATATTTTTGTTTAAGACAGTAGACCAATGTTACAAACACATTCGATAAGAAAACCTTTAAACTAAAATTAGACCCACATCCTTATATTGTTCCTTGTTTAAGTAGACATGATCAAGTCATTGACATAAATATGCTCAAAAACTGGAGTCTAATTTGGAAACAGTTTTGAAACAGATCAGATACCATGTTCCGTATACATATTTATAACTTATTTTGACTGCAAGTTTGGTAGACGGGATCGAACCTGTCATTCTGATATATCTTCTTTCAGATTTCTTTTTGAAGTTAAAACAAAAGAAAATAGGATACAAGTGGTTACTATCACATCCTTTAGCACCGTCTAAATCATTTTTCAATCTTAAGAATCCAATAAACAGAAAACATTCTGATAATATTTACAATATGTAATGTTCAAGCAATTTATTTGTCTCGATTTCGTCCCATATACAGACTCAATCAATTTTTACTTATTGCTTTTGTGTCCTATCTCCCCTTTATTATATATCTACATAGAAATGACTTAGTCTAATACAATGGTGATAAAAGAACTTAAAACAAAAGAATTACAATTTTAATCTGGAATACATCCTCGGTAACCCAAGCTATTTACCGTATACCAGTATTAAATGTAGTATATACGGAATGTGTACCGTGGGTTCCGACAATGCCGCAGCAAAACATGTCCTGATGATTTTTTTTTTTTTGGATTATACAGTAAAAATTAGTTTATATTAAGAGAAAGGGTCATTTATAAATTATAGCAGTATTAAAACAATTTGTCGAGATAAAGATTACAAAGTGGCACATTATTACACGTCTCTTAGAAACAGCTTCTGCACTAAGTTGCCCATACATTTTTGGACAAAAAGCTTGTTTTTGTAGTCAATTACATTGTATATCTCATTATATATATTGTAATTCATATATTTAGTGATATCAATACAAGACAAGATATTTTAAACCAAAGTTCATAAATTTTCAACGGCTTAAAGAAATCGTTTGTTAGAAAGCGCGTGACGTACATATCTCAGTGCTGTATTGTGTCTTAATAACAAAGTAAAATCTTCATTTCTACAGTCATCCTTATAACATAAATACTTCATACTATGAAATTCTGATATTGTTATCTATTGCCGTTTCTTTTCCTTTTCTAAAGATTTAATATACAACTATATGCATATCTATATAAAACGGTCTTTTTTAACATATTCTCCTAATTTTGCTCTTTTCCAGACAATTTCAGCTTGTCTTAAACACATTTCGTAAAGTCAAGAAAATTTCCATCTAAAAAACATTTCACTTTGTTTAGGTTAAAAACAAATAATTGGTTTTGGACACCAAATAAGAAAGATTTTTTTCTAAAATAATTGTGTTGATAATTATTTCTTTCAAAGTAAATGTTTTTGTGTGATTGTAATGATTGTATATTAAGAGGCAGTGTTGTTTGTCAATAAAATTCTAATAATTATAAAGGCCAGAGTTATCATTTTGGCATTTAATGAACTTTCAAACCAAATATCTTTGTCTAATGTCTCTAAAAGTAGGGATTTATAAACGATTACCCTACATGAGTACATACAATATCACAATTAAGCCTGCAAAGAAGATTTGACTGCACATATTTGAGTGTGAAACGGTCAGCAGCCTTCAATAATGAATATAACTTGTTAATGATATAAACATAATTAAAAAGAAATATACAATGTCTGAAATAAGAAAAAATATAATATATAACATTATAAAAATAACATGCGTTTCTCATCAATTCAATATTTTATTGCTGAGCTTATCATAAACCTTTCAATTTATGCTAACAAATTCTTTACTCCCTCATTTGAACGACAAAATGTATATAGTTGAACTATTTATTACAATTTGGCGGGACTTTTGTCCATGACTGGTAATGAAAGAATTTAACGCATTTTGTAAATGTCCTAGCATCGATCACATACGATATGATAGATTATATTCAATAAACTGTTCAAAGATAACGTGCAAAGTTCATAATAATACAAAATATGGTAAACAAGATTAACAAGGAAAGGTGGTGTTTAATCAACGCAACCCCCACACGACCCAGTAAAAAGGACCAGCGGCCAGGAGCCGAAAAGGACCACAAACAAAATCAGGACAGGGCACAAGGCAGAGCACGGACAGGATAATCACATTTCCACAACAACGGTAACCAAGATTATAATAGACTATGATATACAATAGCAGATTAGGTTATATAATTATTATTTTCAATAGATCTTTAACCGTTGATACTGGTACATAAAAACAAAATCTTTATAACTAATATTATAAATGGATCCACGATATGATACTTGCTTTAATTTAGTACCAAAAGCATGAATCCCAATTTAACTTCTAAATACCGTATAGTGATTTCATTTCATATTTTAAACACATTACACTAGAAGTTAATGCTTCGTTTACCTAATGAGATAATGGACTATACTGTAACACTATTGAATCAATCAAAAGTTACGAAGCCAGGGGGTTCGACATTCAACATTAAACATGGCGTTACGTGTGGTTAATGTGTTTTATGATAGCCGTTATGTGACCATTATTTACAAACACAGCCAGGAAAGAAGATAAACAAAATTAATAAATTTCAACAACATGTATTTGGAAACAATATTAATTCTGACATATTAAACAGAAATGTAGGCGATATATTATCAATTCAAATTAACTTTGTTCAATGTTTAGGTAATACATGATTGACAAAGAAATATGAGTAAAATATAAAATAGCCCTATATAGAGCACGTTAAAGAGGTATCACACATTTATCTTCAATGATTCTTTGTCCCATTATTATATTATACAGCAAATTATTAGTGTCATAGATAGCCTTTATATATCTCAAAATTCAACAGTACTTAAAGAAGCTACATGGATAGGAAAATATGTACAGAGGCATCACATACACCACACCCTCCTACGAGGAACAGATTTAGCAAAATTATGAAGTGTTCTAATAAAACATTGATTTCAGAAGTTCAGTTTAAAAACAGGGAAAAAACAAATAGATCAGGTATGCCACAACTTTTAGCCGGGCCAAAGGCTTTGACTTAATAATTAGTGTTTACACATGCTATGGGCACAAAATGTATTTATATCTAACACACTAACGTATATATTTAAGGTAGCATATAAACTTATGATGGCGAAACAGTTGTATATCAACTATAAATGATCAAATAATTATAGAAAAAAATGAAAGAAACAAAGAAAGAAAATGAAAACAGTCCTAGAAGGTCAATAAGAATCATTTGTTTCAAACTGTACATGACTGAGACAGACAGGGGTGTATTTATCAAGGTATATGACTTAACAGGAATGAATAGCACAATCAAACAAAGTTTGGAACACTTTCTACTTGTCGTTTTGGATGTTCTTTAGGGATTCCATTATTTCATTTCTAACATCACCATGTTGTATTATTAAAACATGAGTGTCATGACCACTGTTGTTTTAGTAATTCCTGTTAAAGAATATAGAAAGAAAACGCTGTTTTATATCATAAATTGGTTTACTATTTACTCTATCAACAATGAATATTTATAATAATGTCTCCTCAAGTCATACAGTATCAGTACCTGACTTTTTATATTAAAGCATGTTAGTACATTCTAATGCTGTTTGTTCTTGGTACAATAATTAGTTCTCCATTTGCAAATCAATATCATGATTATTTACCCGCTTCACTGACATAAAGATATTTTTAAAAATCCATTATATTCGTGTAGAAAAAGATCATTGAGGCAAATACTAAGTAAAAAGTGATTACTTTGGAACACCGTATTGTGTTCGTTGTCAGATATTTTAAACGCTCATTATGATTTGAATGTTTCAAAGTTAAACCTCATATTCATCAGAGGATTGAAAGGGACTGAATAATTAATTTCTATTTCGTTAAACATAAAACAGCTCGTGGCGTTTAAGTTGCATTTAATGAAGTGAAAGAAATATTTATAAAGAACATGAAGTAAATACCCTGGCAAAAGTTATATTTTGAAATGACCGAGACTTTATGATATTCAAACGTTAATATCTTTAAAATGACATCGTACCTAATGCCGGGCATTTTAAGAAGCTGACAGCTGTAAGTAGAAGAATTGCAAAACTTTATATCATGCTTTGTCCAAAAAAAAACAATGATTCTAGAGAAACAACTAAAACATTTATTACAGAGATTGCACACCTTTTTATCAATAATTTAAATTAAAACGTGTATTATATAAATAAGCAAGAGATTTAATCATATTGTTGTTCAACAAAGGTATCAAGGTGATAATATTCTTGATTCAGTTATAGTTTCCGTCTGAGCAAATTAGATTTTAAAAGCACGTTTATTGAGATTGTTCAAAAGATAGCAATTTTACAAGAAAAGATGGTCTGTTAGAATGACAAATTCGTAATATTTTACTATAGTATATACTTTGAAATGTTTTAGATTTGAAATTTGAAGTAATAACGCATTTGGAAAATTTTTAAATATCTAAAATGAGACAAGGCTTAAAAGGTCATTTGTTATCGATCTGCAATTGTTTATACCTTAACATTGTGATAGAAATATTTGATTTCAACTGAAGATAAACTCTAAATGCTGATTATTGTAATTGTCAGACACGTAATTACACTGATCATGGGCGTGGTTGCAAGTGCACTGAGTGCAAAACTAAATCTCTTATTACAATCTATAAAAAGATCTTTAAGTGATAAACATAACAATCTTATAAAACGCACTACAGTCGAGTATAAATCAAAACAACATGTATTATAAGCGAAATATATACACTATTGAGTGACATTCAAAAGATTTTTTTAAGCTATTTTAAGATAATGGACAGATATTTATGTTTCAAAACTGCAGAGTTATGTCAAATCGCATATTCAATTTTTAACTAAATTAATTACAAATCTCGCTCTTCATAGATAAGTCGCGTATACTCCATATATGACTGAATGAAACAAAGCTAGTTTTCATATTATGAAAAAGAGTTTTCCCTAGTTCAAAGCAATCATAAAGTGTATAACATATAAAAGTGATAAATTTTGTTTAATGCTTTTAGGATATCGAATTGTTAGTTACTATTAAAAGACAAGCGAAAATAATTTATTATCATATCCTTCGACTTTGTTGGAATATTTACAAATTGAATGACATAAGCCTATTATAGCCTATTATAGACTTTCTTTCTAGAATTTTGCACTCCCGTTACCGAGTTCATCAGATGCCTATATATGTCAGATGGCGTGCAAAGGTTGACATTTAATTACACCAATCGGTTTAAAATGCTAATAAAAACGGAATTATAGAATGAAAATAAATGAAATATTCACGAGTGAAGAATTTTCATTGGCTATCTCTGAAACATTTAATATACATGTACATGTACCTGTTTCCAGAAAGGTCGTTCCATTTTAAATAAAATTCAGTATTATGATATTCGCATAAAAAAAGCATTTTCTTTATTTATGCTTTTCAGTGGATTACTGATTTATCCGTGAAAATTATATTTGACAATTTCACAGTGAAAATTATCAAAATATAATCTCACACTTTTCAATGACGAAACTACTTTTTTAAGATTTTCCCCATGTGTTACCTCAATTTTATTTTTGCTGATAATTCTGACAATGTCAGGCTGTTTAAAGAAAAGAAAAGCTGAAATTGATAAATAACTTAAATGTCAATAGTAATAAAAAGAAGAAAACTTACTTCCATTCATTCAAATTCCAATCACCAAATTTCTTCTCTAAATGTTTTTGTTTCATTTTTACAGTCTGAAAAATATATTCCTTCCACATGCAAAACTGCTCTTGATGACATTTGGGCATATTAAAGTATCCAACGAGCAATAACTGCCGTATGCTTTATGAAAACTTGAAAGGCAATGACAGCCATCAGCCCGAAGAATAAGTAAACAACCCAGCGTTCCTGAGCCAGCCTTTGAAGTTTTCCATTTTCCTTGCTTGTTGTGTAAGATGTAATTTTATTTCATCTCGTGAATTTTAAAAATAGTATTCACACTCGTGGCTACGCCACTCGTGAGAATATTGTTTTTTAAAGCCCACTCGATGAAATAAAATTTCATCTTTCACACAAACAAACAAATATCATGTATATAATTTATCAAGTTCTGTCTTATCGTTTTACAAAACAATGTACGTACTATAAATATGTGATTTATACCAAATATGGTCACAGAAAATAATTCTTATTTTGCGCACCCTTTCAAATATTACAAAAACATTAACAATAGCAGTATTTGATACTTCAAATAAAACATAAGACAGCTTAAACATGAATTCCGAAACTGTATTGTTATCCTAATATACTCTTTTTATAAAACACATGGACGGTTTGGTAGGCAAACAAAACAATGTTCTCCTGTATTGGCTACGCTGTAATTACGACAATAAATATAACCTGGTTCTGTTTCAAATACAACAAATTAGTAAAACATTGCCTGACATCAAGGCCAAAAATGCCTTAAACGCTAAAAAATTCTAAAATGTTCATTTAGATTTTTTATAACGTTAAAACATTTAAAATCAAAAAGAAAACTTATTCTGTATTTTCACATACAAAATTCAGATTGGGAAATTTGTAAATAATCTTACATAGAAAAAACAAAATTCATATCGATTAGCGCAAATTTTTATAATAAATTGTTTTTAGATAGGCCCTAATGATCTTTTTTTTCTTTCTCGTTTTTTACTTCCATTCGAACCAATGAGCATGTTTATATATATTTTTACTGTACGGCATTTCCATATTTACGGAGAAATGTTTGGAGTATTCGCGTTGTGTGTGAAACAAATGTTTTAATAAATTGTAGAACATTTAACAATTTCATATACAAGTGCTTTCTCAAAGTTAAATAAAATGTTCCAGTGTGATTATATGAAATTTTCAAGAGTGTTTTTTTCAATACGGATGAAGTATGCAGATTACAAATAAATTAATGATCTTTATAATTATATTAGGATTTTCTTTATGATTTTTTTTAATTTCATGGCTGACGTGGTTGTGATTATGCGGGGAATACTTCGTCTGTTCCTTATCTTTAAAGTTTTTAGTGCTGCTTTGATTACAACATCAGACAAGTATGATCTGCTTTCTTGTTTTTAAAGATAATCTCTTTGAAAAATTAACACTCTTAACAACGAATCAACGTAATATTTCCATTAGAATCTACTAATAACTTTATGTAGGGCAATTGTCATTTGCCCCACAAAATTTATACATGATGAGAAAAAAGATGCTGTTTATTTATAGCTACAGACTTCGTCGTAAAACGTCTGTTTTAAATTATAGATTATATATATATGTTTATAATGAGAATCATAAATGTACGTAGACAATTCTTAATATAGAATTATATATAATTAAATTTGGATTTATGCATATAATCACGGCAATTTATGTTCATTAGGGTGTTATTTACCTGAAGTGTCTTCTCTTTTCCACCAGATTTTATGCAGAGTTTATAACGATATAATGGGATTGGATTAATAATTCAGATCTAGGGTTAAATGCACTCCTATCGTGTTAGAAAATAAAATAAATAATTCATGTACATGTAAAATTTGATGAAATAATTAATCACTGTATTTAATTTTCTTCATAAATATCTGTACTTCCTTAACTTTGCTTACATAGGGTTTTAAATAAGCATGAGACGTATTTGGTAAAGAATAAGGTAGCTTATATAAATGATGAAATGATGAATAGAATAAATATTTAGTGTTTGAAATTATTTTTTGTCCAATAGAATTGCAGTATTTCAAAGGAATTGTAACACATTTACATTGCTAAATCGGCAAAATGTTTATCAGTCAAGTAAATCGACTGTTTTTTAAAAATGATTTAAAACACTAAGCTGGTTAAAAGATATTAGTACGTATTTACAAAATTAAATTGACCAGGTGCGGCCTATACATAAAACATGCAGAAATGCTATAATATTTGTCCTGATTGGTCGGAATGATAACAGATTCCCCAAGGAAGCAAGTCAATGACGTCATCTTCATACACCACGTGCAAATTAATGATGTATTATTTAAAACAATTGGACAATATCGTATTACGCTTCCATGTCATTATCTCAAGAAAGTCGATATATATAAAAGTGTTCTAAATAATAATTCAAGGACATGTCTTTGAAAAAAGCATAAAGTTTCAACAAGCGTGTTAATGTTAGTGCATTATGTTCAACCTCGTAAGAAAGGTAATTATCATAAAAATTAATTTATGCTTTTTTTAATTATTTGCGGTTAAAACTTGAAACCTGTACCCTTTTTTCTGGTCGGAAGGAACACAAAAACGAAGTCTATAAATATGTAAAATAAATTCGAAATTCTATTTTGTACAGTTTATTTGTGGAACTGATAATTATGCAGATTAAATTTGTTCATCATATCAGAAACGTCATTTTTCCCGCAATACAAAAAGCTTCAAGATAATTGAATATATACTTTCAATGAATACATAATCCTAAAGAAAGACATCAAATCACTATCAACTAAAATAACTAAGCTGACAAACATAACACTTATAATAAAAAGAGGAAACACAATACAGTACGAAAATACATGAAGTTTTTTTTTTAATTTTCTTTGCACTAACAAGTCAACATGCGTTTAATACTTCTTTTCATGTCCTCTCAAAGTAAAGATTGAAGTCAAAATGAAGGAAAAAAAATAAACAAATAAAATAAAGTTATTGTACCCGAAAAAGAATCAAACGATAATATAACGATTGTATAAAAATTTAATTTATTATATTATACATAATATACATGTACTATTAACTTATATTATGTTTTTAATGTTTTATACTATTCCCCTGTAAATCAAGGAACTTACAAAATCCTCACTTTGATGGAAAAATTAGTCAGGATAAATATAGCAATTGTTAAATACATAGAAAACTGACATTTGTTTGGTCAAATGAAAATAAAACATGTATTTTTTAACTAGTAACGTATGAAGACTCAGTGGCCATGTTATAAAAGTCTTCAAATTTTTTGCCGTTCCATAGTCACGGACTGTGAGGATGCTATCTAGATAGCTAACGGAGGCCGGTGGTGGTCCATTTGTTCCTGACATAGTGATCAAAGCAGCAGTTGGAAAATTGCCAAATAAACTTGACAGTGTCAGTGTTATATCTAAGTCAGAATAACAAAACAAACACCAACGCACTGAAGATTGTTGAAGTTAAAGACATTGTTTTACAATGTTCTTTCAATATTGCGTTACTAAAACGGCTTTCGGAAACAAGCAAACAGTTTGAAAAAATAAAATGTTTCCTAACACGCAATAAAACTTTTTTGTTTCACAGATAGTAAAAACTATTTGCAGGGTATTAGTTATAAAATATAGGCAGTAGATATTATACAAATATGGACTTTTTAGCTGTTGAATATGATGTGATATGTACTGAAATAATTAATATTGACCGAGGCGATAGCCGAGGTCAATATTAATTTTTCAGTACATATCACATCATATTCAACAGCTAAAAAGTACATATCTGTTTTATTATATAATTTATAAATAGCTTTTATATGGCTTATCACATCTGCCATTGCATACGACGGAAGCTTGTCTAGTGTTTCCATAATTTGGCCCTTTCCATTGGTATACTTATCCCTATTGTTCTTAAAAATGAAAAACGGTAACTAAAATAGACTAATTTGACTCTTATGTACACCCAACTCAACGTTTTTTCAGAATAATAACATCAAACTTGGCGTGACATCACGTCAAAGTCACGCATCTTTTAGGGATTTCCAGAAAATCTATTTTTAGAAGAAAAACCGGTGAATATACTCTGAAAATCTATTTTTAGGAAAAAAACAGTGAATATACTCTGATATTGACCTGTTATTTTTTACAAAAAGTTGCTTGTTAGCCAATCAGGGAAAGGCATTTCAAAGCTATTTATAGATTATATAATAAATAGCTTTATTCTTTCAAGCATAATAAATGAAACACGAGAACAATAAACAATAACTAGGTTAAACAGCTTATATAAATTATAAATTCATGCTGATTCTCCTACTTACGCCTACAGTGCATACATTTCTTATAAAGAGATGTTGGTTTCGTTTAAACCTTTTTTTATTCACGCTTGATTATGAAACAAATTCTTGCATCGAATATTATACACTTTTCGAGTCTGTTTATTTCACGACTTACCAGTGCAACGAGCAGTAAGCAAATGACCAGTCAAAAATTCGTACTCTTCATTCTTGATATAAATGAATTTTGTAGCAAACGAGGAAATATGCTGATACTCTAAAGGATTGTATTGCTTTAAAGCCCTTAGATTCTGGAAACTCTGAACTGTACGAATTCATCATTAATAAGAAGTCGGTCTTAATGTTTGACATATAATACAAGTAACTAGATCAATACAAAGTATGTTTTTAAATGTGTCTTTTGTTGTCTTGTCTGTGATATGCAGGCTTCAAAATCTTTGAACTCCTCTCATCATTTTATTTCATTTAGTTCTATCTATTTTTCAAGTTTATGACACACGTATTCTGGTACTTGTTAAACATAGACCGCTTTTTATGGAATGGTTCATACGTCTTAAGGTTCAATGATAATAGCCGTAAGAACACACCTGCGAATGGTTCTAATTTGATCAAATTTTGTTTCAGCCGGATCCTGGGCATGGACGGTGGCTTGCAACACCCAGTGCCGTCCGTGAACAGACTGTATCAAACCGAGTCTACATACAAAATTTCCAATTTTTCCTTTTTTCCGTTCTCTATTGGATACGGATTCGTATTTTACTTTCTGTCCAGACAAAAAAAGAGACCAAATAAACACATGGTATAAATGATTGCCTGGTTGAATAGAATGATTTTATATCCACTTATGTTATTAAATGGTTAAATGTCAAAGTGATTTTTAAATGCGTGTCAATGATGAATATATATTTCTATAATATATATGTTGCAATATTTGCAATACTTGCCAATATGTAAAATATGTAAAAAAGACAATGCCTATTATAAACAAGCAGGTGAACATATCATTATCATACAATTATCTGGACATTTTCATTATAGCAATATGCATTTCTTTCAGAATATTTTCTGCCATAGATGACTTCGTTAATAAAATAAGATACATGTGTGTATCAGTCCTCAAATAACTACTTTGTATGATGATTTTTTAATTACAAATGACCTGATTTCAAGTTCTTTTCTAGTATAGTACATGCTAGCATTGTTGGTTAACATTAAACGTCTTTTATCTAAATAATTAATGAAATTACAAGCTAACTCAGCGTCCGATCTCAAAGCAGAACGGCATATGCCGTGTGGTTTTTATGACTTTGAAATGGCTAAACAGATGAATTGATCGCATGGAGCTGAACAAGAGTCCTCCAGTGCTAATAAAAAAGCCACTCATACTTTACTACAGAATAAAAAAACGTAGAATACAATCGTAGAACAGCATCGACGCGGATGATATAATGTTGCATAGCAAGAAAACCAACGTACAATAAACACCTCAATGTAAATGTCAGAATGGACCGAAATAAATAAGACCGATAGATTTAAAGTTATATGTTGTAACTGAAATTGCGCTCGAAGAACACAGTAAATCAGATAAATATTACATAACAGTAGAAAATTCAAAAGATTATTATAGAATGATAGAAAATGAATATCTTTTTCATCAGATTTGAATGTTTATAAACTGATTTACATTAGAAAATGGTATAATAACATACTTAGAAGAACAGCGCAATAGATTGGTGCATCTACACTAAAGAAACGTATAACCACTTAATTTTTTAACGCGATGATTTAGTTGAATACTTGGTTAATGTAAGTGAAATGATTAAAAATTAAAAAAAAAAATATTATGATTATCTCTTCTGTGATTATATAGACTAACATAGATTGATGAACATAAAATGTTAAACATATCACGTAGTATTTAAACTAGATTGACAAACTTTGTTAATCATGTGAAATAATGATAACAAAAGTGCCGAAATTTGAAAGGAAACATTTCATTGTTTAATTAACTAAAATGGGAACGGCCAGTCAAATCCAAATATAACGAAAAACTTCTTTGTACTATTGTTTACATTTATTTCTATACATGACTATAATTGCAATATTATACTGTTATCCTGTCATAGAGATTTATTAATATATCAATTTATTAAAAGCATCAAAATGATAACTTGTAACAACATTCAGCATGAAACATTGTATTAGAGATTGCTTAACTGATAAGGACCGAACATCATTTAAAATATAATCGATTGAACTCATTGTATCAAGAGCCGGGAAAATAATCACGTGTCGGTCACAAGCTTTTGTGGTCGGCACGTGATTATGGAGGAACATGCTTCGTTGTCAATACAGCTAATCATTGATTTAAGCATGCAACACGCGCTTTATTTTCAGCATATTTGAAATGTTAGTGCATCACTGATTCTGAGACTATGAGGCAAACATTTCATAAAGTTTTATTATAATCATTTCAGCATGACTTCTTCTTCCACGTGTTGCTTTTGTTCTGGTCACATGTTATACATAATGCCATAATTCCAAAATGATATGTTAATATTATTACAGGGCCGGGACTAACTTGTTCGTTTTTATCTGAAGCAGTTTTAACTTTTCCGTATGATAACGATAGAGTAAATTCTTGATAATTTTCACTTGTCCGTACAGGCAATGGAACAACCTGGCCAGTACGACAACAGATTTTGATGCAAATACTTTGTAAAGGTATGTCAGATAAAATTGATTGTTAAGCGACTATTTGTTCAACTTTATATGAGACTTGGTAAAAACTTGGTATATATTTATATACAGAAGTCACCAAGGAATACGATTGTAATATATGTCGTACAATGTATATAAGGTATTAAATATAGCAACTAGAATAACTCTTGTAAAGGAATATTTTTATAGTAAGATAACACATCGTCAGGAATTTCAGTCATAAAGCCTAAACACTACGAGTAAAACGAGGCATATAATTTATATGAATTTTATATAAAATAAATTTACATTGTACTGAACAATAAAAAAAATAATGACAGTGGATCCAGCTTTTTCAGATCGTGATAGATAAAATAAAAGGAATTGTTGTTGTATTTGAATAAAAAATGTGCTGTAAAAGGCATCTGCGTAATGAAAAGACGAAGCATTAATGAGCTTTAGAATTTGTCTTTTAAAATATCAGATTCTTATCTCAT
This sequence comes from Ruditapes philippinarum, assembly GCF_026571515.1. NCBI lineage: Eukaryota > Metazoa > Mollusca > Bivalvia > Venerida > Veneridae > Ruditapes > Ruditapes philippinarum. Next base: position 28,567 of record NW_026867092.1, read on the forward strand.
TCTCTGAAAAGAATTATCCATATGAATTCCACGTTGTTTCTATGAATACAAATGTATCAATCCCAAAGACATATTTCTTCTATGACCTTAATAAACCTTTGTGTCCTAAGACGTTGTAAAAATTGTAGATGTGTTTTTGCTGCATGTATCTTGATACCCAATGTATTGTTATAGTCTCAAAATAACTCTTTGATAATATTTCCTAAGAAACATATGTTAATAAATTTTACCTTAAAAAGTTTTTTAGTTGATATGAAATATGGCTTTCAAAGGTTAACAATTTGAAAAAAACAAACTTTTCAATTGTTTTAAATGCAATTTATGACTTGTGCATAACCTCATTGCATGTTTGTTAGAAATATTTATAACCGTAAAGCTTTATGGCTTCAGAAACATATCTTTATTTTGAAGTATTGCGAAGTATTTGTGTCTCTAAAGTTTAAACTTAAACGAAATGTCTTAGTGTTTGTTGCATTGTAAAGTGGTTGATAAGTGTGTTATTTTTTATCACTTGATCATTTGATAACATGTAATTAACATTAGATATTTCTAAATAAATTGTCACTTTTCCAAAAATATTCACCCAGTTTGATGTGTTTGCAGCTTAAAAGCTATATAGGTTTTTTTAAGTCATATTTTGAATATGAAATATTTAAAACTCAATGTCACATTGAAAATTCTAACTTAACAGAAAAAAGATTCCATTATTATCAGCGTTCTTTTAATGTAATTCTTAAAAATTTGATAGTTGTAACACGCGTGTCGTGCGTTTCGTCATCATTCGTAGCAAAAAAAAACCCGTGAACATTGTGTTATCAATGGTAAATTATATATATATTTTCAGTTGTTTTTCACCTGTAATTCAACAACTTAATTACCATTCTTTTCACTTTTTATCATAATATCCTCACAGTTTTTTATGAGCTTATAAATTTTTATCGTTGCAACACAAGAAGTTTGAAGTGTAATTGGATTGACAAAGTTATACTAGTAGTAACAAAGGGTTATTAGCTACAGATCAATATTCGATTTTTGCTGTTGATATCTGAGTCATTTTGAGTTGTTGATGCGAGCTGGAATCGGAAATTATTTCAGGACTATTGCCTTAACGCGATACTCTACTGGTTATGACACAAAGCGACAGACTGGATCGTTAAAATGTTAAAGATAATTTGTTTTATATTTAAAGGAATGTATATAGCATTATTATCAGGTGAATTTTATTTCTAAAGCTTCAAAAATTACAACAATGGTATGAAAATTCAAACCAATCAATCTGTTTAAACACCTGGATTTAGGAAAAAGGCAGGTAATACATTGCATTATTCTTTTACAGAAAGAAGTTAAAACCTTGTTTTAGCTTTTTAACAATCATACAAGGTTTAATCTATATAAAATTCATGAAATAATAACTAAATACGTTGTTTTTATCGAGGAAAGCTTTAATCGCTGCTTATTTATTATTTTTCACGATTGTAAGTCGCATCCGTGTCTGCAAAAGAGCATCATAATATTTTCCAACGTCGTTAACAATATTTTGTAATGCTAAAAATCAGGATGTAATAAGCAACTTTAATACTAAGGTCTTTTATAATTTTTTTGAAGATATTAACATAATAATATTGGAATAGTTTAAAGCTAACGTTCAATTTTCAGTCGGGTTAGCATATGGTGTATCACATGTGGCTAGCTTTTATTGATACTACAAATAGTTTCAAGAGTCTTTTTAATAAATAGCTTATCAAAAACATGCCAATAAAGCATGGTGTATAAATATGTTATACATGTAACATAACATTAAACGATAATGTAAAATACATTATTGTAATGGAGGGGCGTGGGCATATTATACTCGTACTTCTTGATACAATAGTAAATATCTCCTTACTGTTACCAATGTAATTTATATACTATATATAGTTGTTGTCTGTCCCTTATTTTTCAACGAAGATAAAATCTGTTAAGAAAATTGCATGGTTCAAATGTTTGTTTGTAATTTAAATGAGTTTCACAAACAACATGACATGATTCAAAGGCGCTACAACACGACAGAATATTTCGAATAGAATAATATACAAGAATCTTAAATCAAAAGATAAGAATTCTATCTCAGCAGATTAAAACAATTGCGACTTGGACAATAGTAAGTGTATACAAATTGGAAGCATATAGTGATTAATCTTCGTTACAAACCTTAAACATGTTAACGAAATACAAAGTACTGATTGTACAAAATTTCACTGTACTTAAAAATTGCATGCCTCCAGATGAATCTAAATACATGTATTTCAATAAAAATCAAACTTGACAATAATGAACTAAGAATTTAGGAAAAAAACAGTCAAGATTCAAGTAACAATTTACGTGTTATGTGCGATTAATAAATGCTTTTTCAGTATTTATAACTATATTTCTACTGTGTAGTAATGTTTTATGTTATTTCCCTTGTCATTGTAAGAAATCAACAATTTCCTATAATCTTAAGAGTGGATTAGTTTTAATTGAACTTGGCATTTCGTGAAGATGATGATACGCATAAACTTGAATGTTCTTGGTTTGAGAACCATTCTACATGTATTAAATTTGAATAACAAAACAGATTATCTACGTCTTATGAAGAAGACAGATACGACATGGCAATGTTTGCTCATATCTAACGTCATTAAAATGTACTTATTAAAATAGGAAGGAATGTTTCGAGAGAACCTTGAGTCAAAATATATAATCAACCATCTTTGAAGGGGACTCTACTGGGGATTGTAGACATGAAGGAACAATATTTTGATTTTTATACTTAACATGATAATGATAATAATAATAGTAGTAGTAGTAGTAGTGACAATAATAATGATGCTTAGAAATAATAACAATGATAATAATAAATGTAAACCGTAAATGTCTTTATGATCTTATGCATATTTTTCTTTTTCCTTTAAATTTCAACAGTTGATCTAAATAAAATTTAGGAATGTCCATTTTAGGCAAAAAATCCCATTAGAGCTCCTTTAATATTTATGATATTTTTAACATATTATATTATTTACTGTTTTTGTTTTTGTTTTTCATTTAATTATTTGTGTATTCTAACGGTTCCCTGCAGTAAAGAAATATATGAACGCAACTGCTGCCACAAACACATATTTTATCATGATTTGGGTCCTTTTGACAAACCACTCTTCTGTGAAAAATAAGTCAAAAGTAATGTCAAATTTGTGAGTTCATTTTTAGGTTATTTACTGTGGTGGAAGACTTTAAACCTGCAATTAGCTTAAACTTGTTGAACTATATTCTCCTACTAAGAATTGAAACAGGATGATGGAATCTGACAGATTTTGTTCATATTTAATACACGTTACCTTTGATACTGAAACTTACTTATAGAACGGTCAAAGCGATTTGTTAATACAACCATAAATAGAATCACAAATTTTAGAGGCAGCAGGATTATGTAAAATAAATCCTAGATTAAACGGTGTGTCTAAAATCACATCAAAGTACTAAAATTACATCAGGCTAATTGAAACAACAGTTAAACAAAAACTGCCGTCGCTTTGTTATTTTTTCACGTGCGTCTTCACGTGAGCATGCTTGTTATAACACTGTCATTGATTTTATTATTTTGTGGATGGCGTAAGTGAACTATTTTACATAACTGACTTTCCAAGTCTATTTGCTCACAGAGAAATACAAAACAAAAATTTAAAACAAACGAACATATAAACAAATGATTTTTAATACATCATATTGTATCGAAGTTGAAACATTCATTCAAAAGTCATAGTATATTCTTACGATGTTATAAGTAATAAGTATATTTATTTGAATCATGATCTCTGTTAGAGAAATTTAAAATCGTTTATATACAGTTTTATCCACAGTCCACAGTAAGATAAGGAACATTAAACAGTCATACTTCACATCATCAAATGATAAACTATTTCATTTTAACAAATCAATTAATCAATAGTTGTGTTTTAGGCTAGTACTAACTAATAATGGCTTTGCTTCTTTTCTCTTATTATTTCTCAGATTCATTTACTTCAATATTCAATATAAGCATCTTCTTGAGGATCACCAAACCGTAAGGTGTAGTCGAAACTGCTCAAGCCTTCTTTCGACAGGTTTTATGATATCTATTTTAATACGATTTTTTTCATTCGAGAGAGTGTTTTCTACTTGGACCGTTTTAATTGGAAAATACTAAAAATACTAACATTGCGGACTGATTGAATCTTCGACTAAGAGTTTGAATTTCCAAACCATATAGAATTTTATAAAACTGCATATTTAAAAGGTCGCTTTTCATTTGATACTCGAAACGTTTATATAAACTATATACATGGCTGGCTTTTGTCAATTTACGAAACAAATTAATTTTTGTTCTAACATAAGAAGTTTGCTGTATTAAAATTATAAATTTGTTAAACGATTCTTGACAAACTATATGGCCATATATAAGCCTATTGGCTCGGGTTTTATATACCAACAACCGTTTATATAGGGCAATATAAGCTGTCAAAATCTTTATAATTAAAAGCATACTGTATAAATATCAGACAAAAAGTGAATGTTTCATAATTATGAACCTGAAAATTTAACTTTTTATCTAAGATTTCAGTATTTGTGTAATTATTTGAATGATCGTCTTTAAGAACTGCTTAATGGCCATAAGATTTTTACAATATTTGTGTTGTATAATCAATACTGATATCAAAAACATATCAGCATAGTAACACGTATTTAGATGTACTACGAGTTTTTTTTATCAATCATTATAATAGAAAAGACACACACTATTTTTGAAGTATTATTCATTTGAAGAACAAATACAAATATGGAATACAATATCCTTTGTGATATACGTATATATTCCGCATACAAGATTGCTTAATACTTAAAATCTAACCAGGCTGTTCGATTTCATTATTTATTATATTAAATACCTTAAAATTCGAATGCACTGTAATTTGAAAATATGGGTTAAAGGAAGTAATGTATTGCCAATATAGAAGGCTTGAATCAACATAATACACACTATCGGAAACATTGATAGCTATTTCTAAGTTTGATTTCAATCAGGGTGGCATATGGTGTGTCACGTGTGGCTTTGAAATGTATTAAAATTAAATTGATCTTACAAAGCTTGTTATTAAATGAAAAAGCATTCAAATATTAACAAGTGTCATAAATAAAAGTTGTTTAAAACGTAAAGACACATTCGATATCATTTTCCAAAACGTGATATTTCAATTGAAAATATAAATTGTCAACACTCTTATTCAAAATAATTTGTATAACTCATTGTGAAAGTGTTTTAAGCTGTATCATTGCTGTCTGTGGTTAACAGAATGCTTCAAAATTGCCAGTATGAAAAAATGTGCTGCATACCGTTTCTTAAAGAACAAGATTATTGCAAATTAGATAAAACCGTTTTTGAAATAGCAGCATAATATTTTTACAATATCCATGTGTTTAATAACAAAGACATTCTATGTTACAAAACGTTTTAGAATCGACCATCAGATTATGGAAGCAACATCATTTTACTTTTTAATAGATTTTATAAAAAATTCCATCAAGAAATATCCTTAAAGATAATATAATGTAACATGTTATATATAATAATGATATTTATCTTACCGTTGAAACGCATAAACAGAGAACTTTTTCACAAGCAAAAATGTCATTTCTAAAATTTTTGTTCAGATTTACTGTTGCATTCATACTTGAAGATTGTTGTACTTCTTGTATTTAATTGAGAAATTCTTCTAACAAGGACAATCGCATACCATGCATTTAACACGATTTTCATCAAAAGGGCAGTAGTTATAAGTATCTTAAAATGTAATATATCGGAATATTATATACCTGAAATTACTTATATAGTAGATAAAGAGATCGGTTGGAATCCGGTAAATGTTTTACTCGATGTTCGGTTTTTAGACAATATTTTAGAGTATTTAATATGCGGAGTCGAGGAAATGGTTTTAATTGTGAGCATAAGTCGAAAGAAAAACAAAGGAAATGAAAGCTGTGCAAAATTGAGTCTAATTTGTTTGAGATCTGCACATTCTTAAACTAAATCGGCATAAATGTATAACAACTTGTCATTTATAACTTGAATCTTATATTTTAGACAGCTTATTGGCTTAGCTCTGTATGTGTGTATGAATGAAAATATACAAAACCATGGAATTCATGACTATATTTTCCAGCTAAAAGTGTTTGCAAAATCAAGTCATTTTTTGTCCAAACTTTTAGTTCTTTTTCACCTTTCACCTTTCGCACTTTTTTCCGTGTTGCGTTGAATTTTAATTATTTAAGCTAAACAATATTTGAAAGGTTATTTAATACATAAAGTGTTTAAGTTAGCTTATTTTCTTTTCTTATTAGGTTCCTAATATGTATTAATCTGCATTTATGAAGTATAAAAAACCTAGTCGTTTTCAGAAAGCATATCAAAATAGAATTGTGAGGCAACAAAACTCAGAAATACCATTTATTAATTCTGAAACGCTCACACACATATACGCCATATGGATTTATATTTTTTTTCTAATGATATCAGTTTCCAAGATGACATTTATACATTTCTTTAGCTAATATAAATGCATAAAAAAATTCATGGTTGGAATTCTAGCCAATCATTCGTACAAACCTACTCACTATTAAGAACATCAGGTGTTTCGATAAATATTGGTATAAATTTGAAATACACACTAAAGACATTATGGTTTCATGATAAAGATTTGCTGATTATGTGGTAACAAAACAATTCTAATATTTTAACACATTTTTGTCGTTTATTAATCTAGCTTTGACTGAAACTAATAACCATGTGGCTGCGTTTCCTAGGTATGGGCAATTCTATTATTTTTGACACTTAAATTATAATCCTGAGTTGTTCTGTGTATCCTATGTATTCTGAATAACATTTTTGTAAATATTTACGATTGGTTTGTTTTTTATTAATTAAGGCTTTGGTAAATTATGAAAATTATCCACGGTTTACAACACTATTTACATCCCTACTAAACAATGTCTCTTTCACAATTTGGCGATCTGTTTAAATGAGAGCCATCGACACTTCCGTTGTAGAACCATCTACCAAAATAAAACTGAAATAAATAACTCAAAACTAAGATCAGTGACACCTTGTCATCATATTTTAACCACTTGCCAAGTTAAAGGAAATTATATTGAACACTTTTAATTTTTGCTTGCAAGTCTATATGAAAACTCCCTGGAGGTGAGTCATAAACACTAAACCCTTTCGTTGGGCGAATCATTTTCTAATCATTTTTGTATATTATATAGAATACAATAATTGTGATGTAAATAACTCGAAAACTCATTCAACACGTGATATTGTTTCGGTATCATAGTTTATCGGTACGTCTAAATTACTAGGAATCAATCAGTTGTATAAATTTAATGAAAAATCAATATAATAAATGGCGCTATTATATGTCTAGCTGACGAATACATATGGCTTAAGGTTGGACAGAAATTATTTCATGTCAATGTTCATAAAAGTTACTGAACAACATTAAGCTTATAACAACAGTAGTTAATTACATATCGGTTGTAGTTCTTTAAGATTTTAAACATTCCGCCTTTTTTACATTAACTGGTAAGCTTTGATAGTAAAAATCAGATTACATTTATAACATTTACACTTTCCTTTATAAGTTAGTCTGTGTGAATATATTGTTTTACCTTTCGTTTCCTGGGTTTATAGATTAAAGGCACATTGTGAAGAATTGAATATTTTTTCCTTATTTAGAAAGGCAAAAATGAGTTTTATAACATTTAAATAACAGTTTATAATCATGTTAGATGTTTCTCATCTGAATGAATTAGCGCTAAATGTGAAATCATTTCTTCAAAAAAAGTAGCAAAATGTAAAGAAAGTAGAATTTGTCTTTCATACCACCATACCATTAACAATTTTATTGTACTAATTGCCAAAAAAAAAGCAACAGAAGCAAATACGATTCAAGTAATCGTTCAGTGAGTAAGTAACCTTTTGGCGAGTTTAAAAGGACAAAAAATAAAAGATTTTGAGCAATAAAAATACAAGCATTTATTGGGCATAATGAGACGTTAGGAGATTTTGTACTCAAATTACATTGTATATTTAAGGGTTGAAAAAAATGTTGTTACAGATGCAAGTTTTGTATGTTTTTTCACTTTCTTCCATAACTTTGTACGAATATACTCTGCCATATCTCATGAAGTGAATTACAGAATTTCTATGATAGGACCGTGAAAACCTCTATACCAAATCAATTTGATTAGAATCAAACATAATATATCAATCATGCATGACTTTAAGATATACAAAATGAATATCAATGATGCAAAAATTCAGAATGTTTAATGCTGTAATAATATGCATATGTTTATTTTTAACAAGCAACATCGTCGTATTTCCGTAATAAATTTTAGAAAATATTGACATTATATTATATTCTTCAAATGTTAAATTTGACAAATAACTTTGGCATATCATGATTATCACGATGATTTTGCAGAAATATGTAATACGTTTTGTATATCGGAAATCTGCTATTCGTGTCATTGATGTAGACGATATGTACGTTGCTTGGCATACAGAAGAAGTGAACTAAAGCCACTAGGACGATTTTGCAAATAATAATACCTTTTAGTGACTACGTCTTATAATTTTCTTGTAAATTCGATATTTTGCTCACGTATCAGAGCATATTATTGTCCCCGTTAGATTTCACTTTACTCTGCTCTGGAAAATACAAGAATTTCAAGAATATTGTAATACCCCGGTATTATGTGACACTTCCTGTTTTGGGGAAGTTAATTATTTATTGTAATATTCCATGTTAAATTTCATTTAAAGTTTTTGTTTTTCTAAGGAAATTAAGCCATTTTGTCTGGTTAAATTTAGATAGTTTTCTACCAGATTTTGGTAGATAGTTTCTACCCGGTTTTGGTAGATGGTTTCTACCCGGTTTTGGTAAATAGTTTCTACCAGTTTTTGGTAGAAAGTTTCTACCCGGTTTTGGCAAATAGTTTCTACCAGTTTTTGGTAAATAGTTTTCTACCCGTTTTTGGTAGATAGTTTTCTACCCGTTTTTGGTAGATAGTTTTCTACCCGTTTTTGGTATCGACCATTTTTGGGTAGCTACCCTTCTACCAGTTCTGGGTTATTTCTACCAATTCTTGGTTTTTACCCATTTTTTGGTCATTTCTACCACTGCCTAGTATAAAAGCAGCAGATTCTTGGTCACAAAAAAAGTTCAGATTTAGAAATTCTTGGTAGTAGACGTACGTTAATTTGTCTGCTGAAATCTTAAATTTAATGTTAAATTTAAGTAACAAACAAGTCAAGTTTAATTATATCTAGTTGAGTTAAATACAGAGCTTAGATATTTTTATACAACCGATATTAGAATTTTATATAACTTTTACATAACAACATTTAAGTAACTGATATACTATTTATTGAAGTAAATCTGGTAACTATTGTCACCGCGGAGTAAAACTGATACACGTAACACGGAGATTTTTGGTTCATCAGTACTAAATATTGTTTTGAAGGTGTAGCGGTACTAAATTATTGTAAGGTGATTTGTGAGCTGTTTTGAGTTATTATGAGAGCTGTTTGCTGATATAAATTATTCATGATTGTTTAACAATTATTGTTATCAGAAATATTAACTTGTTCAATAAATTTTATATCTGTTTACAACGGTGTTGTCTGATTACTATCAGATGAGTTGGAGATCTACACATCACATCAGTTCTGTACCTGATTGTATCAATACCTTATAGACCTATAGTACCAATATACAGTAAAGGGTATTCAGCACAGTTAAGAGTCCCCGACCCACTAGACCGTAACTATATTTTAGATACTTTTATTTTTCCCCATATTTATAGATGGTTATTAAGAAGGCTACATTCTTTAGGTATAATTGATTTTTTGGGTTATATTTTATATTTATAGAACTTCTGTATGATACCACACCCGTCTCTATGTTTTTTCATCTCTATTGCTTAAGAATAAATTAGAACATTATATGTTCTTTTCGCTTTAACTATTAGATTATTTCAAAGACATTTTTTTTTCTGTATTATGTAACTAAATCACAACGTTGCTGTAAAGTAACGAGGTCAAATAGTTATGCAATTAAATGATCAATTGAAAAACGTTCTTTAGGTGTTGCTTAATTGCTTTTATTTTCGGCTTAAATCAATCGCATTTTCTACACTGCGTTTTATGAAGAAATATAAGCTATCAATGATATGTTGTAAATTGTATGTGTCATTTACACTATCATACCTGTCACATACATGTAGGCTGTAATTGCTTATCGGTCTTTCTTGATCACAGTAAACAAATTTAGACAGTCAGTTAACAAACTGACGTTCTTAGTTTGATAATCGCCATAAAGATATATATATCAAGGTCGAGTTGTTGGTAAAAAAACAGGAACAATATTTTTACAATAGGACTCCCGCTCGACTATTCTTAGTATTTGATAGCGTTTATTTAGAATCGATATATATTTTATTTAGATAGATATGAGTCTAATATAGTGAATAGGTAATTTTTGTAAGATCACAAAGGGCAATATTTCAATTCAATACCCTGTCTGTAGAATGAGATTTGGAGAATGACCTTCCAATAATAATTATTCCGAATAATGATCATGAAGATAAATATTGAGTTTCAACTGAATCCCTTCAGTAGTTTTGAAAATTTGATGTTACATTGCAAACTTTAACCAGAAATATTACAAAATGTTATAATTCTGTCACAATTCATGAAAGATATATGGGCATTTGACATTAATCTCAAAAACATGTGTAAATTTACAAGCACATAGTTTTAGTGGTTCATTGGAGAAGCAGCTATAAAAGACTTTAACTATGATGAAAGTGTCATCCCGACGCCCAGGTGAGCAGCATAATTAAAGTAGCCAAATTTCTCAAATAAAAATAAGTTGTATTTGATAGCACCAAATTTCCCTTTAAGATTTTCATTTCATTTTGTCATTTTTCCATTTTATATTTTAAAACTATATTGTAAAGTTTTAAGCTATGTTTGAGACGACAAAGGAGTTGATGAAATCTGTTATTTTAGTGGAAGTAATGAATCGCAAATAACGTTGAGAAACAGAGAAAAGAAAAGAAACGATTTTTTCAGAAAAGAAAAATGTATTCCACAATAGTGGACATGTATCACATGTATGACATGTATCACATGACATGAACCTTTATCGGAATAATAGATAGCCAACTTCACGTTTGATTTTCAGTCAGGGTGGCATATGGTGTATCACATGTGCCTTTGAAATGTTGTGATAGTTAATTAATCAAGCACAAATCTTTTCAACAGTCATATGTGACCCGTCAAGAATAATTTAGAATCTTTTGAAAAATCGGACATTTATTCACTATGTTTTTTATACAAGTGGACGTAGAATGTCAAAATAATTTATTTGGTACATTTAAAGACTATATAAATGATGATAATAATAAAATCTTTATTTTGAGAAGGTTACAAAGAAATTTTACACAAAAAAAACGTGTTCACTTATTTTCAGTACGGCCTCCTGATTTAAGAATAGCAGTTATAAAAACAAAAATACTTTTAGATGATCTATACAAAATTTGAAATATTTTGGTACAAACAAAATCCAAATATAAACCTAAATGTAAAGGTTAGATTCAAGTAAATTGAAAATCGTAAACAAACTTATTGTTGCTAGGATTGACTTATGAGTAGTATACCTGTGAAAGAAGGTAACTGCTTCATAATTGAAAAGACAGATATTCACTATGTAAGGCAAAACATGTCCTATGTCAGGATATAGATTTAATATTGAAAATGATTGATTAAGTGAAGCTAAAATTTAAGTACTCTTAAATTAGAGTTACTTTCCTAGACAGAAGCCATTCTCATAATTTGAACGTCGTCGCATTTTCTAATGTCATTTTGATAAAATGAAATTCTAAGGATTCGGCTATCAAATACATTGTTCTTTATATATTTTATCTCAGTCAAGGCTGGACTTTCTTAAAGCCTCATTTTTTAGCTTAAATGAAGATTTATTGTAACTACCTAGAATCAGAACTATTATTTTATATGTAATCAAATGATACATTTTTAAACTTTTGTTAAAATTGGTATTATATATTCTTATGTAGGAAAATTAGGTTCCTTGCCGCTATGTATTTGGAATTCTTAAAACATTTTCTGTTGATGCTATAATAACCATTTTTGCCATAATATCTTGTATAAGAGAGAAGCGCTATCTAGTTAAAAGAAGAAAAATGTAATAGTTTATATTCGATGAAGAAAATAACCAAAACTTTTACATTCAAATGTAAGTGTTTGTTAGAACGAATTGAAAGTACATTCCAGTGCATTAAAATTAAATTCAGAGCTTCTAGTGCTGCGTCAATAGAGATGTTGTGTTGTTTCTATCTACCAAGGCCAGACATAATCTACTTCTTTAAAGAGAGCTCTTCATTAAGACAAATGCGAGCATAGAGTGTTTTGAAAACCGTTTATCACAATATTCGGTATTAAAACAAATGAAATCAAATAAAGATATTCATTTTAAGTTTGTTTCAATCAAGTGCATCCATTTATGTTTCTATATTAATATGTATTCCAAGAGTCTTGTTATGTATAAACATTTAGATGGGAGAACATATTAATTCAATGTTCTTTATCAACATTTATAACATGTAAAACATTGGTGACTAGGTGTCATGTAGATATACAACTGAGAATATGCTTGTAGAATAAATATAAAGATACTCAAAAGATGGACTAGGGGATAATAAAGAGAACAGATAATATATTATATAAAGAATTGCAAATCTTGTTACGTGTTTAGTGTTTGGGAATATATAACATAACATTATATTTATTAGGCATTAAAGTTTATAACATTCGTAGCCATATCAAATCACAACTTATGCAAACATATAAAGGGCAAGAATATGGTTTCATGTAGCAATGAATTGTGAGGGTGTTTTTTTTTTGTTGCTGTAAATTTACCTCTTACATTTCAACATCTTCTGTAAAATGGTGAACAGTATATGACTGCATTTTTATGAAATAATTTCTAAACAGTATTAAAGTCTGAAATTTTATTGAAAATGAGAAACTTTATTTATTTATTTGTCTTTAGTGGTAAGTGAAATAAACTTTTGATTTGTAGGCCAATGACAAAAATGCACATATTTGTAAATTTTTATATACCCTGTTCATTTAGATTTAACCGTTATAAAACACATGCCCTTTAAAAGTAAGACATGCTTATAGATTATACACACAGATAATGCTCACAATTATTTTTTGTTCGCTTGGAAAGTAAAAGCATTTAGATGTTCTTGTCATTTGAACCTCTAATCGTGCGACAGATTGATTGTTATAAATCTTAGGCTTAAAATGACACGAGTCATTATACAAAAGAAGTCATTGTTACCATTAAAATATGATCAATTCAATATCAGTTGTGAAACTATACGTTTTGTATCATAAACAACCTCAATCAATAGCTCAATCGAAATGATTATAATACCTTTAATAAAAAATACGTGGTAGGTATCTAAATAAACCCGATAATTTTAAATGGTATCCTATTTAAAATGGTACTTTTTCCTGAATATGGGTTTTATCGCTGTATTTTTCATTTAGCTCAAAGTAATACATGACTGAAATAGTGGATAATAGAAGAAAGCTGTATAAATAACAGCAATATGACATTTTGTCAAGTTAAGTTAAAGTCTTGTTAATGACTTAAGTGCTTTTAATTCTTTACTCAATCGCGCTTTTGCCAATGCCGTGTTTTAGTCTGGCTTAGAAATAAAAAAGGTCATGTAAAATAAGTTTAATTTTATTTGGTAGAATTTGTTTTCAAATATGTTAATTAAATACACTTTCTTCATCAATATTTCATGTAAATTATGTTTTAGAGATTATAAATAAACAGTATAATACTTTTGGCAAATGATGTTGAATATGCGCTAAATATTGAGGAAGAATTTCATTTCATATTTTTTTCTTCACCTTAGATTTACAAAAAGAAGGGAACTCATAATGTAAAATGTCATACATATACGTTCAAATAAATGCTTCAATCGTGTGAAGTATTGTTGAATTTATGTAAATACTTCATTTTGAAACTATAAAACAAAATATATACTGTTGATAGTATTATATAAATTGTTGAAATAAACGAAATAATAAAAGGAAAATGCTTAATAATAATACGTATTAAAAAAAACAAGAAAAAGTTAATAATGAAAAGTAAATTGTTATGAAATATGAGGGATGATCTAGAATTACCTAATTTACAGTTCTGAAAAAATCATATTGTCTTGATTAAATTTATACCTGCGTAAAGTTTGATGTTGCATCTATTTAGTTTGCAAAATATAATTGATTTAATGGCATCCAGTACCGTCTCAGGTCGCCTTAAATAACCATGGAAACGCACTTGCGGCGCAGATCAAAAATGCGATGTTCATTGAATAAACTGCCTGATACAAAAATGGGTCTTGATTTTGCATAAAAAATATTGAATTATTGAATTTGTGGCTTAATTCTTGGTATTTCTGGATCATCCCTTATAGTCATACATTTAATTCAAGCAACAATGAAATGCTTATTTTTCTAAAACATAACTGATATCTTATAGGATAAGTGAGTGATTATTTTTATTCTTTGTAACGTAACATATACAAAAGTGTACTTATATATGAAATAAGATAGAAATCAGATTAATAGGAACAAGAAAAGATTCGTTAATTTATTTTTGTAAGTATTTATTTATATCAATGATATCATTCTGTATTACAATGTAATTTGTTAGTTAAGAAATTGTGATAAACAGACAAACGGACATAAAAAAAAGAAAGACAAGCAAATAGATGAAAGTTTTTACTAATGTAATATTTCCTTTTATCATTTGATAGACTCAGATTTCTTGGAATTAGGAATAAGGAAAAGATGTTTATATTTAAAATAATCTATATAGTATATATCAATGCGTAACAAAAGTTGGGAAACAAATACATTCGCCATGATTTTTCAATGGTTTCAGTACAAGTAACTTTTAAGAAACTTTTAATGCGTCCACGCAATCATTTAGCCAGCCAATGTATTTGCCTACACATTCCGAATATTCAAATACGAATAATGAAAATTTGTAACGATTATTTCAAACCCACTAGCATTTAAGTTTATGTTAACAAAACAAAACGTTTTTGCCACTCCTACATAAGATTTGACAAAGCAATACTGATACTGATTAATTATTGATCAATTAAAACACATTATGATGTTATTTATGGGATATATATTTTATACCTGTACATATAAGTAAAACAAATATTAAATTTCTAATGTCAAAGGCTACCTACGACTTATTAAAACACTTAAGCGCTAATTCATGCATATGAGAAATCTCAATAAAAACATTCATGGAAATATTTTGAAAATATCAGTCATTGATATTTAAAACTGCTAAAGAGTTTCTTATCACCTACAAATAGTCTAAGGGCCTTAAGTCTAACGATAATCCAAATCATCTAAGAACTGTCAAAAGGCGCTATTTCTGTAGTTCTGTATTAGTTAAGATGATATTTTTCTGTAGTTCTGGATGATAACTTAAAATTTTAAAGTCCTGGGTTTAAACCTGCTTGAAACGAAAGTGACAGTATTAAGTCAGGCCAACTCGCATATTTGTGCAATCTGACCAGGCTCTATACTGTCTGTGGCTCAGTTTTTGTATATTAATATTTAAATCCATGAAAGTTTTAATAGAATGTACTATAATCAAACCAAGACATGTCCATTAAACGAATTCAGCTAGATGTGGTTTGGAAGATACGCAGATGCAAATTAACAGCCTTATATAAATTAAAAATATGAACGTTTATTTTTAAAAATGATATCGTGGGAATGAAATACATTTAAATGTTGAAATCAAATGCTTAAAAGTTTAGAAAAACAAAGTATTTGCTAATTCTATTTACATAGAAAAGAACACTAGCAATATTTGCTGGGTTTGTTTTACATTTCAACGACTAACTGGTGAAAGCAGACATGTGAAGTTGTCCCGTGATATTTTCCAATACGTACTAATATAATGAGACTTTCCATTGTTTGTATTGGTAAAGCATGCCAGTAAAGGTTTTCCGATTTTCTCACAGAATCTAACTCTTTCATACACATTGTTATCTAGAAAGGAGATGGTATTGGATTGGCTTTTGTGATATTAAAGATTAATTATAGATTTATTTTCCATCGATACGACCGAAAGTGCCAATGCTTGTTGTAAATTTGAAGAAAACATACCACATCGGGAAATTAAATATGTCACTTATTCTTCGTCTGACTGGTTATTAAAGTTAACAATGACACTTACTTTGACTTTTTCAAAGCAGTTGAATTAAATAGCTAGTAATCTGGGAAGTGCTACTGAATAGTGGACTAGTTAACATTATCCTGGAAAAAATAACAGGTAACTATACACATTTGTGACAAATTTAGCATGTTGATAAAGTGTAATTTCTTTAAGAGCAAAAGGATTTTATTATTCAGAATATTAATGTTTACTTACTTAACTCATGAAAAATTGTTATTATATCATATAGATCAGTTTCTTTCAATCTCCGACAAAATTGTCTATTATATATAATATTAAAATGTGTTTTATATGTAATAAGAATTAAATTAACCCAATACATCAACAGCTAAAATAAACTTTGTTCCTACAGTTAAACTAACTCTAATATCACTAATTTCTTTATCCACATATATCATGATACCGACACTGGACGATTTGTATGAATGCAGTACAACATGAACCAATAACACACTTACAAAAATAATGAGTCTATACTGTGTTAATGTTATCCTATAACTTTTAAAACTTATAAGAAAAAGTATAAGAGTTAAATTACAGCCGACTAAAGTGTAAAAATTAGTAATATATATAAACGTTTGTTGAAAATGTCTATAAATAAACATCAGTGACTCTAGTTATACGTGATAAAGACAAATACTTTTATTCATAATCAGGTTAATATGCAGTACTTATACATAAGAACAACATGATTAACAAGTATAAATTTTAACAAATGTAGGTACATAAAGCAGATAATGATAAAAGCATTCGTACAGCTATTTACTCAGTACTTATTACGATGGATGACACTGTGATTATTTATGTAGTTACATAAGACCACTACTTCAAAATTAGAAATAAGAACATTCTTAAATTCATCAACAACTTATCATTACTTTTCATGAACTTTTTTGTACAATGCGTCTTTAAAAAGAGCTATTTACAGTCCTCGCAATACATGTTTAAGCCGTTTACATTTTTATATTATAACCACGTACCTTACATAATATTAAATTAATTTTTATTATATTCAAATTGTAACAATTTATAAATACTAATAGGGTAAATAAATATAAATTCAAATCTTCCAAGACATCTTTAGAGAAGACTTTGTTGGTTAGAAATCCAGCAAAAGGATGCGATGTCAAATTTTTTATATAAATTCCTACCATTATGAGTCAATCGATAGGGGAATCTTAGTTATGTTTCTCTATCATTAACTTATTGCGACTTAAATGTTCAAATGTTAAAACAGACATTGTTGAAATACAGATCTCAGACAAAAGCACTAAATAACCATCTTGATATTTTAAATTTGTAAATAATTGTTTCAAATTAAAACTTGAATCATGTTGCAACCAGCCATTGAATCTGTTTTCATGTTTGAGATCTGCAACTTCATGCTTTTCATATAAACAAAAGTATTGATGCGAAACATAGATTAAAACGATTATTGGTAAAAACATGTCCAATCAGCAATTTAGTTTCAACCGAATAACAACGGTATTTAAAAATAACACAATAAACGACTGTAATTATAAAAAATGCCTTCTTTTGATAAAAATCTCAAATCGAAATCATTAATACATTTTCCTATTCGGTTACAGTATAAGTATTTTAGTTTTTCACTACTGTATACTTTCGATGATATTCAATATATCATTTAAAAGATGTTGTAAGTAATTTTAAAGATTAAAGATGTCAAATACATTAGGAAAAAGTATACTGTTACACACGGTAAAGAGCTTGTCGCAGCTAAACCTATTATTTTTCTGTTTGCAAACCCCTTTTTATATATAAGTTTTGTGCAACTGAACAGTATGTTTAAAATGTTTTTGAAGATAAGGTATGTTGGAAACTAATCTATTCTGTTGGTTTATTAAATGTTAAGGTAAGTTACAATGTTTTATGCATATTTATTATAACAGTGAAGTTTTAAATCTTTGCAAATTTTTTTTCTAAATATATAAAGTAATGCTGATATATTCTCTTCAACAAGGCTGCAGGTGTTTACGTTTAAAAAAATAAAATAAGCTTGTTATCATACAGAGCTTACAAAGCATAAAATCGTCTTCAAAAACAAGTGGTTTTAGTAGCATTCAAAACAGCGCAAGCAATATTTCCTAGAGGTGTTTTTTTTTTCAATTGTAACGAATTCATCTAAATTCATGGAAAACAAAAGAAAATCTATTTCTATGATAACCTAGGATTAAGCACGAAATTTCAATCTAATTTTACGCGGAAACAAGTTCGGTAGAGATTTTTCTTTTACATATATTAGAATCAATATTTTTTGAAAGCACATAATCTGCAAAACGTATTTTATGTAAGAGCCTATAAAAGAGATATTTAAAAAATTGAAACTTTATCTAAACTACGAGTCTGCATTTTTTAATTAAAAACACTTCCAACTTTACGCATTAGTGCATTAATGATATAAAAGCTATACTCTTATTAAATCAATGGATCAAATAAATTGACGTGACGATAGCTTTTGCTCAGCTAGTATGCTTTTTAATATAAAGCTCAACAGCGTGTTCAGTTATCATTAAAAAAAGGAATTTACCCATGACAGGTTTAATCAACTTTTAAGAATTATCTTAGCAATTCAAATATGTGTATGCTTTATTATTTATTATCAGGTGAAAATTAATCTGTTTAACGGCCTTGTTCATGACTGTTAATATGTCACCTTTGCCATACACCTTATCTTATTATTGCCTTTATTGTAATTAATGTGCTATTTAAACAATAAATATAAGCTGGAATAATTATTGTTCAACACTTCAGCTGGAATAATCGTAACTAACTTATCTGTCAATCGAAAATATTTCCCTAAGAAAGGTTAACATTGCCTATTTGTATAATAGTATAAGACATAGACGGAAAAATGACATAACATTAAATGTGCCACGACAAAACCAACATAGTGCGTTTGCGACCGTCATGGATCCAGACCAGCCTGCGTTTCCACGCAGTCTGATCAAGATCCATGCGGTTCGCTTACAAACCCTATAACATGTAGAGAAACATCATGGATCCTGATCAGGCTGTGCGGATGCGCAGGCTGGTCTGGATCCATGCTGGCCGCAAACGCACTATGTTGATTTTGTCAGGTCGCTGCTCATTTATTGGATAAGATACTATTGATTCAAATATCTAATTTCTGCTTTGAAATTCAAGTCTTAATGAAAGAGAATTGTAAAACGATTTGGCAAACGGAATGTATGTTTAATTGATGATTCTTTGAAATAACAGTATCAATGTTTGACCGCCCATTGAGTCAAGAATCTAGCTTAACCCTTGGCTTGTAGAATTTTCAATGGGCTTGCACTGCCTTGACTATTTTTAAAAATTTGAAACACGGTTTCATTTTTAAGTACAATGATGGTACTACAGTTAAGAGCATATTAAGAGTGTACGGACGTACAACCTGACCTGGCTTTTTATTGGTGGCAAAGGCTTAATCACGTTTTTGTTCCAGGAGTCTAATAGATAGGACCACCAAGCATTTTTTCTAAAGATAACCATACACAGATATTAAGGTTAACAATTGTCACCTCACAATCAAGACTGTTATCAGTCAAGAGTGTTATAAGAGTGACTTTTATTATAATATCAGATAAAAAAATCTCAAGAAGAGGACTGTGCATCTTTAAGATGTAAAAGTATGTGGGAAGTTAATTTTATTGCTGTTTTTTTCTCCTTTTTTTGCTCGTTGTCAACAACATTTTTATCTAAATAAACTACACCATTTCTTATAAAATATCACATATCTTATATAAAAAAAACACAACAACAAAAATGTATTAAAAGATATTATGTTCATACAAGCTTGATAAGAGAATTAACATATTCTATGTAACTCTATCAATTGAAATTACTTAAAGTTCCAGTAATCCCAGTGTTCAGAGTTTTTGTATGAATATATTGCATAGCATTAAAGTTATAAATTATTTATATAATTCAGTTTGGTTTGTCTAATTTTAGTATTGTTAAATATAAAGTTTGGCATGAGGTAACATTTAGGTAGCAGTTGATAGATTCCAGTTAAAAAAAATTGTTAAAATAAAAACAAAATCAACCTATTGCTTTCCTACAATCACTTGCCAAAAACATTTCTTATTGTGTATATAACATAAAGCACAAATCCTTATGTCAACAATAATATGAACTAAAAACGTGCAAAAATAAGTTACATTTTTAAGTGTCCTGTAATATAGTCTTATCAAAAACACCTTGAAAGTATTTACAAATATCAAACGTGAGCCACAGGTACTTGACATTTCAAAAACTATTTACAAACAAGTTTGCCTTCTGTTTATTGTACTCTCAAATAATGAGTCTTTATCCGATATATCCTCGGTGATCAAATTTATTGCCTCAGTGTCCAACTTGTGATTTTAAAATCCCTTCAACTTAATTTATTTTCCTTTTCGTTACATTTTAATGAATGAAGAGTATTTTATGGAGTTAGATGTTTTGTAATTCAATACAGGTGCATGGTATCATATTGGTTAAGTAAAGTGCTGATTTAAGACGTGATAAGATTAAAGCGGCTTAAAGATAAATTGCGTTTGATAAACAAACAATGTTTGACCCTTTTGCGTAACATCTTACTTTTAACACGTGCTTAGTTTATATAAATCTAGTTTCACATTTAATGCAGGTGGTTCAATTATCTTTCTTTTGCGTAACTTTATTGTTCTCAACAGTTGGAGTTATGCACATATTTTATGGAGTTTACATGTGTTTTATAAAGTTACTAAAGTTGTTATTTTGACACTTTGTGAGACGTGAAATATTCGAACAATTAAGATGTCGAGGCATTTTTGGACTGCTTCGATTACACAAATCTATTGTTATATAATAATAACTTTCTTATTTTACGTTGTCAATATACACTTTAATGGCCAGAATCTGTTGTTGTTAAATAAAGCTGCATCCATCGTTTTTCCATCTTAGTTTAATTCTTTTCCCCTACAACTACTCGAACCTAATCAAAGTTTTCCTTTATTTCCGATAAATCTCCTGTACTTCACACAATTTAATGGTTCTAACAGGATATTAAATGGTTCTTTAAAGGTAATGTGAACGCATGCACTGGGAAATTTCTTCTAATTGACATCAAGTATTAATCAGTAACATCTAAGCTGATTTAGGTTTTGACTTTAATAGTTATAGAATTCCAAGTAGGCAAATATATTAGGCTTCATTTTTTATCGAAATTCTATATTCGACATTAAAACGTTTTATATGTGTGATATGTATTTTTTGCCTTTATGTATTTACATGAAGTTATGATTCAGCTTACTTGAACTATCTGTGTTTGTTTTGTTATCGTAACAAAAAATCACTAAACAATGGAAAAGTGTCAGTTAGTATTATCAAGCACGGCTCATTTATGATTTATAATTTATCTTGTTATTTAAGTGTTTGTGTCCAAATTACGCTATAAGAAATGAGAACAGTCCGGGAGACACAATAGTATTTCTCTCTAAGAGATGAGTTCATTTATAAATTATGATAAAGAGCAATGAGTTTAAATTGTGATGTTCATGTATATTGCTTCAGTACAAAATAAAAACAAACTCCATATCTCGTGTCTAAGGAAATTCAGTTTTCTTTCTTATCAGCCTTCAATATATATATATTTATATACCATTTATACCATGTTGCTGTTAGGTACTTAATATCAACGCACATGTGGCAAGTAATTCTGGATGTTTAATCTCTTTTGGAAACACACAACACATGAGACAATATAAAATATTTACCAGAACATGTCACAATTTCTCAATAAAAGTACATTTCATGTATATTAAAGATAGCGTCGAGAAATTATAAAATGTATAAGCCTTATTCATACATGTATATTTGAGATTTATTTTAAACATTTTATTTTTTTTTTAGATTTATTTTAAACATTTTAAATATTTTAGATATATTTTACATAAAAAAACGTTCGCGAGTTTATCGGATAAAAAATGTGAGATGTTAAAGATGTGATGTCGTAAAAATTCCATAGTGGTTTAACATTCATTTTAGATGTGCTTTTCAAAGAAGAATAGCAAAAAAAAATTTTCACTTAAGCCCAACTATCAAGACATATCATTTTTAACAGATTGTCGTATAAACTGATATAAACTTACTGACGTTTTACTGGGTAATGAATTCATGTAACATCAATGATATTGATGTACAATATTGGTCTTTGCATTAAGTTTTAAAAGTTTAAATATGTTTTCTTTAATGTTTTCTTTATTTCAAATTTGTTATTGATGTACGCTTCATAAGGTAGACTGCCTCCATTTGGAAATTTTAGTGTTCTTTACAAGGGCAAAGAATGAAAATTTAAAAGTAGCTAACACAATTTTCTTTAAGAATTATGATTGAAAATAAAATAGGGGGTCACAATATTTCTTTTTGAGTTATCTGCCCTTACTAAAATTTTAATTTAGGGGTTTCCCACCTTTAGATGTGTTTCAAAAATTAGTGTCATATAAATCAATTTTGTGTTTTTAAAATGGACGTTTCCTACTGATAATGTTTAATTATTGCATCTTCTATACAAATATATTATATCTTATTTTTCAGATATACATGTATATAGCAGCATAGATTACACTTCAATATGACAGCAGCCAGCATCCTAGCATTGACATTGATATTCATTTATTTTATAGGTAAGTAGTACGTATTATCATAGTTGAAATATTAGTTCATGTCCATTATGCAATTTATGTAGCAGGCTTACATCTAGTATAAGTTAATATTTTATTACTAAGTAAATGTAACGTTAGAATAGGATTAGACCGAGGTCATGATGACACGTAAGAGCATTATACAAAGGATGGTCTGTAGCTAATAAACGATGTCATGATTGATGATGATTTGATATCAACTATGTGATTATATTGACTTTACTGACCGACGGTCACGCCTGTGATGCAAATAGTTGTAATTTTACATAGGATGAGACTGTATATTGTTTTTTTTTATTGTAAATATACATTGTATTGCTCGTCCTGAAATGTTTCAACTATTGCAGCTTTAAAATTGAGTAGATACTAACTAAAAGATTCATGTCTTTAATACATGTGTGAAGTTAAATCAATCACTGTTTTTTGTTAAGATATTTCATAAATATTTATACATGTATATGGTATTTTATATTGATAGATATTTTCAGATTGATACATTGAATTAACGTTTATTTTGTCTGTTATATGTAATAAGCTGTCAATTATCAAAAAGCTTTAATAATAAATTTTTAGACAAACTAAAAGATAGATATGTCGCGAAACAAATTTGATCACTACGCCTTACTTACGGACGTTTCCGCCGCACTTTATTCACAAAAGTATGTAATATACATGTCGCAAACTTTAAAAAAAATGTTCAAATGTCTGCCTTAATTAAGCTATAAATTTCAAATACTTGTCTTCAGTAAACCTGTATTATGCCGCTGTTATAAGCAATGCTTTGATTTACAGTTGTAGACAGAGAAAATAATATGGTTTCACTTTGTTTTGACAGTAGATGTCTTTTTAACTACACCAAATGGATAATAATATCAATTTGTTTGTCGTTATTTCTGTTTGAAAAATGATTCTTGTCTGTTCTCATTATAAAGATAGATGAAATCGGATGAGTAAGTTTGATGTTTTCATTTAAACATGAAGCATAAACAGTGAAAATCTGAAGAGATAAATTTGATTAACTAAATGTAAGCTGGATCTTAAAATATTTCAATCCTTTTCTATAATTACAGCAGATGTCGATGTCAGACATAGGCGGACTATCACCTTCGTTCGCGTATTCAAAAATTGCGTCAAAACATTTCGAAATGTCATTATATCTTATCACATTTTAAGACAGGAATCATATTAAATTGTTAATGTCTGAAGAGGTTTCTATATATACGTTTGATCTATTAAGTGATTCTTATTCCTATTCTTTTCCACAAATATCTGCCTAAAACCATAGACACAATTATTTATAAGATCCTAGTTTAATTGGCGCACAAAGAATCAGCAAAGAAGCACCGTCTGAAAAAGTGAATCGTTTTGGTGTTATATTATTTACATCCAGTAATTTTTATGTCTGTTTTTTACGTCCCAAGATACAAACATGTGTTTATTGTTTACTACGTGATTTCTTTAAAAAGGGTTTACCGTAAAATTGCTGTGTAAGCATTTTATTTCATAGATTTAAGATCGCTTTATTTTTTAATAAAAGATACTAATAAAGCGAAAATAACTGCTGTAAATAGTTGTTTAAATCAATGAAATTGGAATTTCCGTGTATTTTTCCGAATTGTTTAGTTTAATCTAATCGAAAACAGACTTCGCTTTTCCTTATATTCTTAAACTTTTATATTTTTAAGAACTTGAAATGTATCAAATAAGGAACATGTTTATTTATATTTTTCGAAACAAAAAGGAAACAAAATGGAATGTTAAAGGATAAGGCAAAAGTATATTGAACATTATACAACATGTGGACACTATTCAGTTTTGTCTAAAATAACCATCCAAAGTTGGCCCAAAAAATAATAATGTATTGTGATTAAAATGCTATAATGATTACTAAGTATTTAAAAAATCTCAGTTTGAGTAATAGAATTGAAAATACAGTATTTGAACCTTCATGTGATTGTTTTCTTTTTTTGCAAATAGAGTTTTTAAAACAAGTTAATTGTGCTGTGGTATATTTCATTAAGTCGATTCTAAAATAGTTTCCCGTAGCATACGGGCAACATTACTCTTAAAAGCGAATCTAAAAATAACTGTACAAATATATATATCTCCCTTTTAATTGAGGCTAGAAGTTTATTCTTTTCCTTTATGCTGATATCAGTTTTACCAAAAGAGGTATAAATTTTATTTTATTGCATTTAAACTCAAAGAGTTCATGTCTTTAATTCAATGTTGAAAAGATCATTAGGCGAGACTTTGACAGATTGATTACAGATCAATATTAAATCAAAGAGTTTCAATATTCAGATCTCTATGATTTTATAGTAAGTGTATAAAGCCATCACTGGTCTAAAAACATCTTCATCAGGGGTACCTTTGAATCACGTAAAGCTATGTCTGAAAATGTCTGATCTTAATTAACTGCGTCATCAACAAGCATACGTCAATTATCTTTTTTCTCTTTCACGTGTCCTTCTATACCTTCGCTTTGTTGAAGCGTTTTTATTATTTACTTGCATATTACATAATTAAATTCCATTCCATGCTGTTTAAAATATATGTAAATTTTGAAGATATTTGTAAAATCCGTTAACAAGAAAGTAATGAAAGCAATTCAAATGAGTGGCATCTTAGTGTCGAAGAGATACGATGATTCTTTAAAACGCGAGAAACTCTATTATAGAAAAGCAGACTGCAATGAATACATTTTGATTCAGGGAGAACATATATTGATCATCAACAAATATGAACAATATTTACAATTCTTAGCTTATTGCTATTGTTTTTGTTTTAAACTTCTTTTCGTCATCGTTTTCTTCTTCTTAAAATACTAGTATCAACACACGTTTGAAATAATTACCCCTATGATATAAATATATCTTGTTCAATGAATAAGTCCAAATAATTGGTTTTGTTAATGTTGATTCTTTTATTTTGAAATCATTTGACATGAAATAATCCTTGGCACTTCTGATTTCATATTTAACCAATACAGATTTTGTTATTTGTGTTTAAACATTGAATTTGTAAATGTAATTATGATTCAAATGGTAATATATTTTGTCTACGGGTTTATTTGGCGATAGTCACAAATTGACAATGAAAGAAAGAACTTAAAGTGAATGTTATACACATATACAAACTAATAAAATAGCTATTTTATATGTTCATTTAGAATTGTAATTTTAAGAATGATAATTATTTAAGGACCCTTGCATGTCATAGAACATAACGTTTTAATCGTTAGTCTGTTTGCGGCACCAGGTACGACCTATGTTCTCAGTGGAGTCCAAAAGTAACACCGCCATATCATGTTGATCTTGATGTGGACTGTCCGATATTCAATCGGTGTTAATTATAAAATTGTTCCGAAAATGATGAATGGTATTTTGTTCATCCTGAAAGATGAACAAGTCCATTTTAGATACTAACATCGTACGGGTAATCAAACACTCACTAAATCAGATGGTGAATCTAAGTAACTTGTTTGTAATAAAACATAAAGTTGATAACTTTCTAAATTATTTGATGTTCATATAAAACGGTTGACAAGTGTGAATACATTTATTTATAAAAAAAGAAAATGATTAAGTGACAAACGAAAGTAAACTTATTAAATATTTATAAACATATGGTAATTGTTGGGTATAATGGATGACAGGGGAATTTTATCTGTCTGCAAGGCCTGTCTGCCTGTCTGATAAAAGGTTCAACGTACTCAAGCTATTTTCATTCTATAGTGATTGTCATTTAGCGTTTATCAAGGCTTGTGTTTACAGAAGGGGCGGCGATATGGAGCTACAATAGATACATCATTTGTTTTGCGGCAAAGGCAGGATGACCCGTATACAAAGCATTGTTGTATAATAGTAAGAGGAAGGGATTTCGTAAAATAAAATCAATAAGTGAAAACAAGGCACCGGGGTAGTTCTTCTTGGCAGAAAATAATATATAATATAAATAATGAAAATCGATCTGTATTGTGGAGCATAATGACAAACATTTTCTGTCATATAAGGGTATGAAAATTTGTGAAAAAGTTTTTTCATTGCTTGAAATGTTCTATTACATTTGTAAATAGAAAGACATGAATAAGCAAGAAGTGCTTGTATGTAAAGAAGAAGTAGGAAATTGCAAAATAAAGTTAATTTTCTTATCTACCTCAAAACATTCAAAATTCTATTGCCAAAGGTATTCGTGTGTGTTTTTTCTTATAATTCAATAACAAAGAAACTAAATACATTGAAAATATATGTTTTTAATCGTAGAGAAGATACACCCAGCACACAAATACATGCAAAAATATTCGAAATAGTTGTCGTAAGTGTATGTTGTTTTTCTTCAAGCCTGCAGTACGTACATTAAAAAGAACATCAGCATCAGGATGTTGTCGGTGTGAATTAAACAATGGAAAGCTCAATGTATACACTAGTTTTTATTCTTATACGTAGTAGGTTTTTTTGACGATAATTGTGTCATATCTCTTAAGCACATTACTTCTCGAACAATTATTTATTACAATAAATGTGCCACGAATAATTAACGTGTCTGTTTAATCAGTTACATCAGCAATTAAATCTTGTTTCCTATGATATGAATAAGAATTAGATGTTATTCTACATATATGAATTTCATTAACTGTTGTTTTCAACGTTTTCCGATACACTGATTGTTATCATCCCGCTCTGCTGTAATTGACAAGCCAGGCTTTCCTGAAGTCTTGTAATGAATTCGCTTTTTTCTGTTAGAGCAGATTAATTAGACTGTGTTTCGACAAAGATATTTACTACATTTAAACGAGAAATAATCTACTATGTCTATAGTATAATGGTAAATAGTTATTGGTGTTATATTGTCCCGCATCCCGGAAAATGTATTTTTACTACAATTTTATTGAACTGGTTTGTGCATAGTTCTGACATGCATTTGTGCAATCATTAAAATGTCTTAAAAAAGAAATGTTAAATAAATAAATGTTACTAAATAAGTAGAATTATATGTTTGATTCTTAATGCATCATAAACAAGATAGTTCACATTTAACAAGTGTTTCCACATACGTACATAAAAATGAGCGATTTTGTATCATCAAAAATAAAAGCAAAGCGGCTTGATTATGTTTCATCTGCTGTCTGTAAAAGAAAAAAATGAGTATTTCTATTCAATTATTCAATATTCTATTTTGTGAGTGAAAATAGAATATATGCAAAATATACTGTTTTCTTTACTTATTTCACTGAACGTAGATGCATATTTATCCGCCTGCAAGAACCGATTATCAGCTTATCTAATATCGTCAGACTTGCAATAACCAGAAGGATATCCGATTTGAAACCTGATCGCTATTTATAAGAAATGACGTCATACACTGGTCTTTCAAGTTTAAATATGTAATCTATATTCATTGATTAACATCTTATCTCGGTGTAAAAGAAAACTTAAATAGCGTAATTACACGATGTTTGTCAGATAATTACAAAGTTATTTGTTATAAAAGTGAAAACGGCAACTTTATCAAAGAGTACGAGTTCGTTCAAAGTCCCTACAAAATGCTACATATACGTGTATAGTATTTTCATTTGCAAAATCTCAGTTTTAAGATATTTTTTTTCATTTTATTATTATATGACAAACGTTCAAATAAGTAGAAAAAAGTGTTTTTTCAAGACTTTCAAGTCTAAAATCTATCAAATATTATAGAGAGATGGTTAAATATGTATTAAACAACAGTTGCGTGAACATTTTAAGTTTAGCAGTTTAGGGCGGTCTTTACGGGTTTTTTGTTGTTGCTTTTTTTCCTAAAAATGAATGAAAATAAAGCCTTATAGTCTATTGTTCCAAAGCAGAGCAAGGCACTCTCGCATCTAACTTTTGAGTATTTAGGGAACAGGTAATATGATCCAATCATATACTTTGATACAGCATTATTTGTTTAAGATATCGTTTTAATGCATGCCAAAAAAATACAAATATATCATTCCGAATTCATTGTTGTTATTATTCTTTATTTAAAGGTAATTTAAAGACATCATACTAAGACTAGGACGTCAGTCTGAGACGTCGACTTAAATTCCGAACGGAAAACGTGACTGTACACATATTGCATGCAAAACAAAATCAAAAGTTATTTCTTGTTATAAATGTCACAAATCAATTTCATCTGCAAATAAAAATCATTTCAAGAAAAAATGTATGATTGTATTGGCGATATGCATGTCAGTTGTGTCTGCCTGAACTTCATATTAATAATCTCAGAATATAATCAACTACAACATCAATTATTTACAACGTGGTAATTGAAAATGTTACTCCATTAAAACAAGTGCTCTTATACGTTGAAACCAATCATGGTACGGTTCTTTTTCTACTCAGATTCTTCAAGTATGTCGTCCAAACAGGAATCCAAATCTTATACCTTAAGCATTCGCTGTGATTCAAAAGATTTCAATCTTATTTTCTGGTTGAATTGTCGTAAATGAATTATAGATACTAAAACAATAAATGTATGTTCGCATGATTAGATTTTTTACGAATGGTATTAAAAAGTATAATAAGCAAAATCTTTCTTATCAAAACATTGTAATCAATAATAGGTTTTATTAGTTTATGAAAATATTCTAAGAAGTATTTGAAAGCGGGATTATGATTGCAAATGTAAAAAAACTTATAGAACAGATCAATTACAGTATGTATATTCTTATTGAGCTCTTATATTTATCTATGTAATGGTAAAAGTTATAAGATATTTATTTACCTTAAATTCCGAATATAGTGTTGATTTAACTAAATGATAATGCTTAAAACGTAAAACCGGTGATACACTGTATCGTCGAATGTACCTTTTGTTCAATTATACATGTTCAGTGTAAACGGTTTTATTTCTCCCATTAGACTAACAAATAATGAGCAACAATGCTTATAATCTGAACGGAAAAATAGAATTAGACCTAGTTTAGATATGTTTCCAAATACGTTATGTGCTGCGCGCAACTAATGACACTTGCAAAAAATACCTTTTCAATCGATACGTGAAACAACACACGAGAATAATGTGCGAGCTTGTAAGCTATGTCTGCAGGCAAATCATTAATCATCATAGATTGTTATCATCAGTAATGCTGTAATTATTACAATTTTCCAATTTAAAACAAATTAACCAATTCCACCATTGCGCTTCTAAAGGCTCCCTTAGGTAAGATCAATCATTTTAGTTGTTTTAATTGACCTGGCCAATAAATTATGCCAAAATAAACAAACCATTAAATATTGTTGACCGTCAAAAGCTTATCAGGCGCAGTTACAGAACAAACAATAGCGTATGACTTTTCTTCATTAAATTTGAGATGTGATCAATTTATTGTATTTACAATTCTTTTTCAGACTCGGAAGCTGTTTATTTTGCCCACCGGAAACCTGAATTGTGTTTGCATATACCGTCGACAACTGGAACAATAGTTGGCAGAGTGTATGCCTATCCAAGAGCAAACGAAGAATGTGGAATATCAGCCGACCACCCTGACGCCATAATGTATGACGTCGTAGGAGACAATTCTTTGTTTGCAATAAATTCTACGGGATTCATTTATTTAAAAGAAAGTCTTCCACAAAATGCCACAGGTAAATTATATATCAAAAGAAAATCCCATTTTAGACAGAATGACGTGATCTAATATATCTAAACCAAAGCCCCATTAAATGATTTATATTTTTATTGTCATCAACGCATTGAAATCTATTCAATCGTATATTTTTTATGAAAAGAAAGCAGCAGAGCAGAATTTTTTTTCAAATTATTTAGTCAGAATCCTGCTTTTAGATGTCACCAAGCAAGATTCGTGCGAAGTTTGTCTCCAAGCCCGTTGTACTCTTAAACTACATAATTGAGCCGCGTCACGACAAAACCAACGTAATGCGTTTGCGACCAGCATGGACCCAGACCAGCCTGCGCATCCGCGCAGTCTGATCAGGATCCATGCTGTTCGCTGTCAGTTTCTCAAATTGTAACATAGTTGGTAAGCTAACAGCATGGATCTTGATCAGACTGCGTGAATGCGCAGGCTTGTATGGATCCATACTGGTCGCAAACCAACTACGTTGGTTTTGTCGTGACGCGGCACAATTATGATCTTTCGTTTAATTATGCATCTTTCACGATGAATGTATTTTCATATAATAACTATATTCTACAGGCCCAGTTTCATTTGAAGTATCCGCATCATGTAAAGACAAAGACGATGTTGTTGTATCGAGCGTTACCATGGTAACAGTAAACTTTCATGAAACAGAGGAGGATTCTCAGCTCGCCACAAACCAGATAGTACCTGATCAATTAACTATTGAACGCATCTGTTTCTCCCATCTCTCTGCTGATTCAACATTTGTTGTGGAAGAAAATGTGAAAGATATAGTGATAGGACGATTGAACACCTGCTGGCAAGACCTTAAATACGAAAGAAATTACAGGATAGAAAAACGTGAGCTTTGTCTGTTTACTCTTTAAGTAACAAAATATTGGTCTGTACCACTAAAATAATAACATTGCTCATAATTCTCTACTTCAGATATATGTGTTCTTATTCTAATAAGGGTCCACCCGCTAAAAGAAGGTACACAGAATACGGACCCCCAAAAAGCTACGCCATGCCCTGAAAGACATAATAATTTACCTATGTGCACTTCCCTTATTTCATTCTTCAAACAAATGCATTTTAGCAGAAAAATAGGTCACTGTAAAACGGCCAATAAGACATAGGACGTACAGCAGCCTATCTCCCATTACAATCACCCACCAGCCTAAGATATATACATATTAATAACACGAGCATCATCCCGGGCAGTAGTTGTCCTCTTTATAATGTTATTAACTTTGTTAGCCCTTTCAGTTAAAGTAGGAGGCTTAAATAAATCAAGAGAATATGTCAACAATACCATCTGTCAGCAAATAAAGTGTATTTGAAACGATCGAATGTCTAATGGGAATTACGGTATGCTTTTAACTGATTAAACAGTTCGTAATTTCATATAGGCATGCATAATGCCGAGTGCTTAACAAGACCGCGTGTGGTCATAACATTATTTAATTAACGCATGTATT
The DNA here is from genome assembly GCF_026571515.1 of Ruditapes philippinarum. NCBI lineage: Eukaryota > Metazoa > Mollusca > Bivalvia > Venerida > Veneridae > Ruditapes > Ruditapes philippinarum. The sequence goes on from NW_026867092.1 coordinate 60,776, forward strand.
CGCGTATGCATGTATTGATGTCTGAGAAAAGATACACATATAGTGTAAACTATATACACATATTTACTTTCAACAAATGACAGTACAGATAGGATCAAATACGTAATTAGTAATAAGATAGATATCAATAAAGAATTAATGTCTAACAATGGGAGCTTATGAAAATAGAACATTTTCTCTACTTTCACTAGTTCTAAGAAATAAAGCATTTGTATAATTGGTGCAACTCTTAACAAATTATATACACAACTTTTCTTTTTATCTCTACATTAAAAAAACATAAACCAATAAAAATGATATGGAATATGTGACCTTTTCGAAAAAATTGGGTGAAGACCATGCGACGTTTTTCTTTTGGTTTCCACCTCCAGATTTACTGGTTAAATACAGATTAATAGATAGGTGTTTCTGGTTTCTGTCAAAATAACGTGATAACTCTGACGTTTAAAAGATAAAATGTTCCGTGCATGTCGCCCTATCAATATTTGTCATCATACATTTGAATAATTGTTTGCAGCATCATATTCCTTGTATATAGCTAGCTATACATGCTTAACATTCAGGGCTATCATTATTGTCTGATAAAAGTTTGGCCTATATTCAATAGTTTTGTAACACACAAAATACTTCAGATTGCTAATGCGTCACTGAATTCTGTAAAAAACTGATAATATATAATTTGAAAACAATGTTTTACAGAAATAAAAAAAAATACAATTTATCCATAGATAGATCAGTTTATTGCAAAAAATGGTTATGTAATATCACATTTCTATATGTTTAAAAAAGGAAGTGTTCTTCACTTCGTTGTGCAAATAATAACCGAACTTTAAAACTGCTCTGAAAAATACCGATCCTCTATTCTTTAAGATGGCATAAACACAACATGCATTATGATTTAACACACAGTTAAATTTAAATGTTAAAGGCTGAAATGAATGTTTTAGTTTCTATTCATAAAAGTTTGTCGGGGATTTTTGCACGTAGAACATGATTGTTATTCCGTTTCACAAGCCGGATACCAACAAAATTGATTGTTCGATTAATATGAGATTTCATCTGCGGGATATGCGTGCCTATTGATGAGAATTGTGAAAAGCTATTGGTATGTAAGACCACTATGACACCCTAGCGGATACAAGAAACTTACAATATTGCTGTAGCCGCCAAGAAAAAACGTATTATAAGTAATTGCAACTGTCACAGATATGGCTTGAAAGGATGTCTGTAATTATACTTCAATGTGATAGGGAGCTTCTCTATTAATAATATAAATTTGGTTGTAGACATCTGAATCTTAAAAAGATATATGCATAACCTAGGAAATGTTAAAAACATTATCTGATCATGCAACGTATCTGTAAGGTTTTAAACATTTTTACGAGATGAAGGATTTATATCTGAAGCCCTGTTATATTTTAACTAGATAGGTCGTTTTTTTGTTATCGCAGGTAAGAAACTGTTTTATGCGGCTATGGAAAACGGTTTTCTTTGTCTATTCAATGGTTGTTATTCAATAGTCAATATGCAAGTTATAACAATAATCCGGAAGCTTTATTCATATTGCGTCTTTTTGATTGATATGTACAGCTTTATACGAGAAGGAATTGGGCCATCAATGGAATGGAGTATTCGTGTCATCTATTGTTTGGGACATTTCCTTACTGATAGCTCTATTATACTGACAAGGACAGACATTATTTATCTGAACAGATTTTCCAGGCACACTGAGTTGAATCGGAAATTGAAAACTACAATTGCGCTGAATCAATCTCGCCGTGTGAAAATTGGAATAAAAACGAACGCTTACTTTCATTTAAAAAGGGAAATTAGTACAAGAGATTTGAAAATCATTTAAATCCACACATGTTGCGAAAAATTGTTTACTTACCCGCTACTCTATAATTGAATGGTTTCGCGCAAAACAAAAGGGATTGTATTGAAGAAAAAGCACTTATTACAAAATCACAGAAAGTCTTTCTGAAAACAAGTGATAGCATTATTTATATTGATACGACCCCATTTTGATCTTTTGGTATTGTTTAAAAATGTTTAAATTTATCTTCCTACTTTACCTTTCACAATCGGATTCATTGGCATTTAAACAAACCTGAACTAGATATTTTGTTTGTCATGTTGTGATACGTATAACATTATGGATTTAAGATTTTATAAGTAGTATTGTAATATATTGTTGAAGAATTAATTTAAATATCTCATTTTTCCTTGATATTAAAAAAACAACTATTGTAGGAATACTTAGCTTTTTAAAACAAACTTTTAAACAAAACTTATAACCTTATTTAAAAATTTAAAAGCTATGTTATAACGTGTCTGTCGCTAATATGACATCGCTGGTGTAAGACATATTTGTCCAATGTACAAAGGTACAATACATCAAAACTAAATATTAAACGAAATAACCAGTCATATTAAAAAAATATATGTGTTCATATTTTTTATAGTTTTGACTTATGATTTTTATTAATTTCAGCGAAAAGTCGGTTTAGCATTGACCCTATAACATCTGAGGTAACGCTTATAAAACAGCTGGATAGGGAATCACTGGGTGATAACAAAGGTCAACCGGACAGCATTTCCGGTATTCAACCATTAAAGATTACATGTGAAGTAAAAATTGATGACGTAATATACCCGTCAAATAGACATCGAATAAACATAACCGTACTTGATGTTAATGACAACCCACCACGTTTCCATCATCACAATGGACTGCAACATATAAGTAAATATGTCGAAATTCAGAATGGAACAAAGCCCCAGGTTTGTGTCTGTTTCACATCTTAGGAGTCTGTTAGTCTAAGCTTCTATTTTATAAAGATTAAAATAGGGAGTCATGTGGAGTTCTTAAAATTATGTATTTTTATGACATAAAACATAGTGGATTTTTTCAATTCTCACTTTCGCTTTAATGATATATAGAAACAAAAGATGTCACCCTAATAAAGTGAAGAGATAATAGTAATTTCAGTATTGTTTACGTAATATATTTATGTGTTCTTCTTTTATCTTTATATGATAGCATTAGGAATGTGTTAAGTTCCACACAATACATTAAAATATGATTACACCAGACAAATACTGTGATCATTTCCAGTTTTCAAAATTACCTGTCCTAGCATTTTTTTTATTTATCTGCAATGTAACAAGACTATGAAATTTATACAATAAATTGTCAGGGAATAACACAGCTCTGTGGTGAACCAATTGACTTACTTGCGAGTGTTATAGCAACAAAAGAGAAATGTCATATATTTTAGGTATCATCCAACATTTTAGAAACTAAAAACAGAATTTCAAAGAAATTAACTAATTTTATAAAACACCTTTATATGATGAAGATTTTTTTACCAGAGAAATTGCACTTTTTCGTGTTTATATATGCCAATGTCTACATGTTCAGAACCCATCCTTTACAACTGAAAATTTCAAAGGCTTGCTTTTCATCATTTCATTGAAATATATCGTATGTATTGGTAATCTTTAAAACACAAATGCCTCATTCATAGAGCTGTGAATGTTAACTTGAAAGGAAACATAGGTTATGCCACTCTTCACGATAGCTCTCGTAAATGTCTTATTTTTTACATCATTGCAAGCTATTAAGTCTGCAGGGCTCCTGCGATTGGGTCTTTTCCAGGTCTTTAAATGTGCGAATTTATGAGCTAATGTGTTTTTACTTTGTTCTTTATTGATCACTGTTAAAGTCTAAATAGCCGCTAAAAGCTTGAAATAAAAGCAAGGAAGCAAGCCCTAGAAGCTCCATTCAACAATCACCTATAAGTTTCCTGATGCAAGCCTTAGTTTCTTTCTTCTTTAAGCTTTGCATGCCTTTTCTCATGAAAATATCAATTGATACAACTCATGCGTTATGTTTTCTACACTTTTGATATCGATGAAGAAATAGATATAGTAAAATATTATTGTTATTAACGTTTTATTCTGCGAGAATTGCTGTTATGGTTTGCAATTTATGAACATCAATTGAATAGAACAGTAAAGGAAAATGGGTAATAACTGTTTAATAAAATTAATACAAGTACCGTTAGTGCTAGTTGAATTATTCTTAAATTTTAATATATTGAAAGGTTGTAAATTTGTATACACTCAGAACTTTAACTATTGAAAGCAAGTCTTTACAAGAGTTCACACATCAATGGTAAATATTATACAAGTAACATATCGTGAACCACATCATGTCAAAAGACAATATAGGTTCCTCGTTAAATAGTTTTAATTTTGAAATTACATCGCAATTGAAATGTAATTAATATCGCGGTAGGTCATTCTGATTTGGCCTCATTTATCTAATCTAGTAGTGGTATTAAAAGTAATGAACTAGTGTTCATCTGTTTAGATGCTTTTGTGCTAAGGATTTATTTGAGCTGAAATTCATATGAACGGCACGAATATGTGAAATTTTGTGATATTTGCATTTCATTCAATCTGAAGGGGAATGACTTTGAGTATCTTCATGTAAATTCTATAATACATTATTCTCTATATACAAATTTGATATCGTGCCAAATAACAGTTCCAAATTTAGAGGTTGTTTCTTTATGTAATCGAATTGGAAAATGTTCAGATAAAAACATAACACAAACAATACAAACTAGTTTAATTTCATACAGAACTTCAAAATACACGTGTGTGATGTAAATAGTACTTTAATGTTTTTTTATAAGTTTGAACACTTCCTGTCCCTTTCGTACATTATATACATTTATAAGAATATATTGCTTATTCTCTCATTTGTCATATATAAGAGAGAAAAGAGACATCTTGTGTCCTAAAATCACATTGTTTATATCCTTACAGTCCTTGGACATAATTGAAGAGATAGTAGAAGATATGGACGCTGAGAGTGACACGATCTCCAATCATGTGGTGAAAACTATAACAGATGAGCTAAATGTGTGCAAAACAAATCTTCACTGCGTACGTCCTCAACTTGCAAAATTAGTCTGCAGATTGCGTAAGTATTTTACCGTTTCTGATAAAGTCCAAAATAATGGGTTCAGTGTAGATCTAATCATCCTGACTTTGCGTCAGCTACTTGCCCTGCTTTGAAGTAAGAACTGTTTATTTCTAAATTTAAATGATTCTTTATTATGTCATAAAACTTTTGAATGGACCTGGTAACGTAAAAACCGGATTGCTCTGCATAAATAGGAAGTAAGCAGGCCATATCATATATTGCTGGTACAGGCAAAACTTTACCGCATTCATTGTAATATAATTATTTGTAGACTATGATTGAATGATATCACCACACATTTTATGTTGCCATAACATTATTTCGTCGCATGAAATGTTGATCAACAATTGAACAACCATATTGCATAGACCAACATACTAATCATTATTTCTCGACAAACTTGCAGCAGTTAAAAACGGAACCATTGTGATATTTCGTTTCAAAATTTTTTAACGAAAAAAGCAGGAGAATAATGAAAAGATGACACGTGACCAAATAAATTTATCAAAGTCTCAAATGTTCCCCCGTGCTACCTTTTGCATCTGACGGCTTGTAATGAAAACGTTTTACACATCTGCAGATTTGTCTAAATTCAAATTCTGCCATGTCATATTCAAATGTTGAACTTTGCTTTAGCTGGTGGTTGGGGGGCTTAGACGATTGCATGCACTAACCACTACCGTCCATGCACAGGTTCAATCAAACCGAGCTTGCGAGATTTTCAACTGTGCCGTAAATTTGGTGCTGATAAATGATTCTTTTTTTTTCTTCTTTTTTTTGTTGCTTAATTTTTGTTTTTACAATACAAATCAATCCGAAGGTTTGTTTAAAGACAAATAACAAAGTGACTTGATACTGCATTTTAAGTTTCAGACGTGAACTGGAAACACATTTCGACCATTTCTTTTCACTTTATTTCCTTACAATATGATAACGTGACGGTTACTCACAACATCAGGGAGTCCGTAAATTACTTTAAATAATTTAAATTGTAAAGTCTGGAAACGTTTGAAATGATGACAACATGTGATCAATTTCCACCGGGGCTATTTTCTTATGTTAATAAAAGTGAATATACAATTGTGTGATCATATGCTTTGAAAATGTACAGTCAATGTTTCAAGCACATGTTTTTAAGTACATCGAGAGTTGTTAAAACATTCACATGTCAATGCTCATGCCATTTTGTAAACGTTTCTCATTATTTACCTATTAGAAACAATTTTTAAGTAGCCAATAAGCATTGTTCTTTGAGCTGTTATGACTTGTTATAGAAGATGCAATTAAATTCTATAAACACTTAAGGGTAAACCAATACATTAAACCACTTACTTAGTTACATCTAAAAAATTCCATGCGATTTTTAAAGGATTTATTTATTCTTAAATTATACATTGTTAAATGTTATTAGAGGTTAAAAGTAATAACATTATACACAAGACTGTCTTGCGTTATCGTGTTCTGAGAATAGTTTATTTGACAATTATTTGAAAATATTCTCTGCAAGCATGAACGGTGACAGGGGGTCTACTACCGATCAATTACATTGTCTGTATTTAAGACAGATCAGTACTGTCGGAATTCGTTAACGGGGATCTAATGAAAGATATCAAAATAACACAATCTAAAAAGTCTGTCAAGATGAAATTCCTTAATCTAAAATTGTCTGTAAAAAGTGATGTCCACAAGTATATATAAGAGCATTACGGCCAATAGACCTTCACATTCCTTTTAACTATAACGTGACACCAAAATGAAATTCTAAAACGCCCGGTAGACACCTGACGTAATTGTTACATGTGCTTTAATTAAACTTTGCAGTTAAATAAGGCAATTTGTAGGCAGTTAGAGTTAAATGTGTAAACACCATTAAATAGAATCATGTTAACCTTAAAATTTAAATTACAAAGTTTGCTTTGTTTTTGAACTGTTATAATACTGGGTTTAGTGGCTATTATTCAGTTCTCAGAAGTGAAAAGGTTCAAAGATATAGAATAATGAGGTTTTTTATATTAATTTAAAAGGCCAAGGTGTTTAAAATCGATTATAAAATACCGTTTAAGAAAGTATTCATTGTTAGGTCATAACGTTTGATTATATTGGAAATACTAATAAACTAACGTTATATGTATTGCCCTCAAAATAAATGCCAAGTATTCAACTTATACCATTGTTCGAGGGTAGCTATTAAGTGCAACATGCAGAGAAAAATCGCCATGTGCCGCACCTATTACGTCAAAACAGCCCTACCTCAGCCACGTTGCCTAAATCATGTATAAATCAATTGAATTTAATGTTTGTAGCGTCGATTCAGTAACTTTAAACACGTTATCGGAATGACATGCAAGCTTACTCAGCAGTTCAGTTAATATTAAAATGTTTCTTTTTAAATTCTTAATAATTACACTGCAACGTAAAAAAATGTTGTTTTTAAATAATTAAAATAGGAGTGTATTCTCAAACTATTAACAGAAGAAAAATGTAAACCGCATGTTCGAACACGTGAGAGCTTTTTTTGTATTTTATATTAAAGTGAGTAAACCTTTTAAATATAATTGATATTTCAAAACCTACACATTCGTATAGTATAGTATCTTTTTTTATTGTACTATTTAATACATTTTAATAGGCAAAACTCAATTATCATTATGGTTATATTTCAATTCATTTTGACGTCAAATAGTCTGCATTAACTCAACAAGTATGATAAGTTACAAAAGCCGGTTTATTTTCTATGTATTGAATTACAATGTGAATATTTTCTTAGGCAGAAGTCTTTGGGCTCTGATTGAAATATAATCCCCTGAATACATTGTCAGATCGACAACTGAGTTTTATTATCATAAACACAGAAGCAATAAGAGCAAAATGGAAATCAAACAGCTTTTGTTTCCTTATTTAAACAGTTAAATAGCTTTGTTATAGTCATGCATTAAACGTTAACAAGAACCCTAATGAGTAAAAGGCAAACATGTAGTTGATGAATGAAACTTTTTTCTTCTTATGGCTGATTAAACAATGTTTTTAAAAAGTAACGTTGCTGATTTGACATTAAATAAAACCGTTTATGTTGATAAGAATTGTTAATGTAAGCAAATACAAGTATCAATATTCTAAATGGCAAACCCGAAAATGATTATCGCCTGTCAAAAAATCATTTTACTTAGTTCTGCGCATCATTTACAGTTTTAGTGCACATGCATTCTCTTTCTTGCGATCTTAATAAATTCAAACTTTTCATGTTTACATGTTAAATTCCTCTTAACCGGAACTAGGCGGCGGGTGTTGGCAGTAGCATACAGTAGCTTGCAATTTCCATTATCGTACATCAACAGGCGTAATTAAACCAAGACAGCAACATTTTAAATTTTGCCGTTTTAGGCGTTCTTTAGGCATTCCTTTTTCTCTTTGTTATAATTAACGCTGTCTAAATATTGAAAAAAGAAGATTAAAAGATTATTTTAACAAAATATGTATGTAGAAGGAATGGTTAAATTCTGCTTAAGATATGAGTTCTTAATATAGGCCAACTTGTTTTATTTACATAATATTTCTCAATTATTCAGCATTATTATTTCAGAAGATTAATTGATAAAAATATTGAAATGAACTACAAGAGAAATGTGTCTATGTGCGTGTTTTGTCCACTTTAGTTTTTCTGCTGACATCATTAAAGTCGCAACAGCTGACTTTATTCAAACCTGACGTTCTTGTGGACACGGCAAAAACAATCATATTAAATTTAAGTAAGCACGTTTACATCCGTGTGCTGGATTGGAATGTGTTTACAACTATCGTTTGATTAAAAGTAACAAATGACAGAGTAATGTGCTTATTGAATATCAGTACATTACTTTATACGTTACGCAAAGATTAAGGGGCTATTACTTTCTGGGATTTTAATGAGCCTATTATACACTTGTACATTATAAGTTGATTATGCCGGAGAATAACACATATTAACGAATCCGATGATTGTTTGATTGTTTCAAACAGAGGCAACCAACTGTGTTCCCATAAATTTACGTCATTGTTTTTATACTAAAGCTTTTTATTATATTTCAACTGTTATTTGATAGTATCATCAGCTTATTTTTGACGTAGAACAAAACGATGTTTATATAGATATTAGAATAAAAACTGCTGATTCTTAGTCTTATCGATCAGTTTGACAGGAATATCATCGCCGATATATTATATTGTTTAGAATTGAAGAAAATAAAAGCATCTGATATACGTGATTATCAAATAGGATACAAATATAGTAAAGAAATATCAGTATAAAAGTGAAAAGAAGCTAAAGATGAATTGTTGTAAAAAATAATTTACAAGAACGGTATGTCGTTACATTTACTTAAAACATATGCAAAAAGATAGTTCAAAGTTGTCTTGTAAGATGAAAACAAAATTATGCTTAGGTTTATTCCAATGACAATTTTTTATTGAGATTTTTTTTTCAAAGAAACTTTTATCCTAAGATCAAATGTTTTAACTTGACAAAAATATGACAAACATTTGCAGTAATGCATTAAAAATTTTGATAATTTGATTGTATCGACAATACATTTACGAAATGCACAATAATTGTGAAACACGCATTTCGAATTAGAGATATCAATTTTTCGGCAATGGATTTCTTTTACGATTGCTTTTTTATAACTGGTTGTTCGTGTCCCTTATAATTAAATAAAAGTAAAAGAAAGTAAAAAATAGGAATTGTTGTTGCCTTTATCCATTGAATATATAAATTTCGTATCCTAAAGATTATATTACAAATAAATAAATAGTCTCGTTTTAATCTAGATAAACACACAATGGTGCATTTTCCTTTTTGGTGCGAATTATTTTCATATTTTGGAACTTTATAAAAATGTGATTTTACGATGACTTATTATGTTTTATCGTTATATTTCTCTTAATGTAGTTAGTATTGTCTGATGCCTTATTTGTTTCATTTTGTTCTTAAGGCGATCAAATATGCTGTATTTTAATTGATTGTTTGGTGTATATCTTTAATGCATTTTTTTATTTATTTACAGGTATTCATCTAGAGAACATTGACTACATTACTGACACTCTGTACAAATGTGAAATAGCTGTTGTTGATGAGAATATGATTCAATCTGATTCCAAGATGAACAATTCGGTAATAATTAGATTTTTCTGATATTAGTACATTGAGATATTTTGTTATACTTGGTGTATAATAAATAACTGCTTTTTTGCGTTAATTATTTGGTTGGTATTTGGATACATAATTTCAAGTTAATTTGTGCTTCATATTTTTCATCCTCTTATTAAATGCTCATTTATCCACTAGGATTCAGCAATTAAAATTTGCTTGAATGTTTAAATGTAATGAATTTTACCAAATAAAAAGTGATCACTAGGAATAGCTGGTAAACGATAATTTCGTGGTAAAATGAAAGCAATGCATTACAATATATTGAAAAATTGTCAAAAAATTGTTCGCTCTCGACATTGAATTACATGTGTATTTTTTTTTTTATTTTCAGGCTACGGTTGTTATAAACATACACAAGCCGTTAGATGACTCTCCTCCATCTATGTCTTTTAAATCGACACTGGCGTTATCATTTTTCAGGAATGCAACACGTCTTGCAAGGGTATGTTTTGCTTTGAATATCATTTCTTCGGGATGACTAACATAAGACTTTTTATTCGTTTTATTATAACCATCGCAACACTTAATAGTATGCTGTTCTTATTTTTGTTTTGTTTTTATTTTATTTGAACAGTTACACACTATCAATGGTGCCGGGGAGATTAGCACTAAATATACACTTCGAGATGAAATCTTTGGTATAACCCCAAGGTCTGGCATCATTTATGTTGAGAACACAGCTGCCCTTGCCGCCGCACCTTCCAGACATTCAATGACTGTTGTAGTTCATGATGGACCTAATATTGCAATTGATGTTGCTTTACAGGGAAGCGGTAGAAACTCCATATCATGTGGTGAGTATAAATGAGCCGCGTCACGACAAAACCAACATAATGGGTTTGCGACCAGCATGGATCCAGACCAGCCTGCGCATCCGCGCAGTCTGATCAGGATCCATGATGTTCGCTATCAGTTTCTCTACTTGTTATAGGGTTTGTAAGCGAACAACATGGATCCTGATCAGACTACACGGAAGCGCAGGCTGGTCTGGATCCATGCTGGTCGCAAACGCAATATGTTGGTTTTGTCGTGACGCGGCTCAAATAAAAACAGGCCGATTATCAAACAATAAGAGATGATCGTATTACAAAGTTGAATTTAATGACGAAATACTTTCTCCGCTTACCAAAACTAGGTTGATTTGGAACACGACGGAGAAATATACAAAAATCAATGTCTTTAAAACATTCCAGAAGCCTTCTGACTGCGTTTCTGGCTATCAATTAAACGACAAAAATGTCCTGATGATTAAAGTTTGGTTCTTGATAACTTATCTAATAAAGTTTAAAGTTTGTTATAGCGAAATACAAACCTATCCTTGATCATTTTTTTTTTCAGATAAATTTAATAGACTTCTCAGAAAAAAAGTTTAAAAGTGTTTTATATATTCACAAATATACAAGAATTATGATTATATAGAGCTTGACACATGCTAATATTTTCCTTTTAGATGAAGGTTGTTCAGTACATGACTCCACTCAGTCATGTTCCGGGGCATGTGGCGTTGGGCTTACTTCTGGAGGATGTGTAATGCGTGGAAGTGAAAGAAATCCGCGCATGTCAAAAAATTATGGTACATGCACTCATGAAATTGCAACGTGTCCCAATCTGGTGTGTGATGAGCTTGAAAACAGATTTCCCCACCTTTGTCCACAAGATTGTACTAGTATGTATACTACATGTATTTAATATTCTTTTATTGTATTTCTTTCTCTTTGATAGGGTTACACAATTTTGCATTTCATATAATTCTAGGACAGGAAAATACCTTTACAGCTACGAAAGCAGATCACAAACTTGGTTTATTCATGAAATGTACGTGTAAAAGAAAGTGTAACATTATAAGCTGTAAAGCTGTATTCGAACATTATCAACATCCTTTTATTTAAGCTCTTTAGAAAATAATTTATTCTTTAGAATCACATATATTCAAATATATGTAAACTAAACATGGTCTATTAAGATGTGTCCTAAACATTTTAAGTAGGAATATTTTGTTATATTTAATAACTGTGTTTTTCAAACCATCTGAATTTTTTGCGTAGAATTATATAGATCCTAAAATTGTATGTTTACAGCCGAGGTATCAGGGGCTTATTTGTTAGGAAATCCTCGCGGTATTATGATGGCTGAGAGCCCTTGCTGGTGTGAAGAAGACAATGGGATTTACTGTACATGTATGCCACCACACGAACCGAAACCTGGTTTCAATGTTAATACAACTGTTAAGGTAATTATTGTATTGAATTATTTGTCTATCACCATAGAAACATAAATAGAAATGTTTCAGAGTCAACATTACATCAATTTTATAGAAAACATTATTATGCTAACTAAAATGTTACCTAGTAACTCTTTAATTTTCTTATTTGTCGTACACAGCAAAATCAGTATTTGTCATTCAGTCGGTGTCACTTTATAAAATTATTGATATGGCACTTATAACTGCAGTCTTAATTAAATTTTATGTTGTTTCTTGGTGTTTAAAACATAATATGTCGGGAATGAGAAAGATGTTTGTCGTTCGACTTCTTTGCTAAACTTAAGTACTCAAATTGTTGTAAGATATACAATCAAATATTTCATTTAATTACTGTTGCCAGTTTTGTTTTCGATACATTATCTCTAATATTGATATTTAAGAATGGACTAGAAGCCCCTGATCCTGTACAATCAGACAGACCAAGTGTAGCAACGTCAAAGATATCTACAGAGAATGATATGAGATATGACTTCGAAAAGACACCTAAATCAATAATACCACAGTCCGTGACGCAGATTGAGAATGAGACTTATCATACCGATACCATAGGTAACATTCAAAATTAACATTTACTTTTTACCATAACCAAGGTTAATGTCGTAAATTGACTTGTCCATCGTTAAGTCATTCATCATTTTTAACGTAAACTTTAAAGAACAACATTCATCAATCAAAATCTAAATTCACATATATAAAGAATTTACGAACACATATGTATCTTATTTTTTGGTTGAATTAAAACAATACATAAACAATAGGTTTGATGATATTTAAATTGTTCGAATGCAAAAAAAATGGCTGTAACCTTTATACAGCATGAGCAGACAACCTTTGTAGACAATTTAAGTGCGAGTAAACCGGTTATTACCCCTGACCACTTTAAAATTATTTATATCAGAGAAAAGAGAAAAAACATCGAGATTAGGATCTTCTAAAGGCTTATGCTATTATACTTATGTCTTTACTACCTTTTAGTGAATGCTGCATTTCCTGGTATAAGACAATGACAATTTGTTAGGCTGTCAGTCAAGATATGGCTTTTATAACACTTCATTGTCTGACATATTTTGAAAGAGAACTCTTCCGGTTACCCTTTTCACAGAACTAAACATTCGACACATAAGTCAGTTCATATTTGTCAATACATTGTATATGACATTTATCATACTACATTGTCTAGCATATTTGAAAATTTCTTCCGGTTCTGTTTTTTCGAAAGAAAGTATTGTATGTATAAGTCGTTACTTTTGTCCCCCTTTCCAATATATTTGCGAAATGTTTGACTACAATTTTACAATAAAGAAAAATATTGACGCGGTTTGAACATTCATATGAAACAATGACTTTAAAGTACAACATCTCTTGCATCTCTAGTCTAAACATAAGCACTATGCGTTCTTTAAAGGTATTTAAACAAATGCTTTCAAATTCGACCACAAAGACATCATATCGCAGAAACAAATGTACCTAGGATTAAACAGCAGTTGTATATTTACCTTTACAGCTCTTGTGACTGACCAGCCACCTATTTGTGATAAGGTGTGTGGAGTAGCTATAGGTGTAGGTATAACCATGTTTTTCCTGATAACGTTTTCACTGTTCATGCTGTGGTTCACGAAGAAGAAAAACGACAGACGGAAAACAAACATGAAGGTATGCAACAACAATTTTTGAAATCATTTCAAATTACCTGAAGCCCGTTTATTTGTTTGCTCATTCACACCTTGTTTGTTTGTTTGGCGGCAGTTTAAGTAATAATTACACCGGTGTGGTTAGAAGAATCCTAACAAAAGTCTAACCTCTGTTGCTTTTCGAACTCGCAACCTCCGAATAAGAAACCCACTTTTTCTACAATTAGAAGATTATGTGTATGTCAAGTTTTTGAAACAATCAATTGAATAAAACATAATAACATCTGGCGATAAGACAAAGCATATATAGCAAATATGAATAGTTCAAATAATTAAAATTTGTTTCATAGAATGACAAAAAACATGCATATTATTATTTGTAATGCCACAGTATTGTAAGCCCTTAATTCACGTATAAGCATTTTATTTTAAAGCACGTGGGAAGTGTAGTGTCTATATCTGGATTACCTTCTGACTACCAGGATGAACGTGAAAGAAGACTTTCTTACTCTTCTGATCATTGGTCACAAAAAGGTCCCATCTATTCTACACAAATCCAGTACATGGTAAGAAGTCAAACTTTCTTTGGTTTATAAATTACATTTTTGTTGCTGTCTGTTTAGGCAGCGACTATGTTTTCCCGTTTCTTCGTCAAGTTGATATGAGGTCTTGGATAATCTCCTGTATCTCTTTTCTTTATGTGCAAATTGTATCAGTCGTAACTAATGCATACAACAACATTTGTATGTCACGCATCATTTTAAACATTAATTACCAACGGAATTACAGTCATAGGGTACAAATTGACATGACAATTTTATATGACATGATTTTCAAATTTAAGTCTAGACTTTTTCGATTGTGTAACTATGACAAAATTGCTGTTGGTGATATATATTACCTTTTTTACAATAAAGACAGAAACAAATAAAAACGCAAAATACACAGAAATCTTAGAACTTTGATTATATTAATTGCTTCTTAATTGGCAAAAATTAATTAATTTTATTTTCCTTTTGTATAATTGTCTTTTTTCAGCACTTTTACACGTGTACATTATTAATTGATTGTTTCTGTTGCACCGTTTTAAAAATTTATTTTTCTTGTTAAATCATTTACAGTACGAGGATAGCGAGCGTTGGGAGATTCCTAGAGATTCGTTAACACTAGAGAAAACTCTCGGAGAGGGTGAATTTGGCCTTGTTGTTAAAGCTAGAATGACAAGTGAAGATCAGGGTGTCCGTAATGTGGCAGTGAAAATGTTAAAACGTAAGATACTACACTTGATTTGAGCCGCGTCACGACAAAACCAACATAATGCGTTTGCGACCAGCATGGATCCTGACCAGCCTGCGCATCCGCGCAGTCTGATCAGAATCCATGCTGTTCGCTATCAGTTTCTCCACTTGTAATAGAGTTGGTAAACGAACAGCATGGATACTGATCAGACTGCGCGGAGGCTAGGTGATATAAATAATTGTTTGGTAAAAAGGTGCTTTAAGTGTGTTGCTATTATTGAATTTTCTAAGGTGAATGTCTGATGCAAACCAGTGACTGTACTTTGACAACGACCCCAACATTTTCTGCAAACAGGTTCATAGAAACCCACACTTTCTTAAGATGATTGCTGTATTAAATATGAAATTTCAACCATTTAATTGGATTTACATTTTGTACTCTCGCTCTCTCTCTCAACCATTTCTTAACGATACTAATTTGAGTTTCGATTATTTTTGAGATATTAATTTCTAGTTGAAAGTAAATTAATTATGTTAATAATGTCAAAATGAAGGCATAAATTTATGTTCTCACATTTTGTAGATTGTTCAACGCAGTTGGAAGAGCAAGATTTATGGTCAGAATATAACCTTTTGAAGGACGTTAGTCACCCAAATGTTGTTCGTCTGGTTGGCGCGTGCACTGTTGACGGTATGACCTTGAATATGTCTTACTTTCCATACCATTGTCTTCTATCTCGCATTTGGCGTAATGCTGATGAAATGTTGCGGTTTAGTGTAGTTAAAGTGATGAATTTTACACGCAAAAGACATTTTAACAAATTATATAACATTATAATTCACAAACTGCACACCTGTGACTTATTAAAAGTACAGTTACAAACATGCATGAATAAAGTTGCATAGATAAAGGATATTAACACTATTAAAATAATCCTTTACTAGACTTACCACATCACATCTTGTATAATTCAAACATTTTTTAAATTGCTAGAATTTTATTTTAAGAAAACGATATTTTTATCTGCAGGGCCTTTTTATCTGGTGGTTGAATTTTGTCAACATGGATGTCTGTTGAAGTATCTTCGTCGGAGCCGTCTAGAAGAGAACGGATACGTGAATTCTGCTGTTAGGTAAATTAACTGAAACTCCTAATCAAATATAAGGCATTGAATAATTTGCTGGGTTTGATTGATTATTTACCTTGTATAGTGTCCTGATAAACACATCTATCATGTTAAATGTTCCTGATTCAATCGCCTTCACCTTTGAAACCGTTGCAACAAAATAAGTAGGCTAAATGTCATGGTAGATCATAATATAATGGATAAGATCTCTAAGTATCTGATTTATAGAGAAATTGATTATGTAAACTATATAAATATTAACCTTTTAAAGTCATTTTTTATGTTGTTTTTTATTGGAGTAAAGTAGAATATTGGAACACACAAAAAATTGCATTGTCCTTCAGGGTTCCTTGATCTACTATTCTTTGTCGATTTATACTTTTATCCAAGTCGTACATCTTCCTTTTAAAGTTTGAGTGATAAGTCCTCAGTTGTCAAAACTGACGATAAAAGTGGATAAATTATGATCCGCGTATTAGTTTTAGCGCGTTCTTATCAATTAGAATTTTCAATGCCAGCTACATTTGACAATCATTGAGACGTATTAAGCTCATTTGTCTTAACAAAACCATACAACTATTTAATAATGGCATGTATGTTATACGCGAGACAAATGTGTATTATGAAGTGCAATAATTAATATGAAGTTTGTCACAAAGATAAATAGTTTTGAGAAATTTATGTTTAACATACAATTATAAAAATTGATTTACGTTCAAAACTCATACGGATGTTTGATTTTATGATCCCTTTCATTTAACGTCCAATCTAAAACCTCTATTTTTGTATCCGGTAGATTGAAGTCTCCCAACGTAAAGGAACAAACAGACCCGGAATTAAATGGGGACTTGCTCAGTATGCGGGATCTGCTCTCCTTTGCATGGCAAATAGCCAAAGGCATGAGTTATCTAAGCGAAATAAAGGTAAATATAATAGCAACAAAGCTATTTTAGCTTAGCGACACTAAACATAACCGCTGATGTTGAACATGATTTAAAACAGCATAAATGGTTATTTTCATTGTTAAAATTGTTATTTTCAAATGTTTCAAATTATTCATAAGAAAAGCCCTCTATCATATTCCTTTAACACAAAAGCTAAATAAACTGAAACATAATTTAATCGTACAATTATTTTGTAGAGCATCCTCAGGCAGCCTGTCAATCTTAACAATATACGTTTGAACATTTCCAAACATGTGATTAATAGCGCTATGATATATATACTTGCATATATGTGGCTCATACTATAGTTGTTGTTATTGTTGTTTTTGAAGTATTATTTGTTAAGGTATGACATGTCTTAACAAAAAAACAACAAGGTTTTAAATTTAACATTGTTGTACATCGTACACGACTTATGATTAGGTGTTTATTGTTCAGGCATTATGTAGCATGTATTAATATGATTTTCTAATTTGAATAACATGTACATTAATTAGACTATACCTGTTTATACAGGTAAATATGTATAATAAATTGTTCATGTGATTGAGCATGTCTGGTAAATTTGTTAAACATGATAAATAGAATGAAGCTACAGCTACATAAAACATAAAAATTGAATGTCTCACCACATGCTAACTATAATGTATAAAAAGTAGCGTTTTCACCCCATGTGTTATGACAAAAACATTATTTTTGCATTAAGTTTTAAAACTGGCATTTAAGAAACATTATGTAAATTACGACGTAAATAGTTACTGAGAGAGTTATTTTCGTAACGTTATAAGAATCAATAAACCAGAATGGCCCATATGTAGTCATATATTGTCCAAGTAAAAAGTAAAGGAGCACATGATGTTTGTCTTCGAATGTAGCTTATGTAACGGTTATGTAATCGAAATTATAATTGCAAGGGAGAATATTAATTTCAGCAATATATGTAATATATTTCTCATATTTTTCAACGATTTTTTTAAAATAAATATGTTTATTGTGTTTTTTCAGTTGGTTCATCGAGATCTAGCCGCTCGAAATATCCTCGTTGCTTCTGGTAAAGTGTTAAAAATCTCAGACTTTGGACTCACCCGTGATGTGTATGAGGCAGATACATATCTCAAAAAGAGCAAAGTAAGTTAAAAGGATAAAATAGTTTTGTTTGATTGTATGTTCGTTTCATTGGGTTTAACGTCGCACAGACACAGTATAGCTCATATGGCAGCGTTCCAGCTTTACTGGTGAAGGAAGACTTCAGGTGCTCTTCCGTGCATTATTTCAGGCACTATAGCTAACAGGCACCTGAGTAGAACCACCGACGTTACGTTAGTTATCTGGATAGTTTCATCACATGAAAAATCCAAAAGTCCCTGTCGGGATTTGAATCCACAGCGACCTTTAACACTCGGCCACGGACGCCCAAAAGAATAATTTTGTATTACCATTTTAAACACATACATGTATATTACATAACACATATTGTTGTCAGTTAACTTACTTTAGCGAGGAAATTCAATCTACTAAATGGTGTTATTTCAGGTTTCCATGGCAAATAAATATGATGTATAAATAAATCAACGTTACAAATGAAAACTATAAAATATGGTGTAAACGCTAAATGTTTTACATCATATGATATTTTACTTTTGTTCAAGGTCATTCAAATATACCATCATAAGATACAAGCTAAGTTAAATTAACATAGACGTGTTGTTTTCTGATATAATTTTAAATAATGATGACAAAACTATAATTTCAGGGCAGAATACCGGTAAAGTGGCTTGCACCAGAATCTCTGTATGCACAGATATACACCACCAGAAGTGACATGTGAGATATTTTATTGTTTTCATTTAATATGACCTTGTATTACTACAATGTACTAAATGTCTTAAATTTGGTTCATTTACAATTAGAAACGGTTTTCAAAAGTAGAAAGATTATAAAATGAGTCGCTATAACATTTGTATCTCTCACAAACATTATTACATAAGATATATATTTTTACATCTATATTTTCTGTCAGTCATTTTTAGACTTTTTTCTCGTTTTTTTTCATGCTTCAGATAACCGCTATTCCTATAAAAAAAATAAAATGTCAAGTTCATTATGTAACAATTGTTAGGCATGCAGCAATATATTTTGAAAATAATCTTAAACATTTTTTTACATTGGATGAATGGCTGTACATACATGTATATTCATTTAATATTTTCTCCTCAGTAATTATATACTTTTACACCAAATTTCTTTTTTTTTAAACAAAATCATGTTTATGATAGAAAAGCTTTCATTGGCCCGTTTATCTTGTTTGTTCCGTTATTAAAGATGTCCTTTTTTTAAAAAAAGAATTGTTAAAATTGTAGTTGTACTGTTGATATTTAGTTAATAATTACTTGTTGCATACTTAATTAACTTTTCATCAAAAATTCAATCCGAATGTATACAAATACAAATGGCAAATAGAGATGACATTGAATTATCATTAGCAAAGACAACATTTAATAAGAATTACTTGCCTTGATAGTGTTTTATTATATTTCATGACCTAACAATCATTTTTATTATATAAGATAATTTGTCTAAGTAACAAAATTCAAACGAATGTCACTCTTAAATAAAACAATGGATATACATGTATATACGTGTATGCGTTTTATAAGTCTTTATTTTAGATACAGACCAGCGTAATACAGGATATATTTTTTTGATCTAACAAGTAACTGGCTGACCATCAAGTGCTGTAATGTATTTATGTATATATAAGTGACAAATTGTGAAGAACAAAGTATTTAACAACATATGTTTCTATAATTTATAGCTGGTCGTATGGTATCGTTTTATGGGAGTTGGTGACACTTGGAGCCCCACCATACCCTGGTATACCCCCTGAAAGATTGTATAACTTGTTGATTGGAGGATATCGTATGGATCGACCAGAAAATTGTCAAGATGAAATGTAAATTTTACTTTTTTACTCCATTCACATTCTATATATCATTTGTATCTACTTTCAGTAGGAGTAGAAATTTGACTTTCCTACATTGTATCCAATTTTATTATAACTACAAATGTATTCAATTTTGGTTACCTTAGTTAAAGGAAGAAACCTTTCAAATTTTTTATTTGTATCTTAATGCACATATAGTACGATTAATTTGATACTGTTATCGAGTTCCATCCCAGGTTCAAAAATATTTCTTGACATTTTACTGTATGATACTGCAGTCGTAGGTAGATGTAACAAATTCATTTTAATATTAAAAGGTATGCAGTGATGCAGAAATGTTGGAAAATTGACGCCGCCGACAGACCTTCCTTTGCAACATTAGCCAAAATATTTGATAGAATACTGCAAGAGAAAACGGTAATGCATGCATATTTCTAGCATTTGTTTGGTATTACAATATGTAAAAACAATGTTTAACATTAATGTTAGGTAAATATATTGAAGATTTTTTATTCATTGAACTTTTAGCTTTTTTTCATCCTGTTTCGTGTTACATATCAGTATCAGTACATTAAACTATTCTTAATAAAACTTCTAATACCTCATTCTAAAAAAATAATTTTAAGTGCAGTATCTTTCAACAAGTTGGAAGAGATTCTCAATCCGAAAATAATTTCAGACCAAAATAAGTGCAAATAGGTTCAGGAAAGATAACAACCTGTCAGGTGTATTATATGTCAGACATGCAATTGATCATTTTCAAGTATGTTCTTATAAATTATAAAATTGCGTGTGCGTGCGTCAACCATTATAGATCACTCTATATATGATCAAATATACAATGTGTTATGAATGTAAAAAAAAATATCTGGACAAGCCTTACATCAAGATTAAAAATTTGTGATTTATTCTTATTTCTCACTCAAAAGATTCGTCTGTCCTGTGAAGATATGCATCTCTATAATAAAATAAATGAATGATAAGAAGATATTTAGTTTAGTTAAAACAAATCGTTCACATTTTTCACAAAGAAAGAACATCCCTTGAATAACAAACTAGTTAAATATGTTGAAAGAAGTCAATGACAGTCATACAGATATAATGGAATTAAGAAATTTGTGTCGCCAAAATACAAAGATGGCGAGAGGGAGGCAGTCAAAACCTTAAGTTAAGTTAAGCACTCAGACATTTGATTCAGAAGACAAAATATCATTATTAACGCATTACAAATTGCAGATGATTCAATATGCCGCTGCACCAGCTAACAAATGGAACAGAGGGCCGAATAAATATTAAACATCTGACACAGACGGAATACAATTATTAAACATTACTCGTAGCGCTAATACAGGCAATATATATATACATTTAGATAATGTCAAGGTTTCTGTATAAAAGTCACAATTATTGTAAAACGTCAGGAGTGCTCACTGTTTTTCCCATGTATATACAGAAGTTAGCGTTACCAAATTGTACAAAAGCAATGCTGGTTAATTTGTACGGCTATAAAGAACAAAATAGTTTTATAGACATGCTATTCTGATTTCAGGGTTACCTTGACTTATCACAGAACAATATTCGGATATCAGATCTGTACAACAAGTGTTTCAACACAAACTATATAGGTAAGTTACAATTGCTTAGAAATAGCTGAATGATCTCTTGTTTTTCTTGCGAAGTCTAAATGACTGTTTTGAAAACTTTTGATAAATATTGATTTTTTACAAAAAAAATTTTATACATACGTCTACCCAAAATTTATAGACAAAACAAGATAATTTGTTTATTCAAGTCTCACTTGTGTACATACATGAACAATATCAAGTTATAAAAGAAAAATACGTACAAAACCATTCTAAATAAAAGAGTAATGAAAGACTAAGAACATGATCATATATAAAAAAAACATTTAAATCAATATTAAAATATGGTAAACACACGTATATATTTCATGAAAAATCTCAGCGAATGGACATTCTGTACATTTATTTTCGCATTATATTTCTTGATCGGTACATTATCAACTAAACCCAGTCGTAATTAATTTAAAGAATGACTATTTAATCAGACAAAATTTTCCTGTTTCAGAGAAAGATGAGGAAAAGGAAATTCTTGAAAGGGGAGCGCTGTGATTAAAATGTGATAAGAAGAAGTACCTTTTGACAAAGTAAATTTTTTACTTTTGTAAATGAAAATACATCACGAAAAATTATTTTAAACCCAACCCCCTTCAGTCAAAAAAGGGGCGAGATGATAAATAACCTGCCTTATGGAAACGCGACCCCCAAATTAGGTGACATCGCAATAAACCACCCCCGATGTATACTGATAAGGAACTCACTCTTTTAAAACCCAAAATTAATGTGAATGACGTTCCAATAACCAATAATGTGAAATCAGAGGGAAAAAATTGAAATAAATAACAAGAAACTGGCATGGCAAGAGTGTTTAATTGAAAAAAAGTCTAGGTTCAAGCCCGTAATCGTGTAAAACCCTCGCACGGGCCAAGACCGATGTTCAGAAAAAAAGGGGAAAATGCTTTACCGACAATCGGTTTAACAAAAAACAAAAAGAAAAGCATGTATATTCCCAGTGAAAACTGCGTTTTTTAACGGAAAATGGTAGCGCGAGATGTATTAAGAAAAAGATTCTAATGAAACGGACCTTCAACGGGAAACCTGCTTTTTGTGAATATTAAAATAATTCCAGAAGAACACCTTTACCTTTGTGTAAAAAGGGTAAGAGATTTGTTTAATAAAAAAAGGAGAGTTACTTTAAAAGGGATAAAACCCGATGTTTAAGCCCGAGGTTGGCGTGTGTTTGTTTCAGTTGTTTTCAGAAAGTGATGCTTCGACAAAACCACACTTGCGTGTTTGGAAATACAGGAAAAAACTATTGAATTTTTGCAAGTCATATTTTGACACAAATTAACAGTGTTCTATATCAGTGAATGCTGATTTGTTATGACTTTGACTTGTTTTGTCTAGGTTGTTATGATTTTGACTAGCTTTGTCTAGAATGTCATTAATGTAGAATTGAACTTTTTATGAAAATATGGTTTTCATGTGATGTGAAATTATCAATTTTCAAATTTTATCATTAAGTCATTATCTTTTCAAGCCAAAACTTATACACAATCGTTTCTCTGTTTGTATGACAGCATATTTGTTACGGGTAGATAGAGGCGTAAAATATGAAGTACTCCAATGAAAAATAATCTGTTTGTTAAGTTTGACATTCACAAAAAAAATACAAAAATCAGATTTATATTCTTTTACATATTATGTTTCTAATAGTTTAAAAATCGTTGTCTGTTGGCCAGTAATTCATGTTTAAAACTTTTGTGTGGGTGTGTTTTATAAAATAGTATTGGGAGACAGTGCCTTTTCGTGATATTTAGTTAGAGATTAATCGTAAGCCTGCTGGAGGCGGCTGAATTACCAATGCGACTAGTGCCGACAAAGATCAGCCGTGCACCCGTGCTGTACCGTCTGATCATTTTCTACACTGTTTGCTAATCAGTTTGTATTTATTTTGAAAGTTTTCATAAAAAATTATGAATGAATCTATTTCAGATATTAAGCGTGGTAAAGGATAAAACTGCTTCTTTGATTGATATTTGCATGTACATGTATATAGATACACATGGATGCTTTTCTAAAGAAATGTACAGCTTCGCACAAAGTGACTATATTAGTTGATATTTGTGAGTTTTGTAATCATGCCAATTTAGCATGCCTTTCTTAATTAGTATAACTGTTACAAGATACAAGTAAATGATTTTGATATGAGTGTACATACTTGTATATTTTAGTGTAAATTAATTAGCTTTCAGTCTTTATGGACTAAATCCAAAAGGTATAGTGTATAAAAAATGAACACATTATGAAACTTACGCACATAGTGATGTCATATTAAATTTGGTATGCTGTATAGATTTGGTATATGCAATTCTTTCAATTTTTTTGTCTTCGAGTGTTTGGCTTATTTTATTTATCGATGAATACGATCTTCGATAGAGGTTGAATAGATTTCCTACTCCGTTACTGATTGAACTGAAAATTAAAATGAGATTGTTCAATTTGAACAATGATCAAAAATCGCACAATAATGCAAAATTTACAAAATCATATCAAAAATTAAGTATGTGAAATTTGATAGGAAGTCATTTGGAGGTACTTTGATATAACAAGTTCATAATTACGTTATATTAAAATACGTTATTATTGCTTTTTTTATATAACAAGTTCATTATTACGTTATATTAAAATATGTTATAATTGCTTTTTATATAACAAATTCATTATTACGTTATATTAAAATACGGTTTATAATGTATATATAACTTACTACATTCGTTTGCCTTTGAATTGAAAAGAATATGAGTTCAAAATACATGCTTTTAGCTAAAATTCCAATCGAAAAATGCATTTAATCATTTGTTCACTTAAAAAGTGCATTATCAAATTGTAAATAATGTGTTGCTTTGAAACCACTATATCTACTTGATTAAATATACACTTGATGACGTCAAATAAAATCTTTATAAAATGTTTCTTGTTAAGATGTTGTTTCTATTGATTAACTTTACGTCACCTTGGCGATATCTCAAACAATGATCATCGGTAATAAAATGCGGAGTTCGTTGTCCAGGATCATATATAAACATTCTACAAGTCGCTGTTTTAATTGGATCTTCTTAGCACTTTATCAGAATATTTCTATCAGATTTTATATCAGTTTGAATAGGGATTGCCCTGAAAAAAACGAATGAAACACGCTGTGCTATTAGGTCATATAAAAAGACATTGTTTGCACACTTCAAGTTGAATTTTTCTTTAGCAAACTTTGTAAGAATACTTATCTTATTGATTTACAGATCCACTTTTAAAACTTGTCATTTTGCGTCATAAACTAGGCCACCAGGTTAAATCAACCAAAATCGTGTTGGCAAATGTTGACGTTGCCATGTCAAAAGAATTATTAGAGCAGCTGGTTTTATCAAACACATTTCAAAACCGGTATACATTTCATTTCAAAAAGAGACAATGTCCACCAACAAATCAACTTAACATTTAAAGTCAGGCGAATCACCCCCCGAGTATGCTTTATTGAAATGGTACTTAATGAACTGTTATTTCAGTCTTCCATATATGTGAAAGTTATTTATCAAAATGACATTTGTCACAGTTAAATAGTAAATCATACATTTCTGCGTAAACGATTTATCAGCGAAAGCACATTTCAAAGCGAGTTGTTTTCATTGACCTGATGGTTGTTATGTAAGTAGTTTACCCTCTGTATCACGGCAGTAAGGCACTTTGAATTCACAAGAGCACAGATTCAGTCACCGTATCTTTCCTGGACAGGTTTTCAAGCAGTTTACCAGTACCAGTTGCCATCACTTCTGCAAGGGACGTCTGTACATATTAAAGGGTACAGTGCGAAGACCGTTGAAAAAATTTCATGATCAGTCACAACAAAAATAACCGGCACCGTACGGGAATCGAACCAAGGTCGCTCGATTCACAGTCAAATGTTTTTCTATTCGTGCTACATACTGCCGAAACTGTTTTGGTATTAACCACAAAATAATCATATTCCACTGGCTTGTAGTACATTCACTGCTTTGTATGATGTGAACTTTTAGACGACAATGGTTGCATGGACGCCTCAAACACAGCGGATCAAACACAAACCGGAGTTTAGTTTGGCTGTATTTATATAAGCTTATTAGCAATACACATGTACAAAAATATCTGCAATATATTCAATAATTCATGTTCGAGTCAGGTTCCAGGAGAAGTTCGAGTCAG
Organism: Ruditapes philippinarum; assembly: GCF_026571515.1. Classification (NCBI taxonomy): domain Eukaryota; kingdom Metazoa; phylum Mollusca; class Bivalvia; order Venerida; family Veneridae; genus Ruditapes; species Ruditapes philippinarum. Next base: position 86,923 of record NW_026867092.1, read on the forward strand.
GTTCCAGGAGAACTAATTAATACTGGTGTCATATGAGGAAGCAAGGACGTAGTCTAAGTAGGGCTCGAACCCATAATCCCTAAAAAGAAGTTGTACACTTGTTATTAGTGCACTGAGCACCTTTTGATGTCTAATTACTAAATCATTAAAAAGCAAAACTCAGCATAGGTTGCAGTATTCAAAGTTGTAGGCAGAAACCATGTCAAGTACTTTGTGGTGTGGCGGTATGGCCGAATGGTTTATGCGTCGGGCTAGTAATCTAATGATTGTTAACCACATGGGTTCAAACCCCGTCTGTCGTTGTTTCCTCGAGCAAGAAACTTTATATTTATTGCACAGTGCTGGTTGGTTCCAAGACGGATTTGAAAGTACATGTACAATGTATGTCAATTCCTACATAATGAATCTGAAATAGATTCTGTATAAACCAAGTACTTTGTGTCTATTTTAAGCTGTGAAATAAAGATGCAACACGCAATATATCAATTATAAGGTAGAACTGTTTCAAAAAAAGACTGTCTTGATTCCTTTCATATCATTTTGTGACGATTAAAGATAAGATTTAAAAAAAAAAACGAGACTAAAGAACAAAAGACAATTCTTTCTAATTTGACCAATTGTAAGTAAAAATATCATTGGTGCATGTGTACCTAGAACGTAATATGAAGGTGTTTGTCATTATTGTATATACTAATCGGCCGGAAAAGAAATATGCATTTTAATACCTACAAATAATTTTTTCTCCTGACAGCTTTAACTTGCGTGTTCTTTCACTTTGTTTTTTGTGAAAACATAACTTTAGATTTTATGAAGCAATAATAACAACAATTTATTACAACTTAACGTCAAAAAACGCTTCATCAGCAAATATAGTGCTTTTGTGAATACAACTACCTTTAATAATATTTGTGATTTATTTACATCTGTATGAACACAAATTTGAGAACATTAAAGTCGTCCGTTTACGATTAAAGAGCCTGGGTGGTCAGGCCAAGTGTTGGCATATTATGATTATCTCAGAACTTCTTGAATATCCTTCATTTATTTACTTATTTCTATGTTTTTGTCTGTTTGTTTTTGTCGTTGAATTTGACATATGTTAACATTTAAATGCGTGATATATCAAAAAGATCCAGTTGCTATTTTAATCTTTTAAAAAAAATCCATGACTGTAAAATGTTACTATTTTGGCAAAGTTTACAAATTATAAATGAATGTTCAGTCTGACAACGTAATATTTTACATATATGAGCCGCGTCATGACAAAACCAACATAGTGAGTTTGCGACCAGCATGGATCCAGACCAGCGTCCGCGCACTCTGATCAGGATCCATGCTGTTCGCTTACCAACTCTATTACATGTAGAGAAACTGATAGCGAACAGCATGGATCCTGATCAGACTGCGCGGATGCACAGGCTGGTCTGGATCCATGCTGGTCGCAAACGCACTATGTTGGTTTTGTCGTGACGCGGCTCATATATTGATGATAGCTTATACGATTACAAGAGGGACAATGAAAGCCTATTTGCAATGAAATATAAATCACAGAAGAATTCGTTATCTTTACCAACCAGTTCTAGTGATATGTAATAGATAACTGGCTTGGCGAAAGTAAAATCCTAACAAATGATCCCTGGTGGGTCCCTGGGTGAGAAACAACGATACCCACCGTTAATCAACCTCTCTCTTTTGTTTATCCGTAATGATAGGAAATAGAAACAAATTAACTTAATATTTTAAAAGTCATCGTCAACCATAGAAACGGGTGACAAAATAATTAAATTGTGATTTAAAAAGATTATTTCAATAATATGCCGATAGTTAGAAGAATGTTTAATAGTGTTTTGAAATCTATCATCACAACTTGATTGAAAACAGACGAATAGAAGATAAATTTACGTATTTATATGTTTTCTTCGCCTGTGTATGCAGGTTGATTTCAACTATTCATGCATTATCATTATTCAAATGATTTCATTTTATTACATCTAGATGAATTTCACAAAGTGAAAAATGTATCACCATTGCACGAGAATGTATATAACGTTCAAATTCCTTTTGTATTTTCTTTCATCAGTAAGAGTATAGCTAACGGTGAATATACATGAAAGTTGATATTCGATGTTCGTGACTAGCTCAGTGATGGAATGTAATTAGCACCATTATAAATACTTTTTTGCATGCTAAGTAAAAATGTCAAGACTTTAATGAGAAATTCAAAGAGTATCTTATTTCAACTGATATAATAACACGTTATGTTTAGACTTAAACAACTGTTGTTGACTAATGTAGATAGACCTACATGTAATGTACTGAAAGGGAGATTACTCCGGACATCTTACCAAATACGTTACAATTAAGACATAACAGCACGAACCTTATCACTATATTAACTTCCAAAGCCTGCATCTTCACAATGTACATCTTCTAATCTGGCATCTTCTTAATCGTCATTTTCTAAATCGGACCATTATCTTCTAAAATAGGCATCTTAATAAAATCTTCACAACCAGAACCTTCAAAGGTGGCATATTCACAACGTGCAGAGCGACGTAACACGTTATTTGTGCCGTGTGGATGCTGTTAAAAGTCGTCCAGTACATACAGTCAAAGATGTTATATTTCAGATCCTTGCACGACATTATTGTTGTGTGTACATGGTTTGTGGTATTTTAGTTCCTTCTTTTTGACCTTTTTCAACTTGGATGGTTCCAGTATTCCTCCTTGATTACTGTATAATCATCCTTTAGATATAGTACCGACCTTTTAAATTTGTCTTTTGCTGTTTTGTCTGTGATACGCAGGTTTTATAACCTCAGATCCCTTTTCAAAACTCCATTTTATTTAGTTCCGCTCATTATTTTCTCATTTCGAGCACACGCATTCTTTATTAGGGGATCATACTTCGCTTTTCACGGAATATCACTTTCGTGTTACATTGAACACATTTGCGGATGTTTCCAAATTCAAAATGTCACTACTTCCATGTTTCAAAGTTGGATTCTGCTTAAGCCGGTGCTAGAGGGGTGTAGACGGTAACTTGCACTTCCAGTGCCGTTCATGAACAGGCTCAATCAAACCAAGCCTGCAACATTTTCAATTTTGTCGTTTTGGGCGTTTTTAGGGATTCCGATTTTTATTATTCTAAAACGTTAACAAATCCAAACGTTGCAGCTTGATAGATATAAATATAAAACCACAACTTGTTGAAAAATGTTGAAATTTTAGAAAATGAAGGAACTATATTTGGCTGTTATTCACCATACTTGAATAAACTACCACTACCAGTAACAACATGTCATGTTAAATCTACATGTACATTGTGATAAATGCATTTCTATTTTGGAAAGTTAGAACAGATACTTCATATAAATTAATTGTTTTTACTTGATTTCCCTACACCAGTATACAACTACTTAAATAGAAACGAGTTTATGAAACTTACAATTGCCTACGACGTTTATAAAGAAACCAACAAAGCGGGGTTCCGTTAAGGTCTGTTGCTTTCAAATAATTCTTGCATCTGTAAAGTGATAAGTGGAAACATGTGCAAGCGTTTGAAAAACTAATTATTTTCCTCAACCTTGGCCTACATTTTATAACAAAATAGTTTATTTTCACACTTCATGTAACAGGTTGCATGTTGCAAAATAAACAACTGAATTCGTAAACGAAACTGCAGCTATGCCGACTTTTTGACTTAAATCATTGTTCGACATACGAATGAAACTACCTAGGTTTTATATTTTGAATTACATATATATACACATTTAACTTATCAGTAATACTTTCATTTAAATCAAACGTCTTAATGGCAGTAAACCATTTTGAATGGTCAGATGCAAAAAAAAAAAATAATAAATAAATAAAATAAAAGGCCGGAAAATATGAATTTTACCAACAATATTATACTTTTTCTCTATTTAAGCTGATTGATTCTTTGAACTTTTATTTATATTATACATATTTTAAAATCAAAAGATCATGCGAGAATTGCATATCTTACATACTCAAAAAGGGTCAATAAATATTCGTTGGGATTTAAAGAATATAAACTGCTATACATTATATTTATATGTTATAAATCAAAGACTTTATACCGTTAAAGAATGTCAAGTATAATTTTTATCACCTGAAAGCAAACAATTCTTAAATATACTGGTATTTATATGCTCAACTTTACACAATGTTGTCTCTGCATAGAAAGTAGTTCGGAAACCCCTAAAATAGATTGGTCGGAAATATGTCCGGTTTAGAGGGGTTTCACTGTATATGCTGAGTTTGACATATTCTTGTTTTTTTTAACAGTTTTCGCTCCAATTGTTAATTTTGAAGTTAATCGACAGTAATTGAATTCTGAGTCACGCACGTGAAGTTACCACAATTGAATGTAAAATGATATGCATCAACTACACAACCGATTGCAAGTACTTTGTGTTTGCATGTATAAAACAGCAATGTTATATAGTGAAATCACGTCATATCATCGTGACCTCGTATCATGTTTCTGCTGGACTTTAAAAATCAATTGCTATTGTTGTTATCAATATAACGGCTTATCTGGCTTACATACCTTTCGATACAGTTTTATACCATTTAAAACATAACATTCATATCTATATTAACTCCGTGTGATAAAAAGATTACTTCGACAGAGGAAGATATTCCTTCAAGCATTATTAATAATTTATCGTTATCGTTGTCAACTGTAATGTAAAACTTTATATTTTATAGTTTCGATTTAGTTAGTAATAGAAAGAGCATCGACACACGAGGCTATCTGATTTGTACAAATACAAATATAAATTGAGTATAAATTGCCGATGTTTTGATGTTCTTTCTCTTTTGTATCATAGTCAAACATAAAAACACGTTCCCTGATACCACAATATGAAACCCCACAAAAAAGTAACCAATGAACGAGCATCTTAATATGATATTTCCATCGCTATCCCTTTCTCTGTCGACCTCAGACAAAATGAACCAATCAATGAGCATGCTCTGGAGTGCGGGTAACTAATACCTGCACTCCAGTTAACGCATTGTGCTTGTTTATGTATACGTTTTAACTCTGTCACATTTTCAACAGAAAGGTCCCCAAACTATGATACAATTGTAAGATAAAGTAGATCACTGGGTCAATATTTCTCTCATAAGTGTATTTATGATACGTGGACTACGTGTGTAAATCATGTAATTTATGATGACTTATCAAATACTTGTATTAACAGAAATGATTATTATGATAAAATGCATGCCTCCGTCATACTTTTAGCAAATGTAACAGTAAGGTTGTTGGATGTCAAATTGATTATTTATGTGAAGCACAAACACATTTGATACATTTAAAAAAGCGATGATTCTTGACGCACGAGGTTGACACGTAACATTTTAGTTTTGAATCCTACAATTTTAATCATAATTTTACAGCTTAGTTATTTCATACAACATAAATAAATTACATTATCTTCACTTTATTCCTAGGAATGCTTTGATTTTTGTAATCACTCACTGTATGCATTTTCAGAAATAAAAACTTGACAAATAATTTACGGGAGAGGAAAAGAGGCCATCATTGGAATTGCTACTTCTTCCGTTGAAATCTTTACAGAACACATGTCTCATTCATATACACGAAACACTTTCATTTCTTATTTTAGCCGCGTCACGACAAAACCAACATAATGGGTTTGCGACCAGCATGGATCCAGACCAGCCTGCGCATCCGCGAAGTCTGATCAGGATCCATGCTGTTCGCTAACCAACCCTATTACAAGTAGAGAAACTGATAGCGAACAGCATGGATCCTGATCAGACTGCGCGGATGCGCAGGCTGGTCTGGATCCATGCTGGTCGCAAACCCATTATGTTGGTTTTGTCATGACACGGCTCATTTGTATATTAATGTGTTTCTATTTCTATTATTCTACATGCATCACTGGTGAAAATATTTTCATTAAAATTACAGCCCTTGTCACAATTTTGTCACATCATTTGCAACAACTTCTTCTTAATAGTTTTTACACGTTTATGTTTTAATATCAGTATGTATCATGCAATCGTCTTTTGACGACAAAAACTCTACAGAGCTACATGTTTCACTAATTTTCAATGTGCAGGTGTCGTAGCCACGAGGTTTAAACTAGGCATGGTTGACTCTGCAGGCACGTTATTAACCAACATTGAAGATTTTAGAATTGTCATCCTTTTGTCGCAAGTCAGAAAGAATGTATATGAAATGGTATACGAGATGCAACACTAGCGCTTTACATTGAATAAAAGACTATCACTTTGATGTGCCACTAGGCTGTATTAACGTTTGAACTTTGTTTAATTTAGTTCTTAAAATGACCGGGGTGCTAAAAGGTTGTACATTATTTACCTATTATTCCTTTTCTACCAAAAGTGTGAACAGATTATAATGTAACTCTTTTTGTTACAAATATTTGAAATAATTCGTAAATCAAAATATTGGATCTATTAGATTAGTTACAAAATGTAAAAGTATGTAAACACAACGACCTACATCGAAGGAAAAGAAAATTGTACACTTGCACCTAGGGAAACCATTACCTTTGCTATTGTAAGTATTCTATATATATTTGGAACTATCATATCCGCCAAGTAAGGACCAAGTGATGGATAAGAAAATATAACAACACGGGCACCATTATATTTATATGTATAGTATTGAGCGAGCCCTTACCAACAAATATTGTCATAAAAACTCATATCATCGAGGTATGTGTATAAGACATTTTATGATTACTACAACAACAATCGTTGAATATGTAATATTCAACAGAAGCAAAAGCGAAGCTTCGTCATTTCAAATATTATTTGAAATATGATTACAAATAAGCAGACATAAAGTAAGCAATAAGATTTACATCAAATGACAAACAACCCAAGAATGTAGATGTTTCTCTCGTTGTCCTAGAAGCATAAGGAAATATTATTCTATGAGAAATGTACAAATGATAATGGTAAAAGAATCTTTTAATGTCTAGCCGTACTTAAAATGTCTCACAATGTGTAATAATTTGTTTAAGCGCTTAGCAAAGTTTTAGAGTGCTTTTCCTGAGAGCTTAATTTATGAAACTTTGAATGATATTAACGAACTTTTGAATGTAGATACCACTGGAAAACACATTCCTTTTACGCAATAAATCTATGTGAATGATAACAACGTTGTTGTTACTTTAAAAGGCCAATAGTTAAATTCGATAGTGCTTTCTCTTTGATCTTCCATCATCTAGATTCAACACACTTACTTCATTATACATTACAAGCCCATCAAATCTATTAGCTTTTTCTAAAAAATAATTCATTGTTATACTGAATTAAATATTGCCGGAAATTAAAATTACAGAAATGAAATTCTAAGAAAATTTATCAGCAATTGTAATATCATACAAAATGTAATATAAAACACTTTGAGTACAAAAACACTGTAACTGAAACGTTTACAAGGGTTGGAAAATGCTGTTGCGATGAATAAAGTTGTCATAGTTTGAACTGATTGAGCCTAATGACATCACTTTTGGAAAAGGTTTAGGTTTGTGTTCCGGCTCCATTTCTGCAAAATGATCTTTAACTTTAGGTTTACATGATTTTAGAGCTGCATCGACAGCATCAGGGAGGTCAATAAACACATTTTCTCGTGGAAATTCGTCATACATGTCTGATTTCTCCATTAGATGAAGCATGTACCTCGAACACCTAGCAAGATACACTGAAATATCTAAACATCCTAACTCAAATATGACCAATTTTAGCATGTCTAACCCCGTACCGTCGATGAAGTTTATCGGAATGCAATCAATTATCAAGACTTTAATTTTGAAAGAATCTTCTTCCTCTTCGTCCGAACTCACTACTTTTTCTTGTTCATCATCTTCTTCTTCTTTTATTGTATCTTTACAAATACCACCCTGACCAATCATTGCCTCTTCGACATCGTCATAACTTTTTGACGATTTTCCATCATGCAATGACGATTTATCTTTGTTTTCTTCGCTAAATTTGTCGGAATCCTTTTCGATTATTTTATATATGTTTTTTCTAAACATTTCTGCTGTTGCAAAATATAAAGACGACTCCATTCGGACAATTTTAACCATCGGTATCTCGTGTATGGCTCCGTAATCTTCTGCATCTAAATAAAGATCCTCTGAATCAGATTTGCCAATAACAGAAACCCATCCTCTCTGGCTTTGATTTATAACAGAAAGTAGAGATACTAGCACGCCTAATGCAAGACCATAGGGGATATCTGCAAACACACAAACAATCGCTGCAAACAACCATGTTGTGAAATCATTTTTGTTGACTTTCCACAGTTTCGGAAGGACTGTGACCTGTTTTAAAAGGTCTTTCATGGCAACCATGATCATTGACGCTAAAACTGCTTTCGGACATGTTTCAAAGAATTGACCAAAGTAGAAGATTAACGCAAGCATTATAGCGAATGTAGATACTGCGTTCATTGTTGTCTTTGCTCCCATGCTGGAAAGAAGTGACGTTCTAGGTGGCGCCACACTTGCTGGAATGTTGGAAAAGAACGCTGGAATGATGTTACACATTCCATAGGCATTCAGTTCTATGTTCTCACTGATTTCATAACCGTTTCTTCTTGCAATGAGCTTGACGACTGAGATGTTGAGGAAGAATGTCACTAGCGCTATTTGAATGGCGTAGACGATCAATGTACCCGCTGGCGTAAATGCTGGCAGTTCCGGTGCTGGGATTCCCAACTCAACTTTTCCAAGAGCGTGAACACCTAGACTTGGCAGTTTGGCAAAGTAGGAAATAATGGTTGCAAGTACAAGCAGGATAAAATCTATAGGTATTGGAACTTTAAGTTTCAACCGTTCATTTATTCCAATTTTTACCAATAAAAGAGTAATAACACAAACAATTGTCACGACTAGATCACCGATGTTTACTGAAGCTATGTACTTAAACGTGTTGAAATACAACTTGACAAGCTTACCAACGCCTTCTATAGGAGGGAGCTTCAAACCAAGTGCTGTTTTAATTTGACTACTGAAGATATGAACTGCAACACCGGTTGTAAAGCCACTCATGAATGACTGTGATAGATACGTTACGAGAAATCCCATTCTAAATATAGCCATAACGACAAATAAGACCCCTGTGTAAAATGTAGCACCAGCGACAAGAGCTATTCTTAGTTGCATAACCGATTCATCCACTTCTGGTTCTGTCCTTGAATCAATTGTATACGTACTTGTTACATTGTCCATAATAATTGATTCTGTTGTATTCAGATGAACTTCTACATTTTGGTGACCTGAGTGAGACGCTTTTTGCATAAACGCTTGGACATTTGGTTCTAGAAGCATATCCCCTATAATTATAGATACTATGGCGTTTGTGCCAATAGAAGTGTGGGCTGCGGAACCAAAGAACATGTAAATGAGCACGGGAAAGATTGTCGAGACCATGCCTATACCTGGTGGTAAACCGGCTAATAATGCATAAGCAAGGCCTTGTGGGAAATGCAGCCCTGTCACTGCTAGACCGGCAACAAGATCCGCAATAAGATTTTCTTTAAAGTTGTACGTTAACACTGTATCAATGACTGGTACCCTGTTACGAAGAGCTTGTAGACCTAAACGAAAATAATTCCTCTTAACTGGTTTCTCCTGAGCTTTGCGGAATGATTTGGGAACCAGTAGGTATTTCCTTTCGGCTTCAGGAGCAGTGGCATAGAATCGTTTCAGTAGATGAGGCTTTGGTCCTGAAGTTCTCCTCTTTCGGATACCGGCAGGAGAAGATTGGGTTGGCTCACTATGACTGAAAGTATAGAAATGACAACGATAGAAAATTTGTACAACTATTTTGATTTATTTGATACTAGTATAGTAAGGTGAGATGCTTATCAATAAATATTTTACTCCTGTATTCTGTTTGGATAAAAGCGAGGTTAACTACTGTAAGATTATTTACAACAAGAAAATAACAAATTTGATAAATATAAATAGAGTTTGAAACATGTCGTAGATAACAATGTTGAGATTTGACACTCATAAAAAAAATTTCTGGCAGTTTTCAGATATGCATTTCAATTTTGTTTAGCGTTAAAATGGTGACTATTTTCATAGTTTTCTGTAAATAAAATGTATCTTGTAGTTCTGTGATTCCATTGGAAAACATTGTGACACATTTCAATGTTTTCAGATTAAAATGCAAGAAAAAATGAATTAACACCTGTAAGCTCTTAGACATGGCAATAATCGTTTTTCTCTCTTTACAAATAAATGAAAATGTTCAGCGTTTAAAATACGCTTAAATTGTCGAAAGGCAGTAACGTTTTGTCACTCGTTTGTAAATGGCTCGTTAGACAAACGAAGATAAAACAATAATTATTTCAGTACCTTGACATATTAAGTCGGATAATTGGTAATAAAATCAAATATGTAAGGATGATGAAAAGGCGAGTCTTCCTTTTCTTTATGTCAATTTTTCCTTACAAGGTTCAGTTAAAACATCCACTAATAATGCATTACATTTTTATTTGATGTTCTGAGAGGTAATAATAATGTTTTGGCAGGTAAAATGAATAACTGTTTTCGAACTAAAAGGTCAAGGACCACCTAGGCATGAATTTGTTTTAACAAAATTTTCTAGTTTTAAATCAGAAACAAGTATATATGGATCTGTTGTCTTACAATAATCCTATGTCTTAAATGGATAGACCCATACAGTGTATACATGCATTTTCTTTCTAAAGTCAGTGCTGATATGATAAAATTGTATTGAGTATTATTTTATTGTATCAAGTAAATTACGTTTGAGATCATTTTTTATAAAATTTTCCTATCTATGGCATGTATTCAAATGCCAGTGTACGATGATGTTTTTTTTTTCTTTCTTTCAAGACACTGTTACAAGCTAATTGAAGTTTGGTGATTTTTAAATATGTGTCCGTTTTTATCTAGTATAGCATGCAAAAGATTAATCCGGTCTGTCTACGTAATTATAGTTGAAAGGAATAACACCCAAATTTCTGACCTAAATATTAACTAGAAACCCAGCGTGTTTATTAAAGACTATTGTTATGACAGAAATAGCTTGTAAGCATCTTTGTGTTAATAAGTACGTAGGTCTAGTTACGGAAAGTCATTTTATTTTTGCTGGTACAATCAAAAATTATATACTCTGTTTTCAATATTCAACATATAACAGGCATCTTTAACGTAATTTATGTGATTGACCTATTCCCTAGTTAGGAGGTTTACACAAATAAATAGAACCCTCCAGGTGAGGGCGTCAACCTTTAAATGGCGAATACGGTTTTGAAATATATCAATCATTTGCTATCTACATTCTCTAAAGTATGCACATGCACATGAAAGTCATTTGATGTGTGGCATGCAGATAGACTGGTGACATTCTGATAAACTAGTGCAAAATATGTTGGCAACTCTTCATGTTGTTTATCACATATTTGTGCACTGTCTCGGCTGAAGATTTGAAATTGTCTTTACCTGTCTAACGCAGACAGTTTTAACTAATTCATTTTGAGAATCATCAATCAAAATTGAACAAAAAATGTTCATGTTAATTTGGGCGGTTTTTTAGTTATAAATTATTCAAACCAATAATAAATAAGTTATGAAAACATTAAAATACATAGAAACTTAATTAATTTGGTATTATAAATTGTATCGCAAATTTATTACAAGAGCGATCAGTAATCACATGTGTCGCCTCATGATGGCCAATTTCATGTTGGAACAAATTTTGTGACAGACAGACAGACAGACAGACAGACGGACAGTACACAACTAGACTTGGTACTGATAATTCCTGTAAAGTTTGGATAAAATTGCACCAGTATTTATGAGGAGTAGTCCGGACAAGCTTTTGCGTATCTGGAAACACACAGAAAAAACACCTTTTTATCAAAGGGCCATAACTCGGCCAAAAATCATTCAACCACAAAACCCATGCAATATGCGCAAGGACTTGAGCTACAGATCAATCCTGTAAAGTTTCATTGAAATTGCATTAGTGGTAAAAGAGAAGTAGTCCGGACAAACTTTAAAAATAAAAATTATTAAAGGGCCATAACTCTGACAAAAATCATTGAACCGGAAAAAGCTGACAATATGCACAACTAGACTTGGTACTGATCATTCCTGTAAAGTTTGGATGAAATTGCACCAGTAGTTTATGAGGAGTGGTCCGGACAAGCTTTTGTGTATCTGGCAACACACAGAAAAAAACACCTTTTTATCAAAGGGCCATAAATCGGCCAAAAATCATTCAACCGGAAAACTCGTGCAATATGCGCAAGGACTTAGGCTACAGATCAATCCTGTAAAGTTTCATTGGAATTGCGTGAGTGGTATAAGAGAAGTAGTCCGGACAAACTTTAAAATTAAAAATAATTAAAGGGCCATAACTCTGACAAAAATCATTGAACCGGAAAAAGCTGACAATATGCACAACTAGACTTGGTACTGATCATTCCTGTAAAGTTTGGATGAAATTGCACTAGTAGTTTATGAGGAGTAGTCCGGACAAGTTTTGTGACGGACGGACAGACAGACAGACGGACAGACAGACGACGGAGAAGTGATCTCTATATGTCGCCACTACTCCGTAGAGGCGACACAAAAATGGAAGATATGTCTTGTCTTAGAGAGAAAGCACAGTTTGTAATTCACAAAGCTGGGAAAAGTATCGTAATTGACTGCCAAATGTAAAATAAGGCAATGTCACAAAACTAAAAGAGTGAAGTCAAAACTTAAAACTGGCATATGTCACAATAAACTGAAAAAAATGTCACAAACAAGGAAAAGTAAAGTAAAAAAACTAAAGGCGGAAGTTTTTTTATCTACTCTTAATTGATATAACAACGATTTAACAACATAGATAAGTCTTTAAATTGATTGAACAATGACAAAAACAAGAAAATTAAAAATGCAAATGTTGTTATTTCGTTTAAAGAACTATGATTTATTACGTCAAAAACTAGCTTTAAGTTACTTTTACATTATTTCTCTTATTTTAAGATCATACACTTGTTTAAACAACATTCTTTTTTGTTTACGTCATCTTCATGTCTAAGTAACTTGTCTTGTTTATCAAGTATAAAACAATGCAAATACTTTATTAAATCTTTTGTATAACTGAAGGAAATTTAGTGTTCGTTTTGAAACATACTGGTATTAAGATATAATGATGATATAGGAAGTTAATACATTGTAGAATATGTATATGTATTTAACACTGGGGAAATACTGAAGGAAATTATCAAAGGATTGTGACATGGAAATCTGATTTTAGTCTAATTTGAATGTTATATAATTATTTTAATAGCTTACATTCATTTTTTTTAAATTACACAATGCCAAAACTTAATTCTATAAAACGGCACTTTTATTCTCTTTCTAATGAAAATGCCAATTATCATAAGTTTGTCGTGTTCAGTGTACAATAATTGGCCTGCGTTCATAGCGTTCCTTTTTGTTGCACTGTTTAGTATAAAACACATGTTCCTACGGAATCACATAGGGGACATGCGAGGATTTCATTTTTATAATCTCGTGACCACGAGTAAGCATGTCTTGCTTATATTCATATCTGTAGACGATAAGTTTTTTTTGTGTTTACTTTGTTTGTTTTTTTTTGTTGTTGTTGTTTTCCCGGGGGGAAGAAATACGGTTTCTTTTGTCTCGTATTCATGAGACATTAATGATTATTTTCCCGCATGTCACCACAATGCTCACGCATATTCCTGTTAAACAGAATTTAAATCATTGATTTTGAGCATGTATCATTGCACTGACCTATTTTTAACAAAAATTTAACTAGAGTAAAAAAGAAAGGTATAGCGTGACCTCGAGTGAAGTGCGTGTAAGAATGAAAGATCTGATAATGAAAGATCTGATAAGACTATTCTTCGTAGTCGTAAACTATTTTGTTTTGCAAGTTAAAGGAGGTCACCCTTAAAACTATTGAACATTGAGCATCAGTACATCTGTGTGTGTGTTTATGGGCATTATTAAGGAAAGAAAAAAAGGTTTTCGTAATTTATTTTGGTACATTTTGTTAAAACAAGTAACAAGTTTGAAAATAGCTTGAACGTTTTATATACCATTTATTTACTTTATTTACAGTGAAAGATGGTCGCAATAAAACAAAACTCGTATATTTTATATATACATGTAAGTACAGTAAGTGGAGGGTGGAGGACAAATAGATAGAATAGAAAAATAATGGTTTGAAATATCAAATATGTCGTACTTTTAGTGTTGTTATAGTTTTCTGGCCTTCGGGATCATTGATGCCACTATTAAGTGTTGAGAATTGAGTACCGCTCAAGCCGGTGCTAGGGGGCGTGAGGTGTGTTGCACTTATTCATAATCCCTCATGTACAGACTCAATCAAACCGAGTTTGCAATTTTCATGTAATTTTGTTTCGATTTATGCTTCCGAGGGGTCACTTTGTTTCCAGATTTTCACCTATTTGAGAAAAATAGCAGCTTGTACAAATTTCAAAATCACATGTATTGATAAATTTATAAACCATTGTAACAACAAGAACTATATTTATATATTTTACATACAGATATGCTACATTACAAGTTAGTGACCGGTGAAATGTATGAAATAATTTATTTTCACCCATTCTTGCCAAGGTCTCAAACATTTAAAGATACATTTAAAGATTACACTTGTGTGTATTGCACTATAAACGTTTTATTGAGAGTAAATTTAAGTTGTTTCTCTTATTCCTTAAAATGTTTTATAGCCAATTTAAAGTATTTAAATTATAAACTGGAAACCAGTTATTGGATTTACTTTGAAGATAAACTTTTTGTAAACTATCAGTTAAAAATAAATCATTTTAAACATCAGTAACGGACATACCATGTATCATAATGGTAAAACATTTAACCCTATCATCAAATAAGATATAATGATATAAATGTGTGCTATTATATACACTTATACATTTAATTATTATAATGCTTAACAATACAAGGCACGCAGTCGTGAACTTAATTATAAAGGAAAATTTCACTAAAAGCTACAAAAAGTAATGTCAAATTTACTTTGTTGTTGTAAGCTGAGACCAAGTCCCTTTAAACCTGATAAATTGCAAGATTAGCGACATATTTACATGTAACATTTGTATAAAGTGTGCTAAAGTTGATAAGCAATTTATAGACAGCAGAGAGACGTTTCTTCTCGTTTGTATTCTCATATAGGTTTGAAATTTGAGCATGTTATATAGCTGCTGCAAGCTAACATGTAAACATAAATAAACTGCATGTAGATGATGTTATCACATCCAGATGAAGGAGTAAATGAGATTTGTTCGACATCTATAAACATTTTAATAGGGATTGGGTTTACACCATGACAAAACAGAAACTATAACTTTTTTAACCTTACTTTTTATCTTTTGACAGTCTTATGTTTATAACTGTATCATTTATTTATAAGGTCGATTATGTCAACAGCTCTGCAAGTAAGTCGATTACTCGACATGAAATAATGGATTGTATCTAAGTAAAGGAAAAAACATAATGCCATCGACAGCTAAGAAAGAATTGTTCCAGTAAGAATTCTTTTATTTTGCATTAGCAGAAATCAAATCTGCTGTTTTTCTCCCTAGAAAAAGAATCAATTTCCGACTTTGTTTAAATATGAAGTGTTGGCCCTGATGGTCGCAACAGAATATGCATATCTGTAATTTTCTGTTATACTTGAATATTTCATTAAACACACCAAACACTTACTAGCCGTTCACCTTAAATACAAACTAGCGGTTAAACTCAGTTATAAAATGACTGCAATGTATCTAAATGTTTTTTGTTGTTTTTTTTGTTGTTGTTTTTCAAATGCAGGAATAAGAAAATACTTACGGATGCGGAGTAGAATTTCTATGTACAGGAATATCCCTGGACTGTCGGCGGAAAATTTCCCTTGTAACCGACATCCGTCGGTTGTCCCGAGAAGCTGACGCCGACATGATGACTTTATTATAGATGTTTTTCTCTATTAAAAACCTTTTAAATGTTTACATAACTATTCAAAAATCCATTATTATCTTGAAGTAATATGTTTAACTCTTGCTGCGCACACACACAAATATTACGCACATGTGACAGGTTTCTCGTTTAAATAGTCCAGTGAATACGTAAACGTTTTGTAGTCAATTTTACGTTATGAATATTCAGAAGGTAACACTGTCATTGTTTTAAACTTTGATAAATTCACCACCGTTTACTACCAAGTCAACAAATACTTAAAGCATTTCTCCTTTTATCTAAGTGAAGAACTAAATTTTGAAAAAAGCTCCGCCAATTAAACTTTTTAACACAATTTAACGCTCATGTTGATCGAGTGAATGCTTTTAAAACCGCTTTCCTGTAATTTGAAAATGTAAAATGACATTACAAATTATTTCGATTGATACACAACTTAAAATTGCTACACTCAATTAGTGCGTGAAAACGAGTGTGTGAAACTTAAAGATCGTCAAAGTACAATTATTTTGAAAGGTATTTACAAGTGCACAAAAATACATAAACTTGTCCAATTACGCAGCTTGTTAGCTGAAAAAGCAAAATTTATTTTATATACTTCAAATATTTTTAAAGAAAACGGATCGACTGTGTATTCGTCTGATTGATATATAAACTTAATCCATTTAGATTGTACCAACTTTAGTCTTCAGTAGAATGTGTGTATTATATATTTGCAAAACGTATTATATGTCGTTGACATCAATAATGAAACATTCTCTCTCATGACATATACCGTTACTATTATTCGATTTTCCGCTGTCGCTGAGGTAACAATATCTATTGTTGAGGAAATGAAAATTATCAATTGTTCAGATAGGAATAATGAAGAATATACAGAATGTCCCTGCCGGCAAATAGCTTTGATGTTTTTTTAAGACCAGTTGTTACAATCTTGTAAATTTCCTTGAATAAAAAATGTGATGTTTCTTCAAGTAACTTCGTTAATTTCCTTCGGTCTCGTTTTTTCTTGTCGGCTTCATTATTTTCCGTCTGTTCACGTATCAGCATGATATCTTCGCCAGTAACTGAAATGCAATATCAAAACCACATTAATATTCAAAAGTTGTTCTTTTTGTGAGCAATTTACTTGAACGGCGTCTGTTTTACTTCACACTATATATTTATTACAAGTTCGTGAATGCTACCAACATGTACATTGTGCATATAATGTCAAAAGACTATAAGTAAACCTTTATGCTAAAACATTTTTTTTGCCTAATTTTATTTTAAATGGAATGGGTATAAATGAAATATTTATTTGTCAGCTGTAACAGAGCGATTTTCAATGTTTTGCAGTTTCACGTGTTATTATAGAACAATGGAAAACAAAGAGAATACGCAATAGATTATACATTCGACATAGAATTCTATAAGGTGGTGAAAACTACCAGGAGCAAGGAAAATGATCTTGCTGAATCTATTCGAACTTTTGACCGAAGGTTTGCCTGTAAACAACGATCGTCCAATGATATATATAAACAAACAAATCATTGTTTATATATAACTTCGCTCAGTGCATCATACATGATACAAACATGACGTGCATAATACAGAAATCATTTTTATACAACAGCAGTACAAAGGCAAACCATACTAGAGGACAATAATAATACATAATAATTAGGTAAACCATCTAATGTGTTAATTAAAATATTTTCAATAAAGAATACATGATCGTTCCAAATTAAAATGTAAACGACCATTATTTCATGTAATAAACGAGTTCATAAAATGTCGTCATTAACATGATCGGAAAACAAAAGTAGTACATCGATTTAATATTCAAATGTATTCACGATTTTGGTAATAAAATTGATATAAAAATGTTCATGTAAACATTGATTTGATTTTGACAATTAAACCTACTTTTTAAGTGTCTCTCGAAATTGATGAACAAATATTTGAGACGCCATGCACGTGTTTATGATATATAAAAATCTGGAAACAAAGTGATCCCTCGGAAGCATTAATCACAGCAAAATTACAAGAGAATTGCAGACCCGGTTTGATTGAGTCTGTACATGAGGGATAATGAATACGTGCAACATCCCTCACACCCCCTAGCACCGGCTTGAGCGGTACTCAATAAACCTATAAACGCTGATCACGATGCTGACATGACATTCTTACCAGTCATCAGCCTAGCAGTATACAACTAGTACACAAGTAGTACACAATGCAACAGCTAATATACATGTACAACTAGTTTACAACTAGTACACAACTAGCACACAATGCAACAACTTATATACAACTAGTATACAACTAGTAAACAAAAGTATACAACTAGTATATAGCTAGTATACAGCTAGTATACAACTATTAAACAACTTGAATACAACTAGTAAAGAACTAGTATAGAACTAGTATACAACTAGTACATAACTAGCACATACAAGTTTACATCTAGTATATATACAACTAGTATCTTTCGTCTCACAAACCATTCTACTTGAGTCTGACCAAATTGTAGACTGTTGGTCACGCCGTTTTACTATTTTGATATTTGAAATTCTTTATCAATACCATGCTAAAAATCTTAAATAGACTTGTCCATCTTATCCAACTTCCAAAATGGATAAATGTTAGAGAAAGCTTAACGATTCAAAGATCAGCATAAACATACTTATGCCAAGATCTTTTTGAATTTAAAACATCTTTAAACAATGATGAAAGATGTCAGCAAGTGATCTTAGTTTATGCCATTTCATTACAAGATATAACTGTACGACAGGGGAGGTAACCACAGTTTTCCTTTTCAATTACTCATTTACAAATCTCCTGTCCTGATTTGTCGTTCGTGGCGCAAACAAGAAAAAAAATCATCAAAACAAGTCTTATTGTTTAATAAATTATGTTTGTTTCCCTTATGATAACATTTTTGTTGGTATTATCGTCATTAATTAAGGACTCATGAACTTTTGTTGTGTACTTTAACCGGCTATATGGTAACGTCAACACATTTTGCACTACAAACTGCGATCGTTTATTTTCTTCAAGATAACCACAATCGAACAACTGAGAGATTTGGAATCAAAGTTAACAGTATCTCTGACATTAAATGATAAAGTGTGTTTACTGTACTGCGTATTGATCAAAGTGAACATATGATAAACATGGTAAATCTGGCTTATATAAATCGATCTTTTTGCACTAATGTGCAAGTCAAATATTAGATTTAAAAAATCATATAATAATGCAATGGTAGTTTTTTTTATAGGAAAGTTGAATTAGAACACGAGGCCAAATTGTTTATGTTTCATTCATTAAGTCGGGAAAAGATAAGCAGAAAGAAAAACAACAATAACGAGTAAGAACAAAAAAAAAGAGTAAATATATAAATAACCACGTAAGGTCACCAGTAAAGCATCCAGCTGGGCAACAAACTACAACAGAAGATCCACAGAGCCGAAGAAAGAGAAGAAAATATCAGTTACTTCTAATGATTAACAATTCAATTAGTAAACTGAAAGAAATTAAATGAAAACATCAATAAAATAATTTGTTTAATTAAAAGGGCTTAAATTTTCAGTGTAAATGGTAAAAGGGCCAATGGAATGAAGTGTTTGTGAAGGGGCACAGAGGGGGGTGGTCAAGGGATCTCTCAGGACATACAAGTATATACAAAAATGTCGTATTTAATGTTGACATTCACACAAATAATAACCAGTTAAAGAATCAAAGCTAGCACGTGCATTATACAAGTCCGGTAAAATTCAAAATAAAATAAATATTTGTCATTACTTTAATAATTTTTCACACCTACCATGCTGTGAAGTAGATTATCAGTTTCATGTTTTGTCTTCGTGGTGTATTTAAACACTGAACGTACAGTTTTCATAGATTATAAAGCTGCACTTCTAACGTTATCTCTTGGCATACATGATAAAAATCCCACTCTGGTTGTAGATATCCATGACATTTAACCAACAGAGTATTTATCGATTTCAAACGCTTTTTTTCATTTCTTGCTGTTTAACATATTAAAACCTGTACGAATGCGATATGTGTCACATGTAATTAACCATGGGTAAACTATTTGTGAATGCAAAAATGTATGACAGCGCCAATCTCTATTGTGAGTAATGTCATACCAGGAAACTAATATGCGCATTATTAGATATAGAATTTTGATAATGTCATTAATACATAACAGTAATATTTATAGACATTGACTGGTCAATACAGGTTCCAATACCAGAACGTGTGACAGTCTTTGTCAATTACCGGGCAACGACAGCAATACTAACACTCGAGCTCTTCTGAATCTGAAAGTAAGTTTCAAAAATTTGTATTAGTAATAATGATTGCTGACGAGATATATGGGGGACTATAGCCAGAATAAGATCTGTATGGCCCAAGTTGCTAGGTAAGGGTTACAATCAGAACATCTCGGTTATTATTATAATAAATACGTCTTATCCGAAGTTTGACGGAAAGGACCGAGAAGATGCGACTGGCGAAGATTATAGATCTTTTTCTAGTTATATATATGTTCTCCCGTCAACAAATCGGAATTCTTTGAAAATATTTTGTACAGAACTTGCTTATGATCATTGATGCGCAGTTTCGTCACGACTGGTCAAACGACCGAGGTGATGATGTTTTCTATTTTTAGCTCTAGCGACATTATTGCTGTAGTTGAGCAATTTTTGTAAAGGACTACATATCCATTTAAGCCATTTGTTTCCTCTGGTCATTGTCATAACGTATCAAGTGAATGAAGAGGAGATGTCGTTTAAGGTTTATATTTTTCTAATTGTAGCTTTGGTGGCCATCTTGTTCAGATTTTACAGTTTTATAGGGGACCACATGAGGACCATTCCTGTATAATTTCATCACTATTGGCCTAGCGATTAAGGAGCGTGGTATCCAAATAGTATAGTGAGCTCGCTAATGAGCTAAAGACGAATTGTAAATATTTCCATTTCCTTTTATTTGCTTTATATGATATTTAAAAGTTAACTTTTTAATTCGCTCATATTGTGCCTGTGCGTGTGTTTACGTTCTTTAATTAATACTCGGTTAGATGATTACTTTGTGAATATATTGATTTTCAGTGTTTACAAACTTGTACAAATAATCAATCATTTGATTGATGTGCATTATCAGGGTTCACGTAATGTTTTTCCTTGCAAATTATGTCAAATTGCGTCTTCGATTTAAGTTGTTTTTAAGAAACCGTCGAGGGCTTGCTTTAAGAAAAATTAAGTGTAGATGATTTTTCATAAAGCTTGTGACAGTTTCTTTTACACTAAACATGTGACAACAAAAATAATATTTGTCAGAAAAAATTGTAAATATCAAGTAATCAACATGTAATTAGAGCAAAATAATAAGAATAAGAATTGAAAATGCAAATGTTCGACAAGGTGGCATATTTCTAAATACAATTAAACGCTATTTTACAAGTTTAATACACTGGTACACACTGAAGACTTTTAGTAGCATTTATTTTTTCGGATCCGACAGATATCAAAATTAAATACTGCATTCCAGGAGCAACAATTAGTTCGCTTACATACGAAGGACCGGTGGGGACATTCCAACTTAACGAGTTCCCGATTCCGTTTTCGTTTAACTTCGTAAGTTCACGAAAAAACTTCACGAATTTACGATATTAACTCCGTGAATTTCACTTCATGAATTCATGTTTTGAACTTCACGATTTCAGCTTCACGAAGTCAAGATTTCATCTTCACGAATTCATGATTTTAACTTCATGAATTCACTATTTCAACTTCACGAATTTATGAAGTTGAAATCGTGAATTCAAGAAGCTGCAATCGTGAAGTTCAAAACGTGAATTCGCAAAATTGAATGAGTGAAGTTGAAATCGTAAATTCATAAAGTTGAAATCGTGAATTCGTGAAGTTAAAATCGTGATTTACAAATTAAACTTATTTTATGGTTAGTTTTTTAATACCAAATTTGAGACTATTTTACTCATATATGTATTCAGAATTTTGAAGTAACCAAGTGCACTTTTGCAACTGAGTATAGAATGTTATTTTTGAACCTACTTCTGATCTTAAAATATATATTTGGCAGGCGCAGGTACGTCCGTGACAAATTTATGTCCCCTTTAAAGTTTTATTACTTTAAACATATTTATTTCCCAAATATATACAGTAACATATAAACATAAACATATACAATACAAAAACAAAAGTAAAAATAAAGTGTCATTGAAATATAGGATCTATTTATTCCCTTTCGGTCAAATTTCAACAACTGCTGTCAGCTTATAGACCTTTTATGTTAGCCATCGCATCGAGAAAACCGTTACTAAGACCGGAAGGGGAATTTGTTTTGCTATATATGCAGAGGAACTATTGTTCAATTATTCAGCCGAATGTCAATGTCAATATAGTTGAAAATGCGTTCTTATTAATCATCCATCACAAATTATTGCTTATCAAAAGCAATTCAGTAAAAATGATATTAAACTAGCTATAAACAAACGGATTTAACTTACTACCGTTCTTATTATAGATTTGGGATAAATAGAATATTATATTCGAGTAGATTCAATTCTAAATTTATTGAACTTGTTGAATAAAACAATTTTATGCGCACAAGAGCATATGATCTTATTCAACTTGTTCAATAAATTTAGTATTAAATCTATACTCGTTCAATATCCTCTATTTACATTGATTTCATGATAATTGTCTAATGACCAAAGAAACGATGCTACCTTCGTTTAAGAGAGTGAAAGTACAAGTTGAATAGCAGTTATACTTGTTCAACTATGCATCAATATAAAAAATGTATACCGGTAATTTATATATACATAAAAAGCATAGTTTAGTAAATCTTCTGACAAAATTATTTATAGATACTCAATCAATTTCAGAATGTGCTACGTGAAATTGTTTCGCACCTGGACACAAAAAAAATATATAGTTTGCATTCCTTTTCAAAATCTCACCCTGTAAATATTTTGTGTCAAGTTTAAAGTATCCTATAATTTTTGCTTGATGATCAAGAGCGATAAATCCCTCAGATCTTGACAAGATTCGTGTCTCTATAAAGACAATACCTAACTCTCTATTGATTTTAATTATTTGGATATTTAATGGGATTTTAAGCTCTTTGAACGACACTCTTGGGCGTTTCTGTTGTCGTGTGGTAAAGCACTGGACTAGTAATCCGGGTGTTGAGGGTTCAATCCTCAAACTCGTTACTTATAATACTAATGGTCTATTGGACAAGACACTAAAAACCCATAATTCTTCTCCAGTCAACCAGGGTTGCATATAGAACATGGCAACTACTGTACCATGCTCCACCCCGAAAATAAGAACTAACTCTGCAGTGTGCGTCGCAATATGAGTTACCGCACGCAACACTAAATAAATTGAAGTAAAAACACCTATCAGCAAACCCGCCAATCAACAGAAATGACATAATATCGTCATCAAACCTTGCAGAACAGAAATGTATTCAAGCTTCCACTGAGAAACTGGAGAATATTTTGGTGGCAAATCATCATCCATTTATGACATTTATAGACTTGAGATATTTTACTAACTTTTATTGGTATAAAATATCTCAGAGAAAAGCTTACTGCACTGCTTCATTTTTTACTGAAAGTTTTCGCGTTAAGAATAACCCGGAGCTAAGTGGTAACTTGTTTTCACTGTTATACAGTATAAAAATCTCACTTTAAAGTCACACATTTGAGTACCAATACTCACGAGTCATCGTTGTAAATAAATAAAAGAAAATGAAGTATCGAAAACAATTACGAAACCAGAACATCTTTAATTCTGTCTTAGCTAGATATCATAAATGGACCTATCCATCTTTCAATCATCATCATCATCATTATCATCATCTTCAGTAATCACCTCACTCTTCATAGAGCATAATCGCGATGAATTTAAAACTATGTACATGCGCAGCAATTGGGTTCCTCTTTACAGTTAAAAGTAGTTTATTTACATCTTCTTAAAACCTGGTAAAAACGTGCAATGTGTCTAGTTGGTGGTAGTGTGTTTCATAAGCGCCGACTTGAACCGCGCCAAGGTTGGTTGTTCAACAACTTGTATGGGTAGGCGATTCAAGAAGATGATAGTGGCCGCGAAGAAGCTGTTCTGGTACACAGACTTCCTACATGGGAGCTGGCTGAGTTGTTGTGGGTTGCCTCTTGATGTTCTTGCATTATGTAGCGGGGGATTTGGTGTGACATCTACAAACCCATGCTTGATCTTGGGCTTGACCGGATGTTTCGGCGCAGGAATGCTAGCGCTGAGTTGGCTTTTTTGATTATATTGTCGATATGGCATTTCCAAGATAGGTCTTGTGTGATGGTAACTCCAAGCTAAGGATATTTGGCCTGGTTGGTTACGTTGAGGGTTGTCTGGTGTATTTGATTTGGGAAGATGATGGGGTTCCTCTTGGTGGTTATCCGGATGACCTCAGCATTGAACTCCATTTGCCATTCCTTCTCCCAGACTTTGAGGCTGGACAAAACCATAAATCATTTAAATAAGTACAATGCATGGGTAAATAGTAGGTTCATATTTTTATCTGACGCGTCAATTTTCGGCTAAAACGAGTGCACAGTGTTTTTGACTGTAAATGAAGTTCCAATGTCGCTTAATACCATTAAGTTTTCTGTATCAATGCTATTTTATGACTTTTTAATCGACATGACATTACTTCTCCCCAAATATCTATTAACTACCCCTTGTGATTATTAAGCAAAAAATTATACATATAAAAATAAAATGGATGACTACTTATGGACATCCTTATATGTCGGTGATAAAAATTATGTGTGTATTTTGTTTAAAGGCACCGCAATCGTGCATGAAAAAATGTGGGCTTCGGAGAGAGGGACAACAGACAGTCATCAATTCTAAATCCTTATAAGAGCTCTTAGTGCTCTTATGAGCTAAAATAGGAGTGAAAATTATATTTAAAAAAATGCAGAGGAAAAAAAGGGAGATTAGTACACAATGATAGTTATTAAATGGTTTAAGAGTTAACTCCATTTTAGCATTGGCTGAGAATCAATTTTATAAGAAATAATAAATATTTTAGTAAACATTTTGATACATCATTAGTTCAGGAGATAATATACAAACAGTTCAGGAAATAATGTTTCGAAAAATGTAAAGCTATGCAAAAATGAGAAGTAGTTATCACTGTAAAAATTCGTTACAGTAGATGCTGAAACAATAAAAGCGCACTTGTTGCAATCCAGGACAATGTATATTACTAATTTATGACGGCCAGTGTAAGAAAAAAACAATGCCATATATATGATTAAAGTAGTTATCATTTTAAAATTCATTACAGACGATGCTGAAGCAATAAAAGCGCGCTTGTTGTAATCCAGTATTACTAATATATGACTTACAGCGTAACATCCTGGTTTAAAAACAACATTGTTTTACAAATTTATCGGAATTTTTAATCAACATTACAATTAAATGAGCATGTTAAGGCCTAGCCCCACACCCAACCCGCTCGCTAGACTCTCTCTCTCACACACACACACACACGTACGCACGCACGCACGCACACACACAAGCACGTACGGAGAACTACTTCATCAATAGGTTGAAATGAAGCATAAAAGAATTGTCATGGTGTCATTAAAAATGGACTAAGAATAGACCAAATTAATTTGATAAGTGAAAGAACCGTAGGGAACGTGCTACAGTATCGCGTTTTCCGGTTACAGTATAGAGTTTTAAAGATGTAGGATTATTTGTGGGGAGGAAAGGTAGGTGATTTTTATCCCTCCAATTTTCAAGTATTTTAGTTTCTAAAAGATGTTTTTGTGCTTTGGTTGTAAGGAACAGAATCCGGTATCTAGTCATTTATTTATTTAGACCCTGCACCGCAGATTTATCTCTATATTGCTTCATAAATATGCAGATTGGACGGTTTTAAATATTAAATCGAGAGACCAACGCATTTTTCTCCCATTCCGACATTATTTATGGTGAGCTTATTGACCCCATGGCTATTCGTCCGTCTGTCATACACATGTGTGTGCAATCTCATCCGCTCAGTAACTACTTGACTAAATGTTATGAAATTTACATGACTTTCTACCAGTTGCTTAAATGGTTGCGGGTGCAAACGAAAACCCAAAATATAGATTTTAAAAAAGGCAATGTTTAAAGATCCTTCTCATCTCGATCCAAAAAGCATTCAAAGCAAAGCATGATCATGGCGTCATTTCGAATGCTTCTTTGTTGAAGTTAAGATTGTTTTGTCATTATTAAATTTAAAGTAGTTTTTTTTTATTTCAGACATCCTGTATAGAAGTTTCCATGTTTCTGTTAAAGAAAATAATATTGAAAGTTATAGAGTATAAATTAAGGTCAGACAAATACAGTATCTTCTCCAGTGAGCCTGGTGGAGGTACATAATATGGCAGGGTCGGGATAAGGCCACTGACTTCAAATCAACTTTCCTTTACTGCTGTGGTTGAAATTCCATCATTTTGGATTTTTTGTATGTGAGGAATCTATCAAGCTAGTTTACGGAAGGTCGGTGGTTCTAGTCAGGTGCCCGCTTGTGTCTGAAATGTTTCACAAAGGGAAATTACAAAATACATTATTGTAGATGGAAATTCCAACTTGAAATACGTTTTAAGGTTGCAGTATTTCTCACTTAAATACTGTTTAATCACCCTTTGGGTATTGCCTGCTTTTTAATTGTGACAGCTTATCTGTGGTATGCAGGCTTCATAACCTCCGATCCCCTCTCAAAATTTCATTTTATTTAGTTTCACTCAATGTATTCTCGTTTAGAGCACACGCAATTTTTAACCTGGGGGTAATATGCCGCTTTTCACGGAACGTGTCACATTGAAGGTTCCATAAAAACCGCAATATGAACACATCCACATATGTTTAAAAAATCTAACGTTTACTAGTTCATGTTTAACGTGAATTCTGCTTTAGCCGATGCTCGGAGGCCTGGACGGTAGCGTGCAGTTACCACCACCGTCCATGAACAGGCTCAATCAAATTGAGCCTGCAACATTTCCATGTTTTCCGAGTTGGATATCTGTTAAGGATTCTGTTTTTTCTCTATTTTGTTACTAATAGAAACTATTATCTAATGTGTAATGGAATCAAGAAATAATCTTTCTTCTCTCCTTACATTTTGATAAAAGTTGTTGTTGTCGTGAAAACAGTCCTTACTTAGGACATTACTTATTTTGCAAAAAGTCTCAGCCTGAAACTTAAAGTAAGGAAAATTGCAAACTATAACTTTCTACTGACGAGAAAAAAGTAATACAACCTTTCAAGAATGTATTAAATAGAAAAGGTATGAGTTATTTCATAAAAATAATGGATAACGAAGAATCAAAAATAATGAAATCTTTCTTCTCTCCTTACATTTTGATAAAAGTTGTTGTTGTCGTGAAAACAGTCCTTACTTAGGACATTACTTATTTTGCAAAAAGTCTCAGCCTGAAACTTAAAGTAAGGAAAATTGCAAACTATAACTTTCTACTGACGAGAAAAAAGTAATACAACCTTTCAAGAATGTATTAAATAGAAAAGGTACACATAAAGGTAAACATAAAGGACTAATGTTCTGTAGATTTACTTTTTCTAGGCATACTTAAATAATGTCGGAATGGGAGAAAAATACGTTGGTCCCTCGATTCAAATTTTCAAACCATCAAATTTGCACATTTATGAAACAATATAGAGATAAATCTGCGGTGCAGGGTCTGAAGAAATATATGACTAGATACCGGATTCTGTTCTTTACAAGCAAAGCACATACACATCTTTTAGAAACTAAACTACTTGAGAAACCAAACTGCTTGTAGTATTGACCTGAATAAAATCACCTACCTCTCTTCCAATAAATAATCCTCCATCTTGAAATTTTTTTACTGTAACCGGAAAACGCGATACTGTTACACGTTCCCTTCGATGGAAGGGAAATTTGTATCATAGTTTGGGGACCTTTCTGTTGAAAACGTGTCATAGTTAAATCGTATACATATACATGAACTGTGCGTTAACTGGAGTGCAGGTATTAGTTACCCGCACTCCAGAGCATGCATATTGATTGGCTCGTTTTTGCTGGGGGCAGCTGTAAAAAGTTGCCCTGTACTTCACTTCAGTGTTGTTATATTTTTCTGGTCCTTCGGGATCATTGATGCCAGCACTATTGAGTGTTGAGAATTGAGTACCACTGAAGCCGGTGCTAGGGGGCGTGAGGGATGTTGCACTTATTCATTATCCCTCATGTACAGACTCAATCAAACCGAGTCTGTTATTCTCTTGAAATTTTTTGTGATTCATGCTTCCGATGGATCAGTTTCAAGATTTTTTTACTTATTGTGACGGCAGAGAAATGGAAAGCGATATAAAAAAACACATTCAGATGCTCGTTCATTGGTTACTTCTTCTGGGGTTTCATATTATGACAACAGGGAACGTGTTTTTATGTTTGACTATGATACAAAAGAGAAAGAACATCAAAACACTTGGCAATCTGATTAATACTCGGGGGCTACGCCCCCTCGTACAAATCAGATAGCCTCGTGTTTCGGTGCTCTTTCTAATACACATTTTCAACGGAAAGGTCCCCAAACTATGATGCAAAAAAGGCCTTATTGCGTTTATAAGTTACTTACGCAGTAGAGATATGGAGATAAATCTGCAAAATCATTCAATAATTGCAAATAACATGTAAATACTTACTTGAATCTTGAATCTTCTTACATATTTTTAATCTAAGAGCAGTTTTTTCAAGTTTGACTTTCTTGAAATATTTATACTTATCTGGAGGTACGCAGCTTTAAAGAATTACTAATCTATTTATGGAACATGATTCCATCGTACAATAGTCGATATAATTGGCTGACGGGTACTAATTATGAGCGTGGTTGGAGTTAATTCAATGGAATGTTAAATACTTACATGGTATTATTACATAATAAAGTTATCAAATTAGAGAAACGTTAGAATCCTAATCACATGTATACTGTATAGCTTATATATTTTGTTTTATCTCATGCTAATCAAGTTTAAATTTAAATAACTGATAAAATAAAAATTTCAATTATCAATATGCTGTTACTGTGTTAAATATTAAGGTAAATTTATATTATAGTTCAACATCAATTACGTTTATTGAAAACAGCTGTTTGGTTAAAGTTACAAAGGGTTTGGTTAAAGTTACAAAGGAAGTATAAACAAGTTAAGTTTTTTATTCCTTTGTAAAGTATCGTTAATAATCATAAATAGAGGAAAATTGCTGTTTTTTTGGTGAATATAGATTTTATCTCAGTAAGTAGTGAGATTAAACTTAAATATTTTCAAGACTATCTTATGTTACGTTGTATTCCATAATAGTTTGGTATAACTATAGTAGACATATCATTTAACGTCATGAATTTTACAATATACTATCGAACGAGAATTACAGTTCACTCAGTTTTAAACTTATTCCTCACTTATTTAGTTTTGTATCTCACTTAAAAATAGTCAAAATAAGATATATAGACATAATTTATCGAGCAATAATTTAGATTGACTTAACATATCAGGAAGAACGGAAAGGTAAAAAATATCTGTTTCATTTTTAACAAATGTCTTAAATTTCGTGTCTTTGGTTTAACTTTATTGGATTTAGTGTTGCAATTGTAAGGAATGGCTGGATAATATGAACATCATAAAAGTTTAAAACAAATATTAGGCGATTCTAACATAAATGAAATGTTTTTATTCTATTGACATTTTCCTTTTTACTTCAGGTACCTTATAAGGCTCTCTTCGTAGTGTCAAATAGTACCGTCTATGCTCTCTCTAATGGCATTTGACAAAAAAGACAAGTCTAGAAGAAAACTTCTACAATTCTTTATTGCCTTAAGAGATGTTGGAAAGGAAGCTAAGTACCACATCTGTGATGCATTAGATCCTTCGCATGAAAGGAAACGCAAAAAACAATTTGTTGGTATTGCTCTTGTCTCTAATGATGAAATTTTAGATGAAAACTTTTCCATTTTCAAAGACTTTACAAGATATTTGCATGCACTATCTGATAAAAGAACGCTACAGTCGATGGTGGTATATCATGAACGTATTGCAGTAGCTTTGAATGCTAATGCTAAGAACTTTTACGACCATGGAGAATGTCGTCTGCTAGATCATGAAAGGAAACTTCTATTTGAAATCATTGATGAAGAGATTGAAAGATTTAAAACAGCAAAAATAAAGGACAGCACAGATACCATAATAACTTTTGACAATGGTGGAAAGGGTGTTTTAGAAAATATGAAAAAATCATATACTAAATTATTTCATGGGTTAAACGATTCTGTCATACTTCTGTTCTCGTCTTTTATCCCATGTTCTATCGATTTCTATAATTGCTCCAGACTAATTAACAAGTTTGTCAATGTTTCTGGTCTTAACATGGCGATCTGTTACGAAAGTAATTATAAGCTTTCCGACAAATCTTTATCTCTAAGCCAAATAACTATGGAAAACTTAGTTGTTGTTGATTGTGACGAAATATGGACAGAATTCGAAACGAAATAAAGCCTTTAATTAACAAAGATGCATTTCGATTTAAATATGAGTTTCTTAACGGCGAGTATGATAATGACTTTGATGATGATTTTGAAGATTTCGCTGACGATGTTTTGGACTTTAGAAAGAGTACACGTATGAGGCAGTTTGGGAAAGCACTTTGCAGAAAGATGATGAAACGATACAACAATTTTATTTCTTTAAAATAGTTGATATGATGATTAACATAAAGAAAATGTAATATAGAATACAATTGTTTATAAGAACTGATGATTTGAAATTTCTCCTCACTTTTAGGTTTTTGTTACAGTTAGAGTAATGCACTGTTTCAAATATCATTGTAGCATTGTTTACGTGTTATCCAATGTGAAAAATATCACCAGTCTGTACGAAGTACTTACATGTAAATGTTTAAATAGATATAGAACACAAAGTATGTGAACAGATTATATTTATCATTGTGTACCTCTGCCAATCTGTGTATAACAATTATAATAAATAGCTTTTTATCTATACAAACATGGGTACCTTACGTACTGTAAATCGATAAATTCATATCACAGTGTTTTAGATGTGGTTATTTTAAATTCTCAAAAATAAAATTAAAACGAAAGTAGGGAAGAGGTGTAAATTTTTCTTTCGGCGGCAGTTAGAAACGGATGACTGCAGATATGCAAGTAAGATCTTTCTTCAGTTTTGTTAAGCATTCCTTTTGATATGAGAAGTATCTTTTGCTACACCTAAATCACGTATAACTTAACCTGGATTAATCGGCTGATTTGTGTTGTTTTAGGACACACACTTATACAATCAGTACTAACACAAATGATACCTTAATTCCTGTTCATCAATCGGTATTTTATAATATAAGTAGCTGAAGACCTCGTTTGTAAAAAGTTTCAATGGTGTAACACTTTCTTTCCTCATTAGGTCAGACGAAGCTGGATTTTTCAAGCAAACGAAATGACAGAGGAAGAAACTGTGTGCTATCGACAAAAGTTACTTAAATTTCTAGTTGCTCTACGTGACGTTGGTATGGAGACCAAGTTCCATATATATGATATATTACTGGATCCAAACAGAACAAGAAAACGTAAAAGTCAATTTATTGCAGTTGCTATCGTATCTAAAGAGGAAGTGGTTGAAGAAATCTTTTCTGTGCTAGAAAAATTTACGGATTATTTACACGGACTCCATGACCCATCGGCTTTAGTTACAAAGGTTGTACATTACAAACGTATCGCATTTGCTATGAATGCAGGTGAGAAATACTTTTTTGAACACGGGGAATGTAGAGCATTTGATCCATACAGAAAGTTTTTTTTTCAAAATAATTGATGAAGAAACATTATCACAAAAGGAGAGAAATAAACGAAAGGAACCTTATACATGGAAAGGAATACAAACATTAGACAAAGGCGGTTTAGGCGTGTTAGAAAAAGATGGAGAATGCTTACATGAAAATCTATAATAATATCAACGATGCTGTTATTTTGCTTTTTTCGTTTTATATTCCATGTTCTTTTGATTTCCACGACAGTCACTGTGCCAGAGTACTACAGGAATTCGTAAAAGCATCTGGGCATAAACTGGTCATTGGATATGAGCATATTCATCACTTAACCGACCGAAAACGATCTCTCAAATGGCTGGAACTGGGAAACATTACAGTTGTCAGTAATAAAGAACTAGAGAGAGAAATCTCGTGTCAGCTGCAAGGTTTGTTAAGGCAAAGTGACGCCGATATTGGATGGGTGGGAAGTGCTGGCGACATAGATGTACTTCATGCGTTCTTTGACAATGTTTATGAACACAGAGTCGGAAAACATTCCAGATTTTTTGGAAAATGTTATTTAGAAGAATCTTAAATAAACGTGTACTGATTTCTATTAAATTTTGATAATCACGATTTTTTTCATTACTAATGATACATGTAGTTATTATCGCATGTTCTTATTCGGAACACAAAAATGCCTTTATCGCTGATTTTACATGAAATTCTTTATGGAACTAGTGTTTATGAATTTATAATGAAAATATCATTAAGCCAGGGTCGTTTTCTTTACAAAATGATACGATTACAACGTCTTGTTGTTGCAATAGGTGGTTCATGAAAAGTTAATGAATTGTGAAAAATAATATTTTAAACACATGTTTTGTTGTTGTTAAAAGTGGCAGTTATTTCATTCTTAAAAATGTATGCATTTTCTTTCATTACATGTATATATTTTAATGGTTGGTCATACATTAACTTCGAAAGTTAATTGTGAAAGTGGACAAGTTTGGTCAAGACTCTTAAAACGGAGGTCATGGGTTCGTATCCTACTGGTGGTAGCATGATTTTTTTCTCATTTGGCTTCTATAAAACACACTTTGACACCATGGAAGTAGACAATTACTTGAATTAAAGCGTATGCATATACAGTAGGCCCCCTACATGGTGTTTACCATTCGTCTTATGACAAAATTATTTATAGATACTCAATCAATTTCAAAATGTGCTACGTGAAATTGTTTCGCACCTGGACACAAAAAAAATAGTTTGCATTCCTTTTCAAAATCTCACCTTGTAAATATTCTGTTTCAAGTTTAAAGTATCCTATATGTTTTTCTTAATGATAAAGAGCGATAAATCGCACAGATCTTGACAAGATTCGTGTCTCTATAACAATACCTAACTCTCTATTGATTTTAATTATTTGGATATTTAATGGGATTTAAAGCTCTTTGAACGACACTCTGGAGCGTATCTGTTGTCTTGTGGTAATGCACTGGACTAGTAATCCAGGTGTTGAGGGTTCGATCCGCAAACTCGTTACTTATAATATTAATGGTCTATTGGACAAGACACTAATCAAAGCACAGAAGGCGCTGAATTTGTTTGGGTCTCAGAATGTCAGAAAGGTGAAGGTTGTGATATTATAAACCAATTTGTTTGTAAATTGTCACCAGTGCTGTTTCCAGTGCTATAGCTATAGTAAATTGGCTGTAAAATATGATAAACAAGATGAACAAGGAAAGGCGGCGTTCAATGAACGCAACCCCCATGTGACCCAGCAACAAGAACCAATGGCAAGGAGCCCAGGCGGACCCCAAACAAAAACAGGACAGGGCAAAGACAGAGCGCGGAAAGGTTAATCATTAAATGATAAATAATTTGTAACTGATTAGGAATTCAAAGAAAATAATAATAGGCCCACAAAGGGGAAGGGGACAGGAGACCGGGGGAAGGGGGGTTAATCAAAGAAATAAAAAAAACTAGAGGCAATAGGGAAGATACTTACCGTAGACGAGAAAACAACAAGGGACACAAGCAAAAGTGTCACCAAAACAGTATGAAACAACATAGACATACATTTGAGGAACACAGTGGGGCGCCGCCTTGGAACGGTCAGCAGCATAATAATGACTGCTGGGGAGTTTAAACCGGTTAATGGTGCACCAAACCTCGCTCTTAGCCCCACCATGTTCCTATAAACGAGACAGTGTAAATAAAATGAATCCCCGCCAAGTGAAATTCTAACAGTTGTTATGGTTACAAAAGGTTAAATAAGTAAAACACTAAAATGATCATGTAGAAACATATAAAAGTAAACCCAATGACCATAACAAAAGTGCTCAATGTCCTAAAGGAAGACAGAGCAACAAGAAAATCACCTACAAGGGCCCGACGAAGCAAGGCAGAAGACGAACATTAAGACAATTCAGTCCCAAAGGGCTTTACGAACTATCCATCATAGAGTCTCCCACTTGGGCCGTCAGATGCAATCAAAAGAGGAAAGCGTAGTGTCCAACTGTAAAAGGGTTGAACACTAAACATGCAGTATGTCTTAAAATAGTAGGGTCATAACCTCTTTTAATAAAACGTTTAATGATTTTAGTAAAAACAGCAGAAAAATTACCATGACCCAAAATCTTACGAAGTTTGTAAATCACATCGCCGTAAAAACCAGGCTGGCTAATCCCTTGTCGCAGAAGATTTTTTAAATCACTATTGAATTTAGAAATTAAATCAAAGTTACGATTGTAAAATTTAGTAAAATATTTCCGTAATTTATGATAGCGGTAGCCCTGTTTTAGAAGCTTGCTGGTTATAAAAATATTCCGCTCGTTGAAATCCTTTACGTTGCTACAAGCTCTAGCGAATCTAATTAACTGAGAAACATAAACCCCGTAAGATGTTGCATGGGGTACGTCTCCATCTAAATGTGGATAATTAACTAAACAAAAGTCAAAGTCATCTCTTTTATCATAGATTTTCGTGTGAATAGAATTGTTGTTGATAGCAACACGAAGATCCATAAATGATGTACTAAAATTTCAAGAGTTCGTTTTATATTAAGTTGTAGTTCATGCGGATAAATGTCAGACACCATTTGATCAAAATAAGGATTATCTAAATTAAAAATATCATCAAGGTATCTTGAAGTATTATTAAATGTGACTGTAACATCTTGTTGTTTATCTTCAGAGAGACTCAACATAAAGTCTCTTTCATAGCAGTACAAAAACAAATCGGCGACCAGGTGTGCACAATTAGTACCCATAGGAATTCCTATGATCTGTTTTAAATAGGGTATTACCAAACCTGACATAAATGTTGTCTAAAAGAAAAGAGAGTGCTCTACAAACTTCGTCACAGGACCACATAGTATAATGTTTAACAATACCGTTAGTAAAAAAAGCTTTGTTAGAATTACATGCTAGAAAGGTAACTTTTTCTCGTGCAAAAGTTTTCTGAATTAGGGAAATTAGTTTATCATCGATTAATTTATCTGGCAAAGTTGTATAAAGTGTAGAAAAATCGTATGTACTGACAGTTGAAGCTTGAAAGTTCTTAATTTTGAATTTATCCAAGATTTCACCAGAATTTTTAATTGACCAAAAGAGATGTTTGCCTGTGTTTTCATATACTTTATCACAATATCTAATTACATGTGCTTTAATGGTAGTCAAACAAGACGTCAATAAAATAGAAGTTTACTTGTAGTGCAAGATGTAGAATTAGCAATGAATCTGGCTTTGTAAGGTTTTTTATGTAATTTAGGAATCCAATACATAATAGGAAGTTTGAGTTCTTTTTCATTAATTTGGACTTTAAGATTGGAAATATTAGTAAAATGATTGTTTACAATGTCTTTTTCGGGGGCAGAGGTTTTAGAATACGCATTAGTACTATTTAGTTCCTTATGCAAAACGCTAATGTAATGGATTCGTCATACAATTATAATATTATTAGCCGCCTTGTCCGCTAGCACCAAAACAAATTTTGAATGAAAAGCTAGAATATCCTTTTTCAGATGTCTTAAAGTAAGTCTTGGTTTAGGTGGCAAAAGATGTTCATTTCCACGATAAAAATTAATACGTGAATCAATAATTTTAAAGATGTTATGTTTCCATGTAACTAGAGCATTACTATCCGCATTTTCACGGCGACACCATTTGACCGAAAAATCCTCTATAGATTCAGCAATCTGACCACGACAAGCATTAAAATCAATCTCAGAAGGTATTCTGTATTTAGGTCCTTTCAAGAATAAGTTACGAATTCTTTTGTCTGCAATTATATCAAAATTACCAGTGATTATATGGCCAAAATCTGAATTACAGAATTTAGAAGTATTGCAGTCTCAAGTTGTTGGAGTATTAGACTGAATATCTAAGACAGAAACCACTTTGTTGTAATTAAATATGATATTTCTAACAGGTTTCTTATATTTATAGCAAATAATTGGTATCTCGGAGTTTTTGAAGTTAAAGGAACTGAATTAGTGACACGTTTATCACGAAAAATACTTGGTAAATCGATGAAATCGATACTTTA
The DNA here is from genome assembly GCF_026571515.1 of Ruditapes philippinarum. Taxonomy (NCBI): domain Eukaryota; kingdom Metazoa; phylum Mollusca; class Bivalvia; order Venerida; family Veneridae; genus Ruditapes; species Ruditapes philippinarum. Next base: position 123,360 of record NW_026867092.1, read on the forward strand.
TTAAGAGAAAGGTTACTTTTAGGAAAAGCCTGTTGTGGTCAGAAGTGTTGTCGATATGAGGTCTTAAGACGTGCTGAGTATAACTTTGAATAAGATAAGCTGCTGTATATAAAGGATCTGTTTGAATAACTATATTATCTGCCTCCGCGTCTAAGATTTTCAGAGATGATAATGAAAGGGAAGTAAGACGTGATAACATCGCATGTTTACCAGAGTTTTTTTAAGATAATATTTAAGTCGGTGACAGACAGGGTAATTTTAGGTTTACGTTTGATGTTGCCATTTCTACGTACTCCGTGAGATCGGGATTTACGTTTACGAATATTCAGAATAGAAAATATATCAATGTTTGGATCTTTAGAGATGTTCCCTTGTTGAAAAATATTGTCATTTAGGCCAAGTGGGAAAGGCGTTTGTAAGTTCTTGATCCATTTTAATTCTGCTAAGTGTCTAACTTTAACTTTAAAACTAGCAGAAGCATCAGAATCATAAATTATTTGTTCCACTGGTTGAATTGAAACATTTTAAATGAATGATCATTTTTACGAAAATGTTGATATAGAAAAGTTGTAAATTTTGTGCGATTTCTCATTTTATATAAATGTTCTCGGAATCGAATTTTAAGAGAACGTCCTGTCTGACCAACATACTGTATGCCACACTCAGGGGTGTTTCAAGTTAAAACATAAACAAAATGAGTTGCCTTTCAGTCAATATCTGTATTTAAAATAATATTAAAAGTTCTCCCATTTACATTAGAGGTTATTGTAGACCTGTGCGATAAAAAGTTACAACATCCGCACCTCTAAGAATTACACTTATTAATAGAAGGATACACTCTCGCTCTATGAGGATAATTAGTATGTGTGATATTATATTTCTTAAGAATGGTATGTTTTATAGGAGAAAGCCTAATGCGTAAAGAATTATTGAAAATATTAGAGTTAATGGATCGTGGAATATAAAATGAATTAACAGATGAAAAGTTTAAAGGCGACAGAACGACGGATGGTGTTCGTCTAGGTGTACTGTGATTTCTAATCTGTAAAGAATTAGTAGACGTAGAATGTACCCAAAGAGGTGAAAGAAAGTGTGTATTGTTTCTATTCAAGTTATTCATAATTATATGTAGTAATAAAATGATTTCGTGTCCAGTGGGGCACCAATATTAAAGTAACGAGACTAGAGTATTAGTGCCACAGTGTACACAGAACCTGCAAAAGGGTAAGATTAAAGAAAATTTGGGGTATAAAAATATAATAAAGTGGAAATAAATATAAACCATTAGTCTATGAAGGCTGGACATGGAGGGGGACACCGACACTGAACGCCGAACAATCCCTTGAGGATGAAAATATAACAACATTGATTGCATGTACGGGGAGACTTTTTACAGCCGCCACACGGCACAAACAACACGGTTGTAAGCATACTAAAATTTCAAGAGTTCGTTTTATTAAGTTGTAGTTCGTGCGGATAAATGTCAGACACCATTTGATCAAAATATCATCAAATATAATAGATAAATACAGAATCCCTAAAGAAAGCCCAACACGGCAAAATTGAAAATGTTGCAGGCTCGGTTTGATTGAGCCTGTTCATGGACGGTACTGGAAAGTGCAAGTTACCGTCCACGCCCCCTAGCACCGGCTTAAGCAGAATTCAACATTTAAACATGAAATAGTAAAATTTTGAATTTAGAAACATCAAGGTATCTGGAAGTATTATTAAATGCGACTATAACATCTTGTTGTTTATCTTCAGAGAGACTCAACATAAAGTCTCTTTCATAGCAGTACAAAAACAAATCGGCGACCAGGTGTGCACAATTAGTACCCATAGGAATTCCTATGATCTGTTTTAAATAGGGTATTACCAAACCTGACATAAATGTTGTCTAAAAGAAAAGAGAGTGCTCTACAAACTTCGTCACAGGACCACATAGTATAATGTTTAACAATACCGTTAGTAAAAAAAGCTTTGTTAGAATTACATGCTAGAAAGGTAACTTTTTCCCGTGCAAAAGCTTTCTGAATTAGGGGAATTAGTTTATCATTGATTAATTTATGTGGCAAAGTTGTAAAACTAATTGCAACACTGATATTCAATTCAATGTTTATTTGGCTTAAATAATTATAATAATAAAATAAAATTAAAAAAAAAACAACAAAAAACGAGGTGCCTGAACTGGGGTTTGAACTGGGGTTTGAACTCCAGTCCTCTCGCTTCCAAAGGGAGTCTGTAAGCCCCTTGACCACGGGGAGTTATAAAATACCAGTCTGAAGAATACCATATTATTCTAAATTAGAGTGTGTAACCCTAATTAATTTCGATATATTTTGTTCACGGTAAACCTGTTGTTTAACACTGAAGTAAATAATCATGGAGCTGAATTTAAGCATGTATATCTATAAAAATAACACAATATTAGAAATCTTCGACCAATCAGGAACTATTTTTTCGTTACGAAAATTAATGCGCCTGTCATTTGACAATCTTTACGCAGTGATCTCCCCTTAATTTTTCGGCGTTAATGTACACATGAAGGGAAGTAACCGCTTCGAGGTGTTTGGATTACTTTCGGCATTTGCAAATAAGAACATCAGGGTCTGACGACCCAAACAAATAAAAACCCATAATTCTTCTCCAGTCAACCAGGGTTGCATATAGGACATGGCAGCTACTGTACTATGCTCCACCCCGAAAATAAGAACTAACTCTTCAGTGTGCGTTGCGCACGCAACACTTAATAAATTGAAGTCAAATACACCTGTCAGCAAACCCGCCAATCAACAGAAATGACATAGTATCGACATCAAACCTTGCAGTACAGAAATGTTATGTATTCCAGCTTCCACTGAGAAACTGGAGAATATTTCGATGGCAAATCATTATCCATTTATGACATTTATCGACTTGAGATATTTTACATGTTTTCCCTGTTGTACAGCATGAAAATCTCACTTTAAAGTCACACATTTGAGTACCAGTCCTCACGAGTCATCGTTGTAAATAAATAAAAGAAAATGAAATATCGAAAACAATTACGAATTAAGAACAACTTTAACCCTGTCCTATCTGGTTATCATAAATTGGCCTGTCCATCTTTCAATCTTGGCAAAACCATATTCATTTTAGGGAAGATATCAAAATGAGAACAATACATGACTGTGTAAATAGAAGGTACATATTTTTATCTAACTCAACAATTTTCGTCAAAAGCGAGTGCACATTGTTGTTTTTTTTTACTGTAAATGAAGTTCCAATGTCGTTTAAAACCAGTAAGTCTGTATCAATGCTATTTTATGACCTTTATGATGCCTCACCAAATATCTATAAACTACCCCTTGTTATTACCAAGAAAAAAAATTATAAAAATAAAGTGGATTACTAGTTACAGACATAGTCCTATGTCGGTGATAAAAATCATGTGTATGTTTTGTTTAAAGGCACCGCAATCGTGCAAGAAAACATGTGGGCTTCGAACAGACGGACAACAGACAGCCATCAAGTCTAACTCCTTATAACAACGCTTAGTGCTCTTATGAGCTAAAATGGGACTGAAAATTATATAAAAATGCAACTAGAGAGCTAAGATGTATTAAAGGGAGATTACTATGCAATGATAACAGTCATATGGTTTAAGAGTTAAGTCCATTTGAGCATTGGTTAGAGAATCAATTTTATAAGAAATAATATTTTTCTTAGTAAACATTTTCATATATCATCAGTTTAGGGGATATACCAACAGTTCAGGAAATAATGTTTCGAAAAATGTATAGCTATGCAAAGATGAGAAGTAGTTATTATTCTAAAATGCATTACAGACGATGCTAAAACAATAAAAGCGCACTTGTTGCAATCCAGGACAAGTTATATTGCTAATATATGACTTACAGCGAAACCACCTGGTTTAAAAAACAACATTGTTTTACAAATTTATCGGAATTTTTAATCAACATCACAATTAAATGAGCATGTAAAGGCCTTGCCCCACATCCAACCCGCTCGCCAGACTCTATCTCTCTCTCACACACTCACACAAACACACACACGCGCGCGCTAGCGCACACATGTTTTAAGTTGTGCACGGAGAACAACTTCACCAATAAACTGAAATGAAGCAAAAAAAGACTGTCCTAGTGTCATTGAAAAAAAAAGGCAGTTTTTATAAGAATAGACCAAATTAATTTGACAAGTAATAGGGAATGTAGCTTCCCAAACATAGTTTATGCATTTACTTATTCAAATAAAATAGAGAAATACAGAATCCCTAAAGAAAGCCCAAACACGACAAGATTGAAAATGTTGCAGGTTCGGTTTGATTGAGCCTGTTAATGGAAGGTACTGGAAAGTGCAAGTTACCGTCAACGCCCCTAGCACCAGCTTAAGCAGAATTCAACATTTAAACACGAAACATGGTGAAATTTTGAATTTAGAGACATCCGCAGATGTGTTCATACGGCGATTATCATGGAACCTTCAAGACAGATTCAGTAAGAATTTATGGAGGTGGTTAAGGAGGTGACGTTTTAGGTGTTTTTATTTCAATTTTTAGTTCAGACCGGAACCATTTGAGCATTTTATGTAAAGCGAAGACTCGTCCCTGTATAGTTTCAAGACTCTAAGGCAAGCAAGTGAAGAGTTTATTTATCTCTGTATCCATTTGAGCATTTTGTCAAGGACTTATCATGGAACCTTCAAGACAGATTCAGGAAGAATTTACTTGATTTCAATAAAAAAATTTGCAATAACAGTATTTAACCCAAATGTGAGCATAGTATATATTTAAACAATCATTCATGATATGCACATTACATTGTAATAAACGTATGATAAGAGTTGGCTATTACTGTGCAAAATATCTTTAAAAAATTACTAATCTATTTATGGTACATGATTCCACTGTACAATAGTCGATAATTATTGGCTGACGGGTAATAATTCACCTGAATAATTATGCGCGTGGTTGAAGTTGTTAAATATTAACAGCGCATAATAAATTTATCGAATTAGAAAAACTTCAGATTCCTAATCGCGTGAAAATCTGATATCTACATGTGCATGTACATTGTATATTGTATAGCTCATATATTTTGATTTATCTCATGCTAATCAAGTTTAAATTTAAATAACTGATAAAATAAAATTTTCAATTATCAATATCTGAAATGCTGTTACTGTGTTAAATATTAAGGTATAATTATATTATAGTTCAACAGCAATTACGTTTATTGAAAACAGCTGTTTGGTTAAAGATACAAAGGAAGTATAAACAAGTTTAGGTTTTTTTTCCTTTGTTAAGTATCGTTAATAATAATAAATAGAGGATAATTACTGGTTTTTTGGAGAATATAGATTTTATCTCAGTAAGTATTGAGATTTAACATAAATATTTTCAAGAATTTCTTGGGTTACGTTTCAGTAGCGCAATGAAGATGATTATACATTGTACAATATACTATCGAAAAAGATTTACAGTTCACTCAGTTTTAAACTTATTTCTCATTTATTTAGTTTTGTATCTCACCTAAAATAGTCAAAATAAGATATGTTGACATAATTTATCGAGCAATAATTTAGATTGACTTAACATATACGAAAGGTAGATCAGAAAGAACGGAAAGGTAAAATAATATCTGTTTCATTTTTAACAAATGTCTTAAATTTCGTGTCTTGGGTTTAACTCTATTAGATTTAGTGTTGCAGTTGTAAGGAATGGCTGGATAATATGAACATCATAAAAGTTTAAAACAAATATTAGGCGATTCAAACATAAATGAAAAGTTTACATTCAAACACCAATGTATTTTTTTATTCTATTGGCATTTTCCTTTTACTTCAGGTACCTTATAAGGCTCTCTTCGTAGTGTCAACTAGTACCGTCTATGCTCTCTTTAATGGCATTTGACAAAGAAAATTCTAGAAGAAAACTTATACAATTCTTTATTGCCTTAAGAGATGTTGGAAAGGAAGCTAGGTACCACATCTGTGATGCATTAGATCCTTCGCATGAATGGGAACGCAAAAAACAATTTGTTGGTATTGCTCTTGTCTCAAAGGACGAAATTTTAAATGAAAACTTTTCCATTTTCAAGGACTTTACACGATATTTGCATGCACTATCTGACAAAAGAACGCTGCAGTCGAGAGTGGTATATCATGAACGTATTGCTGTAGCTTTAAATGCTGGTGCTAAGAACTTTTACGAACATGGAGAATGTCGTCTGTTGGATCCTAGTAGGAAACTTCTATTTGAAATCATTGATGAAGAGATTGAAAGTAAAACAGGAAATATAATGGACAACACAAATAAGATAATAACTTTTGACAAGGGTGGAAAGGGTGTTTTAAAAAATATGAAAAAATCATATACTAAATTATTTCATGGGTTAAACGATTCTGTCATACTTCTGTTCTCGTATTTTATTCCATGTTCTATTGATTTCTATAATTGCTCTAGACTAATTCACAAGTTTGTCAATGTTTCTGGTCTTAACATGGCGATCTGTTACGAAAGTATTTATAAGTTTTCCGACAAATGTTTATCCTTAAGCCAGATAACTATGGAAAACGTAGTTGTTGTTGACTGTGACGAAATATGGACAGAAATTCGAAGCCAAATAAAGCCTTTAATTAACACAGATACATTTCGATTTAAATATGAGTTTCTTAACGGCGAGTATGATAATGACTTTGATGATGATTTTGAAGATTTCGCTGACGATGTTTTGGACTTTAGAAAGAGTACACGTATGAGGCAGTTTGGGAAAGCACTTTGTAGAAAGATGATGAAACGATACAACAAATTTCATTTCTTTAAAATAGTTGATATGATAAGAAATATAAAGAAAATGTAATATAGGATACGATTGTTTATAATTAGAACTGATTTGAAATTTCTCCTCAATTTTAGGTTTTTGTTACAGTTAGAGTAATGTACTGTTTCAAAATATCATTGTACCATTTTTTACGTGTTATCCAATGTGAAAAATATGACCAGTATGTACGTAGTACTTAAATGTTTAAATAGATATAGAACACAAAGTATGTAAACAGATTATATTTATCATTGTATACCTCTGCCAATTTGTGTATAACAATTATAATAAATAGCTTTTTATCTATACAAACATGGGTACCTTATCGGACGTATTGCAAATCGATACATTCATGTCACAGTGTTTTAGATGTGGTTATGTTAAATGGGCATATATTTTTTCACAAACAAACAATTAAAACGAAAGTAGGAAAAGAGGCGTAACTTTTTTCTATCGGCGGCAGTTAGAAACGGATGACTGCAGATTTGCAAGTAAGATCTTTTCTTCAGTTTTGTTACTTCTTTAAGTTAAGCATTTCCTTTTGACATGAGAAGTATCGTTTGCTATATCTAAATAAGTTATGATTTAACCTGGATTAATCGGCTGATTTGTGTTGTTTTATGTCACACTTAACACAAATGATACCTTAAATTCCTGTTCATCACTCGGTATCTTATAATATAAGGAGCTGAAGACCTCGTTTGTAAAAAGTTTCAATGGTGTAACACTTTCTTTCCTCATTAGGTCAGACGAAGTTGTATTTTTCAAACAAACGAAATGACAGAGGAAGAAACTGTGTGCTATCGACAAAAGTTAGTTAAATTTCTAGTTGCTCTACGTAAGTTACGAATTCTTTTGTCTGCAATTATATCAAAATTACCAGTGATTATATGGCCAAAATCTGAATTACAGAATTTAGAAGTATTGCAGTCTCAAGTTGTTGGAGTATTAGACTGAATATCTAAGACAGAAACCACTTTGTTGTAATTAAATATGATATTTCTAACAGGTTTCTTATATTTATAGCAAATAATTGGTATCTCGGAGTTTTTGAAGTTAAAGGAACTGAATTAGTGACACGTTTATCACGAAAAATACTTGGTAAATCGATGAAATCGATACTTTATTAAGAGAAAGGTTACTTTTAGGAAAAGCCTGTTGTGGTCAGAAGTGTTGTCGATATGAGGTCTTAAGACGTGCTGAGTATAACTTTGAATAAGATAAGCTGCTGTATATAAAGGATCTGTTTGAATAACTATATTATCTGCCTCCGCGTCTAAGATTTTCAGAGATGATAATGAAAGGGAAGTAAGACGTGATAACATCGCATGTTTACCAGAGTTTTTTTAAGATAATATTTAAGTCGGTGACAGACAGGGTAATTTTAGGTTTACGTTTGATGTTGCCATTTCTACGTACTCCGTGAGATCGGGATTTACGTTTACGAATATTCAGAATAGAAAATATATCAATGTTTGGATCTTTAGAGATGTTCCCTTGTTGAAAAATATTGTCATTTAGGCCAAGTGGGAAAGGCGTTTGTAAGTTCTTGATCCATTTTAATTCTGCTAAGTGTCTAACTTTAACTTTAAAACTAGCAGAAGCATCAGAATCATAAATTATTTGTTCCACTGGTTGAATTGAAACATTTTAAATGAATGATCATTTTTACGAAAATGTTGATATAGAAAAGTTGTAAATTTTGTGCGATTTCTCATTTTATATAAATGTTCTCGGAATCGAATTTTAAGAGAACGTCCTGTCTGACCAACATACTGTATGCCACACTCAGGGGTGTTTCAAGTTAAAACATAAACAAAATGAGTTGCCTTTCAGTCAATATCTGTATTTAAAATAATATTAAAAGTTCTCCCATTTACATTAGAGGTTATTGTAGACCTGTGCGATAAAAAGTTACAACATCCGCACCTCTAAGAATTACACTTATTAATAGAAGGATACACTCTCGCTCTATGAGGATAATTAGTATGTGTGATATTATATTTCTTAAGAATGGTATGTTTTATAGGAGAAAGCCTAATGCGTAAAGAATTATTGAAAATATTAGAGTTAATGGATCGTGGAATATAAAATGAATTAACAGATGAAAAGTTTAAAGGCGACAGAACGACGGATGGTGTTCGTCTAGGTGTACTGTGATTTCTAATCTGTAAAGAATTAGTAGACGTAGAATGTACCCAAAGAGGTGAAAGAAAGTGTGTATTGTTTCTATTCAAGTTATTCATAATTATATGTAGTAATAAAATGATTTCGTGTCCAGTGGGGCACCAATATTAAAGTAACGAGACTAGAGTATTAGTGCCACAGTGTACACAGAACCTGCAAAAGGGTAAGATTAAAGAAAATTTGGGGTATAAAAATATAATAAAGTGGAAATAAATATAAACCATTAGTCTATGAAGGCTGGACATGGAGGGGGACACCGACACTGAACGCCGAACAATCCCTTGAGGATGAAAATATAACAACATTGATTGCATGTACGGGGAGACTTTTTACAGCCGCCACACGGCACAAACAACACGGTTGTAAGCATACTAAAATTTCAAGAGTTCGTTTTATTAAGTTGTAGTTCATGCGAATAAATGTCAGACACCATTTGATCAAAATATCATCAAATATAATAGATAAATACAGAATCCCTAAAGAAAGCCCAACACGGCAAAATTGAAAATGTTGCAGGCTCGGTTTGATTGAGCCTGTTCATGGACGGTACTGGAAAGTGCAAGTTACCGTCCACGCCCCCTAGCACCGGCTTAAGCAGAATTCAACATTTAAACATGAAATAGTAAAATTTTGAATTTAGAAACATCAAGGTATCTGGAAGTATTATTAAATGCGACTATAACATCTTGTTGTTTATCTTCAGAGAGACTCAACATAAAGTCTCTTTCATAGCAGTACAAAAACAAATCGGCGACCAGGTGTGCACAATTAGTACCCATAGGAATTCCTATGATCTGTTTTAAATAGGGTATTACCAAACCTGACATAAATGTTGTCTAAAAGAAAAGAGAGTGCTCTACAAACTTCGTCACAGGACCACATAGTATAATGTTTAACAATACGTTAGTAAAAAAAGCTTTGTTAGAATTACATGCTAGAAAGGTAACTTTTTCCCGTGCAAAAGCTTTCTGAATTAGGGGAATTAGTTTATCATTGATTAATTTATGTGGCAAAGTTGTAAAACTAATTGCAACACTGATATTCAATTCAATGTTTATTTGGCTTAAATAATTATAATAATAAAATAAAATTAAAAAAAAAACAACAAAAAACGAGGTGCCTGAACTGGGGTTTGAACTGGGGTTTGAACTCCAGTCCTCTCGCTTCCAAAGGGAGTCTGTAAGCCCCTTGACCACGGGGAGTTATAAAATACCAGTCTGAAGAATACCATATTATTCTAAATTAGAGTGTGTAACCCTAATTAATTTCGATATATTTTGTTCACGGTAAACCTGTTGTTTAACACTGAAGTAAATAATCATGGAGCTGAATTAAAGCATGTATATCTATAAAAATACATGTAACACAATATTAGAAATCTTCGACCAATCAGGAACTATTTTTTCGTTACGAAAATTAATGCGCCTGTCATTTGACAATCTTTACGCAGTGATCTCCCCTTAATTTTTCGGCGTTAATGTACACATGAAGGGAAGTAACCGCTTCGAGGTGTTTGGATTACTTTCGGCATTTGCAAATAAGAACATCAGGGTCTGACGACCCAAACAAATAAAAACCCATAATTCTTCTCCAGTCAACCAGGGTTGCATATAGGACATGGCAGCTACTGTACTATGCTCCACCCCGAAAATAAGAATTTACTCTTCAGTGTGCGTTACGATATGAGTTACCGCACGCAACACTAAATAAATTGAAGTAAAATACACCTGTCAGCAAACCCGCCAATCAACAGAAATGACATAGTATCGACATCAAACCTTGCAGTACAGAAATGTTATGTTTTCCAGCTTCCACTGAGAAACTGGAGAATATTTCGATGGCAAATCATTATCCATTTATGACATTTATCGACTTGAGATATTTTACATGTTTTCCCTGTTGTACAGCATGAAAATCTCACTTTAAAGTCACACATTTGAGTACCAGTCCTCACGAGTCATCGTTGTAAATAAATAAAAGAAAATGAAATATCGAAAACAATTACGAATTAAGAACAACTTTAACCCTGTCCTATCTGGATATCATAAATTGGCCTGTCCATCTTTCAATCTTGGCAAAACCATATTCATTTTAGGGAAGATATCAAAATGAGAACAATACATGACTGTGTAAATAGAAGGTACATATTTTTATCTAACTCAACAATTTTCGTCAAAAGCGAGTGCACATTGTTGTTTTTTTTTTACTGTAAATGAAGTTCCAATGTCGTTTTAAAACCAGTAAGTCTGTATCAATGCTATTTTATGACCTTTATGATGCCTCACCAAATATCTATAAACTACCCCTTGTTATTACCAAGAAAAAAAATTATAAAAATAAAGTGGATTACTAGTTACAGACATAGTCCTATGTCGGTGATAAAAATCATGTGTATGTTTTGTTTAAAGGCACCGCAATCGTGCAAGAAAACATGTGGGCTTCGAACAGACGGACAACAGACAGCCATCAAGTCTAACTCCTTATAACAACGCTTAGTGCTCTTATGAGCTAAAATGGGACTGAAAATTATATAAAAAATGCAACTAGAGAGCTAAGATGTATTAAAGGGAGATTACTATGCAATGATAACAGTCATATGGTTTAAGAGTTAAGTCCATTTGAGCATTGGTTAGAGAATCAATTTTATAAGAAATAATATTTTTCTTAGTAAACATTTTCATATATCATCAGTTTAGGGGATATACCAACAGTTCAGGAAATAATGTTTCGAAAAATGTATAGCTATGCAAAGATGAGAAGTAGTTATTATTCTAAAATGCATTACAGACGATGCTAAAACAATAAAAGCGCACTTGTTGCAATCCAGGACAAGTTATATTGCTAATATATGACTTACAGCGAAACCACCTGGTTTAAAAAACAACATTGTTTTACAAATTTATCGGAATTTTTAATCAACATCACAATTAAATGAGCATGTAAAGGCCTTGCCCCACATCCAACCCGCTCGCCAGACTCTATCTCTCTCTCACACACTCACACAAACACACACACGCGCGCGCTAGCGCACACATGTTTTAAGTTGTGCACGGAGAACAACTTCACCAATAAACTGAAATGAAGCAAAAAAAGACTGTCCTAGTGTCATTGAAAAAAAAAAGGCAGTTTTTATAAGAATAGACCAAATTAATTTGACAAGTAATAGGGAATGTAGCTTCCCAAACATAGTTTATGCATTTACTTATTCAAATAAAATAGAGAAATACAGAATCCCTAAAGAAAGCCCAAACACGACAAAATTGAAAATGTTGCAGGTTCGGTTTGATTAAGCATGTTCATGGACAGTACTGGAAAGTTCAAGTTACAATTCACGCCCCTAGCACCGGTTAAAGCAGAATTTAACATTTAAACACGAAAATGGTGAAATTTTGAATTTACAGCCATCCATAGATGTGTTCATACGGCGATTATCATGGAACCTTCAAGACAGATTCAGTAAGAATTTATGGAGGTGGTTAAGGAGGTGACGTTTTAGGTGTTTTTTATTTCAATTTTTAGTTCAGACCGGAACCATTTGAGCATTTTATGTAAAGCGAAGACTCGTCCCTGTATAGTTTCAAGACTCTAAGGCAAGCAAGTGAAGAGTTTATTTATCTCTGTATCCATTTGAGCATTTTGTCAAGGACTTATCATGGAACCTTCAAGACAGATTCAGGAAGAATTTACTTGATTTCAATAAAAAAAATTGCAATAACAGTATTTAACCCAAATGTGAGCATAGTATATATTTAAACAATCATTCATGATATGCACATTACATTGTAATAAACGTATGATAAGAGTTGGCTATTACTGTGCAAAATATCTTTAAAAAAAATACTAATCTATTTATGGTACATGATTCCACTGTACAATAGTCGATAATTATTGGCTGACGGGTAATAATTCACCTGAATAATTATGCGCGTGGTTGAAGTTGTTAAATATTAACAGCGCATAATAAATTTATCGAATTAGAAAAACTTCAGATTCCTAATCACGTGAAAATCTGATATCTACATGTGCATGTACATTGTATATTGTATAGCTCATATATTTTGATTTATCTCATGCTAATCAAGTTTAAATTTAAATAACTGATAAAATAAAATTTTCAATTATCAATATCTGAAATGCTGTTACTGTGTTAAATATTAAGGTATAATTATATTATAGTTCAACAGCAATTACGTTTATTGAAAACAGCTGTTTGGTTAAAGATACAAAGGAAGTATAAACAAGTTTAGGTTTTTTTTCCTTTGTTAAGTATCGTTAATAATAATAAATAGAGGATAATTACTGGTTTTTTGGAGAATATAGATTTTATCTCAGTAAGTATTGAGATTTAACATAAATATTTTCAAGAATTTCTTGGGTTACGTTTCAGTAGCGCAATGAAGATGATTATACATTGTACAATATACTATCGAAAAAGATTTACAGTTCACTCAGTTTTAAACTTATTTCTCATTTATTTAGTTTTGTATCTCACCTAAAATAGTCAAAATAAGATATGTTGACATAATTTATCGAGCAATAATTTAGATTGACTTAACATATACGAAAGGTAGATCAGAAAGAACGGAAAGGTAAAATAATATCTGTTTCATTTTTAACAAATGTCTTAAATTTCGTGTCTTGGGTTTAACTCTATTAGATTTAGTGTTGCAGTTGTAAGGAATGGCTGGATAATATGAACATCATAAAAGTTTAAAACAAATATTAGGCGATTCAAACATAAATGAAAAGTTTACATTCAAACACCAATGTATTTTTTTATTCTATTGGCATTTTCCTTTTACTTCAGGTACCTTATAAGGCTCTCTTCGTAGTGTCAACTAGTACCGTCTATGCTCTCTTTAATGGCATTTGACAAAGAAAATTCTAGAAGAAAACTTATACAATTCTTTATTGCCTTAAGAGATGTTGGAAAAGGAAGCTAGGTACCACATCTGTGATGCATTAGATCCTTCGCATGAATGGGAACGCAAAAACAATTTGTTGGTATTGCTCTTGTCTCAAAGGACGAAATTTTAAATGAAAACTTTTCCATTTTCAAGGACTTTACACGATATTTGCATGCACTATCTGACAAAAGAACGCTGCAGTCGAGAGTGGTATATCATGAACGTATTGCTGTAGCTTTAAATGCTGGTGCTAAGAACTTTTACGAACATGGAGAATGTCGTCTGTTGGATCCTAGTAGGAAACTTCTATTTGAAATCATTGATGAAGAGATTGAAAGTAAAACAGGAAATATAATGGACAACACAAATAAGATAATAACTTTTGACAAGGGTGGAAAGGGTGTTTTAAAAAATATGAAAAAATCATATACTAAATTATTTCATGGGTTAAACGATTCTGTCATACTTCTGTTCTCGTATTTTATTCCATGTTCTATTGATTTCTATAATTGCTCTAGACTAATTCACAAGTTTGTCAATGTTTCTGGTCTTAACATGGCGATCTGTTACGAAAGTATTTATAAGTTTTCCGACAAATGTTTATCCTTAAGCCAGATAACTATGGAAAACGTAGTTGTTGTTGACTGTGACGAAATATGGACAGAAATTCGAAGCCAAATAAAGCCTTTAATTAACACAGATACATTTCGATTTAAATATGAGTTTCTTAACGGCGAGTATGATAATGACTTTGATGATGATTTTGAAGATTTCGCTGACGATGTTTTGGACTTTAGAAAGAGTACACGTATGAGGCAGTTTGGGAAAGCACTTTGTAGAAAGATGATGAAACGATACAACAATTTCATTTCTTTAAAATAGTTGATATGATAAGAAATATAAAGAAAATGTAATATAGGATACGATTGTTTATAATTAGAACTGATTTGAAATTTCTCCTCAATTTTAGGTTTTTGTTACAGTTAGAGTAATGTACTGTTTCAAATATCATTGTACCATTTTTTACGTGTTATCCAATGTGAAAAATATGACCAGTATGTACGTAGTACTTAAATGTTTAAATAGATATAGAACACAAAGTATGTAAACAGATTATATTTATCATTGTATACCTCTGCCAATTTGTGTATAACAATTATAATAAATAGCTTTTTATCTATACAAACATGGGTACCTTATCGGACGTATTGCAAATCGATACATTCATGTCACAGTGTTTTAGATGTGGTTATGTTAAATGGGCATATATTTTTTCACAAACAAACAATTAAAACGAAAGTAGGAAAAGAGGCGTAACTTTTTTCTATCGGCGGCAGTTAGAAACGGATGACTGCAGATTTGCAAGTAAGATCTTTTCTTCAGTTTTATTACTTCTTTAAGTTAAGCATTTCCTTTTGACATGAGAAGTATCGTTTGCTATATCTAAATAAGTTATGATTTAACCTGGATTAATCGGCTGATTAATGTTGTTTTATGTCACACTTAACACAAATGATACCTTAAATTCCTGTTCATCACTCGGTATCTTATAATATAAGGAGCTGAAGACCTCGTTTGTAAAAAGTTTCAATGGTGTAACATTTTCTTTCCTAGTTAGACGAAGTTGTATTTTTCAAACAAACGAAATGACAGAGGAAGAAACTGTGTGCTATCGACAAAAGTTAGTTAAATTTCTAGTTGCTCTACGTGACGTTGGTTTGGAAACCAAGTTCCATATATATGATATATTACTGGATCCAAACAGAACAAGAAAACGTAAAAGTCAATTTATTACAGTTGCTATCGTATCTAAAGAGGAAGTGATTGAAGAAAACTTTTCTGTGCTAGAAAAATTTACGGATTATTTACACGGACTCCATGACCCTTCGGCTTTAGTTACAAAGGTTGTACATTACGAACGTGTCGCATTCGCAATGAATGCAGGTGAGAAATACTTTTTTGAACACGGGGAATGTAGAGTATTTGATCCGTACAGAAAGTTTCTTTTCAAAATAATTGATGAAGAAACATCACAAAAGAAGAGAAATAAACGGAAGGAACCTTATACACGGAAAGGAATACACACATTAGACAAAGGCGGTTTAGGGGTGTTAGAAAATATGGAAAATGCTTACATGAAAATTTATAATAATATCAACGATGCTGTTATTCTGCTATTTTCGTTTTATATTCCATGTTCTATTGATTTCCACGACTGTGCCAGAGTACTACAGGAATTCGTAAAAGCATCTGGACATAAACTGGTCATTGGATTTGAGCATATTCATCACTTAACCGACCGAAAACGATCTCTCAAATGGCTGGAAATAGAAAACATTACAGTTGTCAGTAATAAAGAACTAGAGAGACAACTCTCGTGTCAGCTGCAAGGTTTGTTAAGGCAGAATGACGACGATATTGGATGGGTGGAATGTGATGGCGACGTAGATAATACAGAAGATGTACTTCATGCGTTCTGTGACGATGTTCATGGACACAGAGTCGGAAAACATTCCAGATGTTCTGGAAAAATGTTATGTAGAAGAATCTTAAAACAAGTATAATGCTTCAAACTAAATATTGCTAATCACGATATTTTTTTTCATTACTATAATGACACATGTAGGTATTCTTGCATTTTCTTATTCGAAGCACAACATTGCCTTCATTTACATTAAATTCTTTTTTGTAAATAGTGCTTATGAATTAATAATGAAAATATCATTAAATCAGTGTCGTTTTCTTCAGAAAGTGGTAATATAAACAACGTCTTTTGGTTGCAATAAGTGGATCATGAAAAAATAATGAATTGTGAGAAAATGATATTTAAACATATTTGTTGTTGTTGTTGTTTTTGTTGTGAAAGTGGACAAGTTTGGTCAAGACTTCTAATACGGAGGTCATGGGTTTGAATTCTACTGGTGGTGGCATGATTTTTTTCTATTTCGGCTTCTATAAAATATACCTTGACACCCTGGAAGAAGACAATTGCGTGTCTTATAGCGCATGCATAAATGTCTACAGTAGGTCCCATACATGGTGTTAGGCATTAATAGGAAAACAAATAAAACAAACAATACATATTTGTATTGTATTGTAGTAGTGTGGTGTAGTGTAGTGGGGTGGAGTGAAGTGCAGTGCAATGTAGTGTAGTGTAGTGTAGTGTAGTGTAGTGTAGTGTAGTGTAGTGAAGTGTAGTGTAGGAAGATCTCAGGCGCCCCTCCGTGCATAATTTCTGGCACGAACGGGCACCTGATTAGAACCACAAACTGTGAGGGGCAAGTGGTTTCAAGTCAACGATCTTAACCACTCGGTTAATTTTGTCAATTGTAAAAACCTGTTTAGAAGAATAAGTACATTCATATCTATTGCATTTTTAAGCAAGTGGGGTGTTTTCGTATCAAAAAAGAAAAAATAAGGGAGATCACTTGCATAATTTTTCAAGCGGAGATTTTTTCCACTGCCGATTTCCGTATTAGTTAGGCTGTTTTATTTTACCCTACTATAGAAAAGGGTTATTAACAAAAGAATTAATAATTAAAAAAACATGTATTATTTTAATCTTTTTTAATTTCCTTATATTTCCGTGAAATCAAAACACTAATTTCATAGCGTTTTTATAGCTTATTTTACAATAATAATGATATCTCCAAATTGTCTATGCAATTGCATTCCCCTTAGTCTATCTCATACGTCGCTCCTCTCCGTAAAACCCTGACGGGTGTAAATCTACATGAATACAGTATCTGATCAACATTCTCGGTTATATTAAAGGCCCATCATGCGTTAGAAATGTTTTAGTTTATATTTCTCTAAAGCTAAAATTTCTCGCTTTTTTATTTTGTGTGTTCTGTTATAGTTTTTAGTAATGTTCTTATTGGCCATATAACTAAACCATCTTTTGCCTCTGTTGCTTTTTGGCAATTGGTACAGTAATAGTGATAAAGTATTTTTACATGCAAGTCAAAATACTACTTTGTTTACATTTTGATCCTTTTATACAAAAATAACTTCACAGATAATTTCTTCAGGTGATTATCATCTAAAAAGCTTTAAAACTGATTTAAACATGATAAAACTAATCTTTACCTTCAAAAGAGAAGTAAAATTTTCTGAATTCAATTTCTGAGACATAATATGCCTTTAACGTTCTCTTGAGCAGTTATTGATAATAAAAGCTTATCTGATAAAGTGCTTTGTTTGCAAATATAGGTTGATTTCTTTTCTTTTTTTTCTTTTCCTGTGTAACTTGAAATACCGCTTGATAACGAAAAAGATTTGATTTGAATGGCCAATGAAACAGTATTAAACTGTCTTGAACACGGTTTAAAACATGATTCATACTCTTGACGAATTGTTGTTTTTTTAGCTTACCTGAGCACAAAATGCTCAAGGTGAGCTTTTGTGATCACAATTTGTCCGGCGTCCATCGGCCGTCAGTGCGTCCGTGTGTCCGTCGTCAAAATTTTTTAAACGACTTCTCCTCAGAAATCACTTGGTCAAAGTTGATGAAATGCTCCTAGCATAAAGCTTTACTAAAATTGTTAAAACGGTTCTGCTCCATTGAACATATGGGTCAGAAGGGCTAAAATAGATTTTAAAAATAGAACCTTTAAATATTTTCTTCTCTGAAAGTGCAAGGCCTTGAGCTTAGCTATTTTGTGTGTAGCATCAACTGATAAAACTCTACAACACGTGTTCAAGTTATAGCCCAGGGTTCAAAATTTGCCCCGCCTAGGGTGTCATGATCTTTCAATAATGTAGTAAATACTTTTAAAAATCTTCAAAACTGCAAGGTCTATATCTTAGATATTTAGCATGAAACATTATTTGGTGGACCTCAATAAAAATTGTTCAAAGTTTAGCCTTTGGGTCAAAAGTGGCCCCGCCCCGGGGGAACATGGATTTTCCCTATAATTATGTAAGTAGTGAAACCTTTAAAAATGTTTCTTCTCTAAAACCATGAAGGCTAAAGCCGATGTTTTTATCCGTGAAAAATCTAGTAGACCTCTTCCAACCAATGACTTCTCATAGCAACCAGTGACTTTCCATGGTAACTATTGATTCCATAACAACCAGTCGCATAGCAACCAATGACTATCCATAGCAATCATTGTCTTTATAGCAACCAGTGACTTACCATAGTAGCAATTGACTTCCATAGCAACCTTTGACTTTTTATAACAAAGATAAATTTCCATAGCAACCATTGACTCCATAGCAACCAGTCACTTTCCATAACAACCATTGACTTCACTAGCAACCAGTGACTTCCCATAGCTACCAGTGACTGGTATAGCAGTCAATTAATTTACATAGCAACCATAGACCTCTTTAGCAACCAATGAAACTACATAGCATGCAGTGACTTTTCATAGGAACCAGTGACTTTCCGTTGCAACCAGTGATTTCCATAGCAACCATTGACTATTCATAGCTAGCAACCAGTGACCTTTATTGCAACATGGACTTCCCATAGTAACGAGTGACTTTCCAAAGCAAACTGTAAATTTCCGTAGCAACTAGTGACTTCCATAGCAAACATTGACTTTTTACATAGCAACCAGTGACTTTAATAGCAAACATCAACTTTCCATAGCAACGAGTGAATCTACCATTGAATTTCATTGCAGCCACTGACATCTAAGAAAACCATTGATTTTGTATAGCTACCAGTGACTTCTTTAGTAACAATTGTTTTTCCTCAGCAATAGCAACCAGTAATGTTGACACGCACACTATGTTAGCTACAAATATAAACTTTGTAATCACAGTTCAGATTTAGATTTTATATCTGCTTTTCATTTATAGTTTAAATTATTACCTGTTTCTTGTCATAATCAGGTGAGCGATATTAGGGTCATCGTGACCCTCATGTTTAATATTATTTCTACATGGGTTTACAAGAGGAAATAAACTTTACTTTCTCATGGGCATTTTTTTAAATAATATGCTTTAATAATATTTTAAAATAGGTTCTGGTTAATATCCAAACTTATTCAGTTAAGTATTCTTCATATAGTTTCGTTATGAAATAATTTAAATTCTAGACATAAGAAATGCATCTGTTTATTACTAAAAATTCTATATTTTGGTATTTTGTATATAGTTTTTTATCTTGAACAGTTTTTTCGTGTGTTTTACTGAATATTTACGTCTCACATTAATTAACATTTTGAAAACATACAATAATTATGATTATTCTCAACAATACAATTTGTCAATACCGATTGCACAATACGTAGTAGCACATGCTATAACGTAAATCCACAATGATATAAACCTAATTAACTTCACACATCTGTGTTACAAAATTATTAAAAAGTGACAGCCACGCAGACGTTACCACGGAAATTTACTGTCGTATTTTATTTTTTCTCCCTAAATATTCAGGGGTGTTATATTAAACTAAAGATTTAAATTGAAATTAAAAAAAAATAATCCTCAAGCGAATTGATGAGATTTATAGGTTTTTTTTAAAAATTTAATTCCTTTTTCTATTTTATACATTATACGTATTCAATACCCCCATGCATATCCTTTCAACATCTTCATATATATAAATTTAACGCGACGTTTAAATGACTGGTTTACAACATGTACAATGATTCATACACGGTGAGGAAGTTGACGTACCCATTTATTCGACTATTACACGCTTGCTTTAATAGCGAACAAAAGTACAGAAAATACATGAAAAATATGTGACAAATATTTCAATGAATGTAACAGGAAGTGAAAATGCTTGAAGAAAATTATCATTGTAGTAGAGGGAGGGTTAGCGACGGAGCAAAGTGTACAATTAAATCTTATGTTTTAAGGATTTAATTTTAGGAATAGACTTAAGAAAATCACATCTACAAATAGGAAGTGTGCTTTTATTTTGTAGTGATTATCAAAATTGTGTTTGGATATAAATATGATAATTCTTCTTTCCTTTTGTTTTAACAGGAAACTAATTCACAGTTGTTTAAGTGCTTATTGTTTTACAAGTAATAAATAAATGTTTAATTACAGCTGTGTCTAAGTAAACAAACAACTATTAATATAGTTATTCAGTTTCAGACAGTGACGTTAATTAGAATATGAGCACACATTTATTTATAATATGATTCGAAATAAGACTTGTATCTATCGTAGTTATTATTAATATGTGCGATAAGTGACACACACAAAATGAGCGCTAATATAAAATGTGTCGTTGTAGGGGATGGGTAAGTAAAAATTATTTACGTTATTATTCCGTTTATTTAACTAAACTACAGTAACGCATATAATTATGAGGTGAAAATCCTGATAAAAACTGTACAGAAACGGTGTAAAAATTACTAAAAAAACTATTTTTTACTGGATATGTTTGAGAGCGAACATACAGGCACCCGAATTAAAGTGTATATGGCCGGTGAAATATACGATCCCAACTAGATATGTTATCTGAAGTGATTTTTTCAACATCCACACGCTTCCAGAAACGAGAGTGTTAAGTAGAAGAAAGAATGGTGTATGGTGTATGGAATTTAGCAGCACCACACCTATTTGATAAACTGTTACCTTCAAATAAGTTAAAGAAAAAAAGCATATATTTAACATTCAGTGTATTACTGCTCAAAATTAATAGGTCACCATTTGACAACTTAATACTATTTAAGGACATGATTGGTGTCATGTCCGGGGTCAGTACTCTTAGTGCCTGAAAGGGCAAATGGACCCTTATTAAACTTAGAACGCAGACACATAAGTTAAGAAGTAAGTAACAATTGAAACAAGAAACATAGTAATCGTTGCCATGGTAAAAAAGAATAGAATGTGACACAGTACCATCTTATTCAGATGAATCAACTTCATGTTTTATAGTTTGATGCCTGATTAAATTTCATTTAAATGTCGCAAATAACTCGTTTATTGCAAAGTTGACAAAATTTAAAACACGTTTTATCCTTTCATCATATACACTAAATTCAATCCATTGGTGATATGACGCGTAAAGATTTAAAGATTTTGTGTCAAACTTAAACACAAATCTTGTATGTCAAATTTATTCACAAGGAAAGGAAATGTGCACTTGTGGGCCTCATGTTTAGAGAACAGTCAATATATCAAAACTTTAAACAAACATGACATCAATAATTGATATTGATTTAGATTTATAATATCATAATGTAGTTATTGTAAAGAAAAAAGTTTTTTGTATGCTTTTTTGGAATGAGTTCAATAACCAGGTTTATCAGCTGAAACGATCAGCAACTTGAACTTCTTTTATTTTTCTTATTTTAATGTGTATAAAGCTATATAATTATTGTTTGGATTTTAGAAAAAGAATGCTGATATGAAATAAAAATGGTAATAAATTGCCTTAAAGCGAGTGGCACATGCACAATACCATTGCTAACGCATAAAACCCTACTTGAAATAGCAAAATAATATTTGTTCATGAATATTTTATTCTGTTTATGTACATTATTCATGTGTGTTAAATAACAGAGACATTCTATGTTACAACTTTTTTCGCGAATCAACCATATAAAAATGAAACCAATATAATTTGTTTCTGTTGATAAATTTTATAAAAAAAATTTCATAAGATATAGCTTTATACCCTTTAAATTGACTTTAAAATAATTAAATATGAATTTATATACTACGAAACGCCTATCAATATTATTATATAAATGCTTCGTCACTAAATTGAATGCGTGTATGGTTGGTAAACTATTTTATCTTGTACTGAGTGACCCATATTTTTTATCCTATATCAAAGAGCATGCTAGTTGATATGGTTAAGATAATTAGTGATTCGAGTTACATGTATACAATGTTGGTAGTCATTAGAACTTGAGCTGCACTAAGTCATAATTTAGTCATACCAGTCTCATGACCTCTGCCCAAGAAAATAATATTCTCATAGTTTGGTGTTCTTTACATACTAAAATAACATAAAATACAATGTGGTATTTTCTACCATGTGAAAAGATCACAGTAAATAGCATTTTTGATGTTATGTGAAACGAACACTGTAGACATTGAAACAACAGAGACTATATGACATTAATTGATGAAAAACGCAGACTGAAAATGACATTGATTGACGGCATAAAAAACCCGAACACTGTAAATGACATTGATTGACGGCATGAAAAACCCGAACACTGTAGATGACATTGATTGACGGCATGAAAAAACGGATTGGTGGCATTGTTTCATATTTTGTTGAACGAAAACTGTTGATTTGCAGAGATTTGCGATACAAGTACAATGTATATAGAATGAACACTACAGATGCCATTGTTTGAGGTTATGTACAGAAGACTTCGAATGACATTAATTGATGATATTATGGAACTGTCAATAACTACGATTTACATTTTGTAAAACGAAGACTGTAAATGACATTGTATGACGATATGTAAAACAATCATTATAGCTGATATTTACTGTCAATATGCAGATGATAAACGTTATGACTGTAAAAGGATACTGTAATTACATTTTTATACGTAAAATAATATCTACAGATGACATTTTTAAATACATGTAAAACGAAACCCGTGGAATGAATTTACTGACGGTATCTAAAACGAAGGTTCTAAATGACATTGTTTGCCAATATGTAGAATGAACACTATAGATGACATTGTTTTGACGTTATGTAGACGAACAATAAAGATGTAATTAATGATATGTAGAACGAAAACTGTACATCACATTGGTTGACAATATGTAGAAGGAATATTGTAGATGACATTGTTTTGACGTAATGTAGACGAACAATATAGATGTTATTAATGATATGTAGAACGAAAACTGTACATCACATTTGTTGACAATATGTAGAGAAGGAATATTGTAGATTGACATTGTTTTGAAAACGTAATGTAGACGAACAATGAATAGATGTAATAAATGATATATAGAACGAAAACTGTACATCACATTTGTTGACAATATGTAGAAGGAATATTGTAGATGACATTGTTTTGACGTAATGTAGACGAACAATATAGATGTAATAAATGATATGTAGAACGAAAACTGTACATCACATTGGTTGACAATATGTAGAAGGAATATTGTAGATGACATTGTTTTGACGTTATGTAGACGAACAATATAGATGTAATAAATGATATGTAGAACGAAAACTGTACATCACATTGGTTGACAATATGTAGAAGGAATATTGTAGATGACATTGAAAGGCAAACTGTAGATGACATTCATTGACAATTTGTAGAACGAACGCTGTTAATGACATTGACTGACGATATGAAGAAGGAATACCTGTAGATAACATTGTTTGAAAGTTTGCAGAATGAAAACTATAAATGATATAAGTTGACGCGTAGTTGAATATAAATTGAACACGGATGCCATTGTTTTACAGTTGGTAGAACAAAAATGAACGATTACATTATAAGAATTAGTTTAAACTATTGATATTTCAGTTTATCAGTAGTCTAAGAATGATTAATCATGAACTTCAAATAAATTGTTCTTTTCAGAGGTGTTGGGAAGACGTGTTTAATGAAAACATACGTAGATAATTCATTCCCTTCAGAATATGTACCGACTGTGTAAGTGTTTTGTCTTTTTACCAACAAGATATCTATCATTTAATTATAAACCTGATTTGATACATATGTACAAAACAAAATTTCCCTTAGTATCTGACGAAATTCTGAGTAACTATTTAAATTTATATATTTGATGGTTGGAATTCTTGTATTTACAATGACTTCCAACGTTCCAAGTCAAATTCTATAAAACGTGTGATACAAATTTACAACAACATATTGGACAGAACCTTATTGAAATGTTCATTTCTTTAGTATTTGATAAATTTCAAAATTGATCAGAATAAGGACTTCGGAAATTGTCCTGCTTTGGGTTATAAATAGTTCTTTATTGAAGAAAGGGTTTCAATATACAATATACAGAAATTCTGAAATTGAATATCCAGCATTATGAAGTCTCTGACCTGGTCTGATCAGAGAGAAGCTGATTAATCTGGCTCTGTTCTTATGACTCGTTGCTGGCTTCAACGATTCAAATCAGTATAAATAAAAACAATCTTGAATTTTAGAACCGTTACATTATTATGACGTCATGGCAAGTCATGCAAGTATTTCTCACCACCTTTTGATTATAAAGTCGAGTTCAATGTTTATACTATAATCATTTTTTCGTGAAATTCTATACTGATTAATAACATATGACTTATAAACGAAGAATTTATGACTTATTTCCGATGTTAACATCTCACTATAGTTGTGTATTATATGCAGAATATTAGTTATAAGTGTAAAACAACTAGCTGATTGCTCGTTTCCGGTCTCACACCCTTACACATCATACTACGTAAGCGTTTGCACTAATACAAGCTATAACTCATTTTAAAGCAGCGCGCCCCTAGATTTATGTTAATTTTCATGCATTTTTGAATGCATTTAAAAGTAAAATATTGTAAGGTGAACCAATAAAGTAATTTAGATATTGCAATCGGCACTTACAATCCACAAAAATTAACAAAAAGTGGTCATTATAAGCAAAAACAGCCCTTACTGCGTTAGTAACGCAGTAGAATTATAGTGATAAAAATACTGCCAAATCAATCTTAAACCGCACATAACATGTAAAATATAACTTGGATCTCGAATGTTTTTATCTCTTTAAAAGTTTAGTGCATTTTCTCAATATTGATTTTCTTGAAATATTTTGGCTCATCTGGAGGCGTGCAGCTTTAAGATTCGGTTTCTTTTGATTAGAATATTCAATTCTCATGAATATTATCCAAACTTATCCGCTCTTTGGTGGTGGAGGGGGTACAAATATCACACCATAGACATACTCTTTATGATAATATATGTCTCAGACAGTCAAAAATAATCAATTGTAGGACTGCATGTTTGCTATATGACGATAAAGTTCTCAAATATCTGTAATTGTTTTGTAATATCTTATCTGAATTAGTATCACCAGGAGGTCTGAGTTAAATATCTATAATAAACCCAATACAAACCATATTGTTAGCCATACTAAATACTATCTTTCTATACACGTATCTTTTAGAACATTTAATTTTTATAATGACTACTTTTCACCTCTTTCATCCAAACTTTCGATGATTAGGAATAATGAAAATGTGTTGCTTATGGTGTTTCTATTCTATAACCATGTTCAAATTGGTAAAATGATATTGTAATTTAAGTGCCAGTTATGTTGCAGTTTTTTTTGGGGGGGAGGGGGAGTGGATTGTTTAGCATAATTAAATATAAATATTCTGGGCGTTTAGCATAGTTCGTCAGTAATTAAGTGTGGAATTTAAAATAAGAAGGAGTATGTTTTGGAAATGCATTTAATTATGACAAATCAAAACGTTGGAATTTACTTTTGTTCTGTTTATTTTTCTTTTCTTATATTATTTTTGTCAAGGCGTTATTATTGTGGCTCCAATATTATGAGGGTGTTATACCTTTTTCAAGTACAATACTTAACTTTTTGATCTTGAGAAATGAACACAAGGCTAAAGAGTTAAGTGAACATCATTGAAACTTCGCTGGTGCAAACGCTCGAAGTTTAGTTAAGGTGCGTAATTTAAAAAAAAATAAAAATGCTATTTTAGAGGAAATTGGTCTGTAATGGAAGGTCGGTTGTACAATCAATAATTATATTGCTAGTATTTAGTATCAGACTTAACAACGAATTACATATTTGGTGTTATTAGCAAGTGTGAGATACATGATCAGATCTGATGTAGCATATACTTATACAGCAGATAATAAAGAGTTCTAGAATATTAATATTCGTTATATAAATGTTCATACTAAATCACTTAAAACTTAACAACACTGTTTTAAGCATGAGTTTATAAGTATGTCCAAATGATACATTTCTATTGCTTTATGAATATTTGAAATATTGATGGAAAATATGCCCCTTGTTGACCAATCTCTTAAATTCAAGACATATTACAAGTTCTTTTCTAATCAATATATGTCAGTATATGTCAAAATATTTTTTTATATATATTCTTACTTTCCAGAAGACATAATATGTTTCTTTAAGTGTTTTATCATAAAGTTTTATATTTTCAGGTTCGATAATTATACCGCTATGTTACGGGTAGAGGGACAACCAATCAATTTAGGTTTGTGGGATACGTCCGGACAAAGTAATTACGACCGACTTAGACCACTTGCCTACCCTCAAACGGTAATAATCTAGTGATATACATGTACTCTATAAATGTCTACATATTTCACAATAAGGAAGTTATCATAGCAAATGTTAACCACCACCTGTTTCCTTGTTAATTAACGCTAATATATCAGTGCTGTTTGTACATATATAGACAATACCGATATCTCTTTTATATCAGTATTATGTCATAGGCTGTCAAAGCTTTCAATTTGGAACTTTCTGAATGTCAAAATTAAAATTTGCAAAGTAGTGAAGTATAATATCGATATGCATAGTTGCAAACTATATAATAAATGAATACTGATGGGCAAACATACCTTTTTTTATTTTGTGATGGCAACACGTCATATAAAGACCGCAGCAGAAAAATTATCTTCATCCCATCCATTTTCCACATTTTTTTCCATGAAATAGCTCTGGGTCTTGCAGTCTCCTGATTTATATATTGGTCTTGTTGTTTAATTCCAATTTCTTTACATTGTCGAGATTATTCTGTCTGATCTCTTTCTGTGCTAATGCACTTCTCTCCTTGTTGTTGCTATCTAACAGCCCAATCCCATTCTTCCTTCTGTTAATAATCCCACTATGACGTTTTGTTACAGTATGCTGTCTACTTCTTTGACTGTACTTTTTGCGTGTTTTAAACTTTATTTTCTTCCCGTCCAAACTCAGATGTTTGCCTCTGACACTCTCCTGTCTTCGCTGTCCCTCATCATTAATACTTGTCTTTATGACCATGTATTCCTCTGTGATTAAATTGATCGATAATTGCAATTTGGAAGTTCTGATGTAAAGACATATGCTGCAGGTGGTAACACAATGTAATCCTGATCTGTCTATGTTTTCCATCCATCTATCCAGCTGGCTACATATCTCTTTAATACTTTCAATGTCCGTCCACCTTCCTAAACATTTTACTGTTATCTATGGATGGCACTATCTTGTACTTGGTGTTGCTCACCTTTCCTTTCTTCAGTACCAGATTTCTAGATTTTGTTGGGTTAAATTTCATTCTTGCCCAACGAGCTCATCTAGATTCTGCAGCATCTTTTTTTCCTCTTTTCTCGACTTGGTTAACGTTCTTAGCGGCATCTTTGCTTCAGAATTGAAAGTTGGTACTCTGCTTGCTTTTTCTACTGTTTTTTACAATCAGACAAAAGAAATATACTGGCCGGTTTTTGCCTTGTTGTTATAAAAAAGTTTACAGTGAATCTCATGAGATGTTATCAAAGTAATGTTTGATAAGGTTTCGAATGTTTTCTGGAATATGATATCTGGTAATTGTCAAAACAATCAGTTGATGTCTTATGCTCCCGAATGCATCAGCCAGGTCAAGCCACAACACTGCAAGGTTGTTTTTGTTTGCTTTGGCTTCTTTGATGACCCTCCTCTTGTGTGTCCTCCTCTTGTGTGTTTAATATGAAATGGTTCAATCTTGGCTCCGGCGCGTCTAACTCCTTGACTGGCGTCGCTGAATTAGGTTTAGTTGTTCTAGGTGTTCATTTCTGTGTGTATCACTATAGGTCATCCTCAGATTGTCTTCTACTTGAGCTCAAGGACATTTCAGTCTTTCTGATTTTTTATCTCCGCCGAATAGTCTTTTAACAAACTTTTTTGGATTGGTGGAAACATGTTCTGTCTTCCATGCCCTTTCTTTGCGGTTTCTCCTGCTGTTGTCTGCTCTCATTAGCATTTAAACCTATTCTCGCATCAATTTTCTTAATTCCTTTCAACCAACTTTCTCCCCATCACTATCCTTTCTGAACTGCTTTTTGATATTCCTCAATTCCTTTCTGTTTTGTGCTGCTATCCTTCTTAATCTTCCATTGTTTCCCTCAGGTTTTCCCTTCCTCTCTACTACTCCAAACCGATCTCCAATTGCATACATGATGGTTATCATAGTTTGTACCTTCCTATCTATATGGCCAACCAGTGTGGTGTCCAACACTATTGCTACATCCTCATGAAACCCCTTTTACTGGTTTTTATCTGTAACTGGTGGCCACTTTATTCGTTACCCTGGCATCTGCCTATTGTATCCTGTTCTAATATATTCTTATCTTTGGGGTTGCATGTCTACCTCAGCCATCGCTTCTTTCTCTATATCATCTCGCAGAACTACACTGCTGCTGTCTTGCCTTTGTGCATTCCTTACTTATAAATTCTTAATTACAAATGTACATACATACAATATATGTAGCTTATATACTGTCTTTGTATTAAAATCCAAATGGCAAATGATTTGAGGTAATTGTTTTTAATTATTCTTAACAAATTATTTGAATAAAGGTACATGTATATGCTGAAAACGTTTAATGAAATGGGCTGGTAACTGTTTTTATGGCATAATGAGCTGTTATCTGTTTAATGGTGTAATGAGCTGTTGACTGCTTTTGTGGTGTAATGAGCATGTAACTGTTTTTATGGTGTAATGAGCTTGTAACTGTTTTAACGGTGTGGTGAGCAGTTAACTGTTTACGATGTAATGAGCATCCAAATGTTTTATGGTGTAATAAGCTTGTAACTGTTTTTATTGTGTAAAGAGCTATTAACTGTTTTTATGATGTAATGAGCTTGTAACTGTTTTTATTGTGTAATGAGCTATTTACTGTTTTAATGGTGTATGAGCTTGTAACTGTTTTTATGGTGTAATGAGCTTGTAACTGTTTTATGGTGTAATTAGCTTGTAACTGTTTTATAGTGTAATGAGCTGTTAACTGTTTTTATGGTGTAATGAGCTATTTACTGAGTTTATGGTGTAATGAGCTGGTAACTGTTTACGTCGTAATGAGCTTGTAACTGTTTTCATGGTGTAGTGAGCTGTTAACTGTTTACGATGTAATGAGCTTGTAACTGTTTTTCGATGTAGTGAGCTGTTAACTGTTTACGATGTAATGAGCTTGTAACTGTTTTTATGATGTAGTGATCTGTTAACTGTTTACGATGTAATGAGCATCCAACTGTTTTTATGGTGTAATGAGTTGTTAACATTTATGATGTAATGAGCTGTTAACTGTTTTATAATGTTTATGTAATAAGTTGCTGATTGTTTGATGATGTTTAAACTTTAAAGTCATGATTTGTCCATTGTTTTATGATGTTTGATGTAATGAGCTTTAAATCGTTTTATGATATTTCATGTTTGGTGTAATGCACTTTCAATTGTTTTATGACATTTTATGTTTGAAGTTATGGGCTGTTTACAGTTTTATAATATTTATATTCATGATATGATTTGTGTAATGTTTTATGACGTTTTATGTTTGTTTAAATAATTACAGGATGTGTTTCTGATGTGTTTTGCCGTTGACAATCGCGATTCTTATGAAAGCCTTAAACTTCGGGTATGTATTTTTTCTTTATAAACAATAGCTTTTATGAAACAAAATAAAAGTAAATATATTTATAAGTGCAAAGATATTATATGTATATTTATTTCATTTGCAGTATCTATAATAATAGTTGACTGAAGTCCCATAGGATAGGAAATATTCAATAAAAACAAATCGGTAAAAAAAATAAAAGCTTTGACATCACATGACTTGTATTTGATAAGTAAAGGCTATTGTTGTGTAACATTTTAATTGTGATACTTACACGGCGACTATTATACATGGAGTATAGAGTTTGAAGTGTTACTTGACATACTTGGTAAAAATGTAATATTCTTCCGAGAATATCTAGGGATAGGATATCATATTGTATAAAGTAGAATAAAACATAATCCGTGAATCTATTTCGTCTGCTTTATGGATAGCAAGTAGTATTTGTTCTAATGTCCGGATTTTTTTAACCATTTCTTGGTAAAGTCTAACAGTTATACGAAAGAACTGTAATAAGTGTTAAAGTGACAACTGTTGCATCATTGTATCCGCAAATATCGAACAAATGACGTCGAATAACCCGTCATTTTACCGGAAGTCAATGTCAAAACAGAAAGTTCACGGTCGAAAAAGAATGATGACTATTCCTGGATTTCTTTTACATTTACTACATGTCACATTAATAGTACAATGCCTTGTAAATTAAAGAAAACAGTCATTTTCTAAATGAAAACTCCACCGAATTACAAAAGCCTAAAAAAATATAAAATGTGAGTTTCTCACAAAGATAGAAATGAACACTTTAAATAGAAAGATATGCAAAAACTAATAAAGCAATATACCCCAAAACAAGTTAAAAGTCGTATTTTTGCGCTATTTAAGCCCGATTTGAAGGAAACTCGTTGCAACGCTTATCAACTTTGGGTCATTTTCTGGAATAACAGAGTAAGGGAATTATCTGAAATTTTGTACCTAAGTTATTAGTCTAGACCTACATCAAAATTGATCAAATGGAATATTAATCTAAAAAAATATGTACATGTATATCCAGTCCTGTCATATCAAAAAAACTCAGTGAAGACCCTTTAAAGAATAGAATAATTTCCTATAAAACCATATAAAACCTATACATGTTACAAAGGTTAATCATATAAAATATGTGTTGCATAACTTTACACTAAAAACGTGGATTTTGCTTTCAATTTGAAGTGGTCTACTTTAGTTTAAAATACATCCGCAGTAAAACAAAAAACACCGGAAATTGCAGTGCAAACTACTATAAAATAGTCTTTATATTGCTGGGATAAGTGTGCACAGCGTAGTCACTAATATTTTTGTCCAGACATAATAGTCATTTGAAAACTATCTTAAAAGACTATACTTGAAAAAAAGAAAAAAAGAAAAGAGAAATGAATAATTCCGTTTTATTTAATACCGGAGAATTCGTATTGATATTTCTTTCGAGTTTGTATTGATGCCAATCACACATATCATTTTCTTAATTTACTGATCCACGCTAATGGCATCGATCAATCACATAGATCATTTTCTTTACTTACAGATCCACGTTAATGGCATCGATCAATCACATAGATCATTTTCTTAACTAACTTATCCACGTTAATGACATCGGTCAATCACATAGATCATTTTCCTTACTTACTGATCGAGGTTAATGGCATTGATGAATTACATAGATCATTTTCTTTACTAACTGATCCACAATAATGGCATCGATGAATCACATTGATCATCTTCTTATCTTACTAATCCACGATAATGGCATTGATGAATCACATAGATCATTTACTTTACTTACCGATCCATATTAATGGCATCGGTTAATCACATAGATCATTTTCTTAACTTACTGATCCACGTTAAAGACATTGATCAATCACATAGATAATTTTCTTTACTTACTGATCCACGTTAATGGCATTGATGTATCACATAGATCATTTTCTTTACTTACTGATCCACATTATCCACATTAATGACATCGATGAATCACATAGATCATTTTCTTTACTTACTGATCCACGTAAATGGCATTGATGAATCACATAGATCATTTTCTTTACTTACTGATCCACGTTAATGGCATTGATGTATCACATAGATCATTTTCTTTACTTACTGATCCACATTATCCACATTAATGACATCGATGAATCACATAGATCATTTTCTTTACTTACTGATCCACGTTAATGACATCGATAAATCACATAGATCATTTCCTTTTTTACTGATCCACGCTAATGGCATCGATGAATCACACAGATCATTTTCTTTACTTACTGATCCACGTTAATGACATCAATGAATCAAAAAGATCATTTTCTTTACTAACTGGTCCACACTAATGGCATCGATGAATCAGACAGATCATTTACTTTACTAACTGATCCACATTAATGGCATCGATGAATCACATAGATCATTTACTTTACTTACTGATCCACGTTAATGGTATCGATGAATCACATAGATCATTTACTTTACTTACCGATCCACGTTAATGGCATCGATGAATCACATTTATCTTTTTACTTGACTTACTTATCCACAATATTGATATCGATTAATCACACATATCATTTTTCATAACTATCACATATTTATGGCATCGATGAATCACATAAAATATTTTCTTTACATACTGATCCACAATAATGATACCAATGGATCACATAGATCATTTTCTTTGTTACTGTTTCACATTAATGTTCGACTGTGTTCAGATGTTCAGATGTTGATTTTGCAGGCTGGTCAAACCAAAAAGTTTCAAAACGTTCAATGAGCTGGACTTTAAGTAGATTATATGTCAATGCAGACGACAATTTTCTTTTAGTTATAATCGTTTTTAACTTTGTTGTATACATAAGATAAATGTTCACCAACTACTACAGGAGAGCTAGCGTATTTCGTTTTAGCTTGCCAACTTTCATCTTTGCCATACAATTTGCTTGTGCTTGCGTCTTGCTATGAAATGATTGTTTTATGTTTCAGTTCCTCCCAGAAGTTCGGCATCACTGCCCATCAGTGCCACTTGTTTTAGTAGGAACAAAAATTGACAAAAGACCGAACAATCCGGACCATGATAAACAATTTATTTCTAATGGACGGGGTCATCATTTAATGAAAGAAATGGGGGCAAGACGTTACATTGAATGTTCAGCTATGACTCAGCAAGGGGTGACAAATGTGTTTGAGGAAGCAGTGAAAGTAGCTCTTGAACCGCCTCCAAAAATAAAAACCACCCGCTGCTTATTGTTGTAATGAGTTATATGTGTATATGTAAATGCAATATGTGTCTGATATGAGATGCTAATTATGATTGCATGGTTTTATGTCAACAAAAAGATATAACTTTGTGTCTTCTGGAACGGTAAGTTTACTTAGTGTTAATTTATCTTGCCAGTGCAAAAATATTTCAAACGCTTTTTGTTAATCTATCATGTCACCAATGAGTTGAGATATTTATTTGTACATAATTATTATTTCTGAAAAGAAAACGTTTACATGTATATTGCCAGTACTGTGTAGGTAAGAACAAAGACCAAAACATTTGTATTGTTTTTAATAATTAAAATCAGTGTATCTTTAAAGGCACATTAAATCTCATAAACGTTTTTCTGTAGAAAGTGCAAATACGTATGTATTTCATAATGTTATAACTCTCATCTGCCTTAATGTGAAATTATATGTTAAAAATATAGCAAAATGTAAAGAAAATGGTATTTCGACTTCCATACAAATTATTAAATCACTATTACTGATCTATTTACCAGAATGCAATAGATGTTTCAGCTTTATGACCAATGAGTAACATTTAAGAAACTGTGGCAGGGCACTATGTGATTTACAAACTAAAAAAGATCAAAAATACATGTACCTTTTAGCCAGCAGTTTTTTTTCCTGAAAATTGCTCTTCAAACCATTTCCGTACATATGCAGCTGGTATTGTTTTCCCTATCATTGTAAGAAATTGTCTCGAGGGGGATTTTAATCAAAGAAGGCCTAAGTGTTGGATTTTGCCTGTTTTAATGTTCCGGAAGCTAGGCCAAATACACGCTAAGTACTCTATCCAGAGTTGGTACCTCTTGATGGTGTGAATACTAAATACCTATTATAGTAACAACTCTCAATAGGACATGTGTAGTATTTTCAATGTGAAACAATCATATGTTTTATGGATCTATAAATGCTATAATGTTACCTTTTATAAAGTGTGTACATTTTTTTATTTGTTATCTACGAATTAAAGTTGATTATAAAGTTTCATAACTCTTGTTTGTTTATTTATGAGAATTCGACTATACATGAGGGGCATATTTTAATGAGTGGCAACAACTCAATTTAACCATGATTTTCCCGTGAAAGTACATATATGCATAATATTTTAAATTTATTTGAATTTCAGTAATGATTTTTTTAACTAACAGTTTATTTGTATACGATTTGCAATAAAATTTTAGCAGGTCATTTAAATACGTATGGTTTTGCATACTGGTTATTAACATGGCTGAGTTGCATTGTGATTTGAGAGGGGAGCAATGTTTTATTGCAAAATCCGTGGGTTAATGGGTAAATGCGCGTCAGAAATAAAAGCTTTGTTTAAGGAGAAAATGCCCTTCCATATCGTACAATTGCCAGGTAAATGTCAATGTTTAAGGAAGGTAGAACTTATGTTACGGATTACCCCCACCCTGGGCGGCTAATTTCCGCTACCACTGAAAAAAAACATCAGCACTGTCAAAGTCAAAGTTAACGAAGGTGCCATATATATCGTGGAAAGATAAGTGACATTTCGGGCCTTAGTGCGTCATATGTGTTTTCCATCTTGAAAGACAAAGTAAAGTTAAGGGAAGTGTGCGCCCGTTGGGTCCCGCATTTGCTAACTTCTGAGCAGTTGAAAAAGCCTCGACTAGATTCAAAGATCGAGACCCTAGACGATTCAGAAAAATTATCGCAGGGGATGAAAGTGGCTTTAGTTTTTGACCCGACATTAAACCTCTGTGACAAAAATTGCGGTAGGGTGAAACCAAAGGGCAGGAACGTCTTTACAGTGTTAAAATGTACCTCAGTTTTAAGTTGATGGAATAGTTGACCTGTGCTGATGCCGAAGGAGTGTCACTGACACATTTTTACGTGACCATGTTTTAAGCACTACATAACAAAGAACCTAAGATCCGGGGTCAGCCTTGGTTCAAGCTTATTTAGAGGAGCAGAGAATTGAGGTTTTGCTACATCCCGCTTATAGTCCTTACCTCTCTCCTTGTGACTTTTGCTTAAATCCATACTTCGCGGTCGCCGGTTTGAAACCCGAAGTGCCGTCGGAAACGCTCTTTACCAGTGTATAAATAGTATACCCAAAGAACAGTTAAAATGCTTTTTCGGAATGGACTCTTAGGTTGAAAAAATGTGTAGATGTCCGAAGGACTCTAATAATCATTTTTCACATTCATAAGTATGACTTATTTATAAAAACGCGCTGCCATTACCACTAATTAAAATATACTCTTACATTTTTCTAGAAATGTTTTGATCACATTTAATTCAAATCAGTATGTCAATGTTTGCCAAGTTGCTCTTTTTGTATTCTTTGAAAAAAAGGATTAGTCAATTCATAACCCTGATATGAAATACTGGCGTACTTCAGTCGTCGATCTGTCTAACTTCTTTTGTAAAAGTATTAAGTGAAGAAAAGTCGTAGATGCAGCACATAACTCTTTAATAATTTTTACATGCAAATATGAACTTATTTTTTAAAACCCCTTACATATTAAAAATATCTAATTTTTTAAGAAATTTTTCTAATTACAATAGTACGTTGATATGTTTTCCAACTGTGAGAAGTCAATTAGAACTCATGTAGAAATACTGGTAGACCAGACGCGAATCTTCGTATACATTTGTAAACAGATTGCACGTAGATCCTTAAGTATGTTTTGTATAACATGACGCTGTTTATACATTTACAAACGACGGATAAAAATGTGGATGTTGTTACTTCCTGAAATACAATATAACATAATATAAATACAAAGGTGATGAGTTTTTGTACAATTACAAAAATAAAATTATGTTTATGCATGATCATACTTTTCTATAACAAGATTTCATAAAATAACGCTATAATAAGACGGATTTTGAAATAAAAACGCAAAAAACATAAATGGCTGTAAAATATCTTGGTTTATTGTGTTTTTTTTTTCACAATCATGTCAAATTACATATGTTTTAAGTATAAAGTTACCCAGTTCATGAGCTTAAAAGTTAGAACTATACTGTATTCACATAAATAACACGAAGTGAACAGTTTAGAAATAATAATGCTGATTGAGGAAAAAATGGTTTCTTCAGTTAAAAAGATTTCCTTCATCCAGTTTATGAATACTTGAATTAAAACAAACATTGTACCACGTGCATAGCTCTGTTTTAACTCGTTTGTGGGATATCATGTTATCTATTATATTATGATTTTTTTATTAGATTTAAAATCTTATTCCAAGCAGTTTTGACATTGAATTTAATGCAAAAATCTTTAGATAGGTCAGTATGTAAATACTATTATACTTGAGGTTTAGGGAAATGAAACCGGATATTAATATAACATGTACATTATAAAAAGAACAGACAGACAATTATCATTTAGGAAGTTATTAAAACGTGAATGAAATATCTCAATAGAATATTTATTTTGAAAAAAAATCAAAGATCAAAAACCACCAGGAAATCATTAAAGTAGGAGCACGAACATTTCATCATGGAATGCAGACACTTGATTATCTCCTATGTATATATTTTTCTCCGTATTATTTGCAACTACAGGTTCCATTTCTGAAAGTCTTTAATAATTTAATTTGATCTTACAATTGTAAATACTTTAATCATTTTTTTTAATCGCAAACACAATTATATATTATCGAAACGGGTAATAGTTGTGTTTTTGTTGTCGTTTCTTCAATATGTTCATTTTAGTGCTCTTCTTATTGTAGCCCATCATTGCTTCGTCTGTTGTTGTTGTTGTTGTTATTGTTGTTATTTACGATTTCATTTCAATTAAAAGAGGAGACTTTTACACAACAACCAAACGAGAACTTCGTTATTTTGTTTATAGGATCATGTTATTTTCATAAAGCAATAAAATCAGTATAATTTTATCCGAATCTTGGTCCTTTCTTGGTAAAAGCGGTTAGATAGATTGTACAACATACATGTACTCGTGTAAGATGTGCATTTGTCACTTTAAATTAACTCGAATACGGGCAAAAGAAGTGTTTTTGTTAATTCAGCGCTCTTACGTTTCATGAATTTTCAAGACTTCATTTTAAAAAACATGCGGGCAGTATGTCCGTGCTTACACATTACATATACACTTACTCTATAGTCATATGGTCAAATCAAAATTATACAGGGACGTTTATCATTCATATTTAGATATATTGTAATCTAGAGCTCTGATTTTAATCAACATTTCTTTCTTTCTCAAACTGTCACTTCCTCATTTATTTTATTCGGTTTGTAAACAGTTTATGTGGGCAATTGTTTCAAGTATCATGGATATCATGTTGGTGTTTTGCCAAGAGGAAGGTGTGTTTGGGGTTTTTCATAACATATAATTATGTGCATATCTGAAAGTGTATACAAAAATAGTCCGCGACATTAAGCTTTTTGGAGAAGGGAGAGTAATCTAGTATGTTGAAATTATAAGGTTATGTAAGAGTTATCTTTCGGTATAGAGATGGTGACATTTTTTTAACTATTAAAAGGTAAGTTCTTTTCGGCATCTTAAATAAATAATCATCAGTGTTTAAATCTTGGCTATATCATACCCGATGATTCAATAATTAATACATAAATAACAGTTTTTTTTCAATATGAAAATGGTTAGGCACATATTCAAAATACCTTTAAGTTATTTTTCTAGGCAAATAAGTATCGATGCTCAGATCCATGTCCTCTGCGTTGAAAATCAGCATTACAAATACTTTTACCTCAGATACTAGTAATTGCTCTATATAACATAACATAACATAACATAACTTTTATTCGACATTAAAATTGTAACAACAAAAAAAAATAGTCGATTTACATCAAATAGTGCAAAAGTGCAAAAGTGAGACACGCGATTTCTTAACCTAGAAATAGATATATGTTTGCAGAGAAGTTCTTACATGACGAATGCCAATCATATTAAAATATGTATTTGGTAATTATATGTAAATATCATAATCATAGGAGAGATTTACCAGTGGCCAATATTCTAAAAATAGAATTGCTGATAAGCACTGACCATAGCAACCGTTGCTGGTCGTACATTTTCTTTGTACTACCTAGTCATTTTACATAAGAAAGCTATGGTGTGTATGTCTATTAAGAAATAAATATGAGCTCTGTTTCAATAAAGAAGAGGTGTTGATGCTAAAGCATCATAAGTCCCCGAATAGAAAAATGATTGTATTTTCATAAATTTAAGAAAATATCAGTAAAATGGTTCATGAATAAAGAAAAGATTAACAATATGTTGAGAAACTTTACAATAAAGACATTATATGTGAAGCAAACTTGCTAAGAAATATTGTCAAGAAACTGTTATCATTTTTTAAATCAGCTAAAAATAAGGTACACTTAATTCATCGTAAACTTAATTCATCGCGAATAAAACAGGTGATTTAAAATAATTAAAGTAAAGCATTAACATTAAGCTTGCAAAGTGACTTGGAAAATATAGGCTATTGTGTTTAATTATTGTATGAAACAATGCAATGCTATTGTACTTTTAAAGGTACTGACTACAAAATTATATAAACAAAACAATCCTTCTTATCTTATTTATTTTTATTGAAAATAAATAAAACTGTAGGGAAAAGAAATATTCGAACAATTATAAAGACATTGTTTAGATATTTGTTATAATATGTGGCCTTAAAAAAAGTTATAATTATTTAACAACATCAAATATATAATGCCTAGCTTATAAGTATGATATAGTTTTAGAGGTGTACTTGTATTCTGAAATAAATTCACGGAGGTCTATATCATATCTACCTGATCCCAGATTTTTTTCCAACCACAGATGTGACACATGACTATTTTGAGTAATTATGTTGCCTTTTCTTTTTTATATTAGCTGCTGTAAACATGTTTAACTGGGGATTTTGTCAACTTTTTAAATAAATTAAATTTATCCCAAACATTTTCAAATATCGCCATTTTAACAGACAATCCTTTGAAATATAAAGTCAATTCAGCTCAAATTGACTATGAAAATATGAGCATAATGTCACTTTAACTTGCTTAATACTTAAAACTGAACATGAACTAAGCATAAAGTTTTAAATTATATTTATGTTAACAACACTCAGTTTTGGGTCTTAAGCATACATTTAACAATGGCTAAAATATAATACCCTTTCAGAATCATAAAACATAGTAACATTGACAGGGTGACAAAAAGGGAAAATGAAAATGAAACAAAACTGAGCAATTAGCAGGCATATTTCACATAAAAATGATAATTCATAGAACACATGTAGCGAGTTGTTATAAGATTGATATAGACATAAAAATTAAAGTACATGTAGATGTTTAGCAAAAATTTAACCCTTTATAACATCACACATATCTTATATATAAAATATGTCAATACTATTTAGAAAATAGTTTTGTATTTTTTTCTTCATTTTGAATATTACAAAAAATATATGTTCAGATAATTCTGATCTTTAAAACTTTGCCCCAGGAACATCATCTTATGTTAACTTTAAAGAAAATGCTATCATTGTTTACATGTGAATGTACGACCTTCTAAGATTGTGTGTATACGTAGCCCACACAGCAGTTATCAGTGACGTGGTGGTAAATCTCTCCTATTGTGTGAAATGTATTGTCGGGGCGAGAACTCTGCAAGTGTGTATAGGTTATTTTTGTGCGAGTTGTTTCCCTTTCATTCCCGCTTATACTGTCAAAACATGTGCCAAACTAGTACCACAAAATATTGTGATTTGCAGCTATAAACATTTCTTTATTTATTACTTCAATTACTGTCAGCCATACAGATCTTATTGATACAATTTATATGATTCATCCTGGAGCATATTACCTTGATGAAAATAGTTCGAAAGTCAAGGTATTTTAAGATATGAAACATTGGTACTATATCTCGAGATAATCGACCAATCTATGTCAGCCTTTCGAAGATTTCAACACTAAAGACTGACAATATAGGTCTATGGTAATTCACCATATTACTATATGTTATCTGCTTATTGCTAATATTACGACTAGCTTGACACATGTTTCACTACATAAGATTAAATCACAAACAAAAACAATGTGCATGTTTAAATAGTACAAATTGTTATAAGGCATGTAACACACATTTACAATGTACAACATAATACTATAAAAGATTAAACAATACAATAAATGTTCTAACGACGGTCTTTAAACGCACAAAATAAAAATAAGTGTTATACTATTGAGTGTTTTCGTTTTTTTACTTATCATGAGATTTTCGAATTTTTGTAGTGTTGGCCACCTGCAGTAATATGGTTTTAATATGTTTTTACGTAGATCATAGAATTTCGGGCATACTAACATGAGATGGTATTCATCTTCGATTTGATTCATGGAACAATTTTGACATTTTCTATCTTCCCTAGGAGTATTATTATGCCTTCCAGTCTCTATCGCTAAATTATGTGCTGATAATCTAAACCTAGTAAGTGATATTCTGTGTGCATTATTATTGATTACATTAATGTATTTTTCTTGGTCAAAATTATGTTTAAATATACTAAATGTTGACAATCTATTTGAATTATTAATATTAGCATACCAAGATTGTTTATACATGTCTATTATTCTTAATTTAATATATTGAAAATTTATTTCACTTATATCCTGATATACCCATATATTTGACATACCTATGTTATCTAATATACATTTAACCTGATACGCCCAGTTTTTACCATTGTATGTTACCCCATTATCTGTATCTTTTTTAAGGAAATTATATGTCTTTTTTTAAAATGGTATCATAACAAAGTTTCAAGATTTTCATCCAATATCTAATAACTATAATTTTCCTATGTATCGCCATCAGATATCTTCCGACTTCTCCATACATTCCAGCAAGGTTCGAGTAAATTTACAGTGTACTAACTCAATATTTTTACATTCATTATATCCAAATATCTCTACACCATAGTTAAGTATATATCCTACTAAGCTATCAAATAATTTACATTTATCAATTGTTTTAAGTTCAAGTTGATTATATACGATAAAAAGGTTATGTAAAGCAAACATCGAATGTTGAGAAATGTGTTTCTGTGTTCGGTACCAACTTCCGTTTTTGAAAGATATTTGAATGAGTTTGCAATTTCTAATTTTTGTTCATTACAATAAAAGTCATATGAAGTGTGTCTACCCTGTTCGAAAATCAAAATCTTTGTTTTTATTGTATTTACTTTAAGATTCCATGTGTTATAGTATGTACCTAGGTCATTTAACATAGATTGTAGTGCTTCCGGTGTATGGGCAAATAAAGAAGTGTCGTCTGCAAAAAGTAGCATGGGTAATGTTAAATCATCAAAGTTGATTATTCCTTCAATATTAGCATTGATATTATTTATAATATCGTTTATGAAAAATAAGAATATCAAACTTGAACTCGGATCTCCCTGTTTTACGCCGAAATTTTATTCAAAATTTTGTGATATTTGTTTATTATATCGAATTTGCGGCGTTAACATTACTATACATGCTTTTAAGAAGTTTGAGCTTACTTTTCTTGTATAAGTTTATTAAAAAATATACGCACGTTCTAATTTGTCGAAGCATTTTTCGAAACCTACAAAAGCAACATATAATTTCTTTTTCAATGACAGCGTTTTTACTATACTGGTTTGGGAGATAAACTCGGCCGAAAAACCGTGTTTTGGGGGCATATTTCATTTATTTGTTTACGTATTCTGATGAATCTTGCACCATAATAAACTTCAGCACTTCGATTTTCCGGTATCACCATAAAAGTTATATTTAGAAACATAACGGGTAATTTAGAGAGGCCCTGGAAGAGGTACGTAAAAAGGATATTTTTAACGCGCGCGAGTAGATAATTCCGGCTCTTTGTTTTTCTTCTTAAACGAGTAAGTTAAAACGTAAAATAAAATGTTAAGACATTTTATTATTTCTTTGCTGTTTATTTATGTCAAATAAAAAATATTTGTTACCAAAATTGTTGAACATTACGTTAGTATAATGAATATCTATGATAACACGATATTTATATGCAACGTACTATGTAACATATAAATCATTTTTACGTAAAAACACATGCATTATCATTTATTAACGTATAACGAAATATGTATTTTAAGAATTAGTGATTCTTATTTATTTTTGCTTAGCTTAACAGAGTGAAGAAGAAATTATTTTAGTGGTATTCAACCTACACATTAACATATAAAAGGAGCACTTAACATCAGCCTTTTCAATCCATTCCACTTAAAGATTACAATTGTGTCATCAGCTTTTTTTCTGAGTTAGCAAGACAAAAGTGAGTCTGAATTTCATCTACAAAATGTATACGTAAACGTCGTCTGCTTTATCGGTAGTCGGTCAATATATAAAAGTACCCCTGTGCGGGCCTCAAAACGAGCATCTGCTGCACATGCGCACAACAATGGGATTCCCGTACTTTTTATAGGCATGTTTTGTAAACAAACAGGTAAAAGTCTGTGTTATTTTTTAAATATCTTACCAAACTTGACAAAA
Source organism: Ruditapes philippinarum (assembly GCF_026571515.1). NCBI lineage: Eukaryota > Metazoa > Mollusca > Bivalvia > Venerida > Veneridae > Ruditapes > Ruditapes philippinarum. Next base: position 166,593 of record NW_026867092.1, read on the forward strand.
TTTCAAGATATTGTCGAATTCCAGCGATAGTATGAGATGGTGAGCTTGATTACATTAAAAATTCCGATAACTCGATTTAATTATAAAAAGCCGAGTTTATCAACCAGCCGAAGTTATCTCCCCAACCAGTAATTGAGCGTAAAATGAAAATGCAATCTACTTTTGGAACCCATACTGATGGTCCGTTATTTTTTATGTTTTATAGACCATAAAGTAAGACGATTAAGTAGAATTTGTGAATAAATTTTTGCCACTCGAGAACAGAAAAATATGCAGCCAAATGAGCCGTGTCATGAAAAAACCAACATAGTGCGTTTGCGACCAGCATGGATCCAGACCAGCCTGTGCATCCGCGCAGTCTGATCAGGATCCATGCTGTTCGCTATCAGTTTCTCTACTTGTTATAGGGTTGGTAAGCGAACAGCATGGATCCTGATCAGACTGCGCGGAAGCGCAGGCTGGTCTGGATCCATGCTGGTCGAAAACCCATTATGTTGGTTTTGTCGTGACACTGCTCAAATATAGTAGGCCTGGTCATAATGAGCAGGTTAGCCTGTAGATAAGTACATGTATATTGCGTATAGCGTGCTACATATTTTAAAATTGTCTATGAATACACATTTATAAATGTCAGATTCAATTACTAGTACTTGTGAGAACCATTGTAAAGTTCATTAGCTAAAACACTTTTAAAAACACAATATATTTAGAATAAGGTGTATTTTTATCACACGTATCACGTGTCACAATGTACATGAACTAGATATAAATAGGAAGTGCAGTTTCTGTTTCGGTTCTATTTTTACTTGTTTGCGCGCGCATTTACAATGCATTATCAAATTACTAAATCATGTGGGGTTAATATTTGTTTAAGTTTGATACAATAATTTTTAAGCAATATCAAAATAACAATCTTTCTATATGTTTTTAATTGTATTTGTGTCACTTTGTACCATAGTTAATCTATAATTAGAAAATAAAATCCCAAAACAATCTTCCCGCTGTAAAACGATTTTTGTATATATAGTGTCCCGTCTTCGTTCTAAGAAAGACGCGATTTCTGTGAATGTTTAAGATTCAATTTTTGTCGCGTATATCATTGCATACAGTGCAAATAAGTATCATTTCACTTGCAAGGATCTAAGAATACTTATCTGTGAAATTTTGAAACAACTACTTAATTATTGAATTAATTAAGGATAATATTGGCTCGAAGGATCAATACTATTTGTGTCATTACATAATACCAAATGTGCAATTATTATTGTGGTTCTCTTTCCTAGTGGAAATCACTAATCAAGTAACTCTAAAAGAATTTATTGCTCACACCTTGTTTGGCTATAAGTGACGCAATAATTTTATGATGAAATTATAGAATGGAATACAGTGGAGAGTCGTTTTTAAAAATACTCAACGACGATTCACCTATCACTTACGCAAATGCGACACAAGTATCGCAAAATAGTTCAATAAAATGGGACGATGATGATGATTCTTTCGAGGTCAGTGAGGTGACCAATGTTGCATCGAGTGACCAGAGTTTAGCCGACGCTCTTAGATCAATCGATACTTCAACTCAAGAGCTACAAAATGTCCGGTCTCCTAGTGTCTCATTTGCTCAGGCACAACCTGGTATCAATAGGCAAACAAGTCTTAAAGAAGAACTTAAAGCAAAGATTCAAACCAGGAGAAAATCTGAGGGAGTCGGTGAACTGCGTGTTAAGTTCGAGCCTCCAAAATCCTATGCGGTAAGATTTCTTTTAAAAATGTCGGTGAATGAACCTCTTATTTTTGACTTAGCAAATGTAATAATAAAGACTTCCACTTGGCTTTGCATATACTAGTATTGTTTTTATTTTTTCTTCAAGCTAACGCATGAAGAGAAAGTCAAAGTGGAAAAGAGAAAGCATCGTAACAGATTGTCAGCAAACAAAAGTCGGCAACGGAGAAAAGAACAGGAGGATACTTTGGAAAAGGTTTGTGCTGTATTTTTGTGAAATAATTATCATACAGGTTTTCTTTTTCTTTTACTTATTTTTTATCATCATTTTGCATATTGTTTGCTTATCAATAAGATATATATTATCCTAGTAGAAATCTTTTTTCTTTTTTCTTTGTCAGATTACGACTGAAATATGTGTGCATTTTATTTTTGTTTATAAGTCAACAAAACTAAGTATAGACACAGTCGTTCGACAAATTTATTTTGTTAATTACTTACTAATGAACACTAACCAATTAAGTGATAAACAGCCTTTTTACCAGACTGATTTAATAGTAGGTAGGCGATTTACAAATGTTTCAATAGACAACTACAACTATGTTACATGTTACTACGTGCGTATCTCTATACTAGGCCTAGAGATATTGTAATCGAAACTAATGTAAAGTCTCGTCTCGTAAACAGGCACATACGCTAGTTTCGATTCACGGCGTTGTGCGCGGACGTATAATAATATAATAGTGCAATGCAATATAGGTTATACTATAGGCTACTTCGTACGTTTTATAGATATAAGACATATATTACTTGTTTATTATCTATAGTTTAGACTTATCACATATAATAATCTGAATATTAAAAAAAATAATAATACATGGCTATTAATGCTCATATGAAGCATATTTCAGCACATATTTTTTCTGTATTCGTCAATGTTGTGATAAATGCATAATTATAATTGAACAGCATTTAAATAAAAAAGAAACTAAAAAAAGTTCTGAAATATCCCATTCCACTTGGTTTACTGTAAAACTGTCTTTTATCAGTATGAAACCCTGTTACATTTTTATTTCCCATACTAACTTTTAGCTTAAATGAATTCCGCTGAAGTCCTAAAGTTTAAAAATACAAAATATGAATTTGTTACAAAGATCGGCATACACACTTAAAGGCCCATTATGTCTCAGAAATGTTTTTTTTGTTGTTTTTTTTTCGCAAAAACTGTTGTTGTTTTTTTGTTTTTTTTATCTTGTTACAGTTTTGCTTCCAAAAACAAACTCATTTGCTATACACATGAACTATTGCTTTTCATCTTTAGTTCTGTTGGCATAATTGGTATAATTACAGCATGCCCACTGATTTTTGGTGAATGAATATTTTGTATGGAAGTCAAAATACTACTTTGTTTACATTTTGCTACCTTTACGACAACTGCATGTTCAGCGCTAGTCTTTTTCGTTGTAAAACATCTAACATACTTAATCTATTATTTCAACATTATTTAACACACATGTGACGTTTCTAAAGAATATTTTAAACATACTGATTTTTGAGGCATAATTTGCCTTTAAATAGATGTGCAAAAATATTAAAGAAATATACTCGAAAACAAGTTAAAACGTCGTATTTTTGTGTTTTTAGCCACGATTTCAGAGAAAGCGTTGCAACGCTCAATGTTAGATCGTTCTCCACATTTAGAATTGTATTTCTGGAAAAACTGAGCAAATGATCTGAAATTTTGCACCTAAGTTATTGGTCTAGACCTATATCAAATGTAACTTTAAAAAAAATATATCCAGTCCCGTCATGTAAAAAACCCTCAGTGGAGTTACTTTAAATTCAGGCATTAATCGTTATATCACAAGACCGTGCAGTATATTCTTTGTCACTACAAATAACGCCTGTACACGCATTTAAATAGTTCCTTCAGAATTACTGCGCTACTGAAGTCACGAGCGTCTTGAAGAATATCTTTATTGACTTTCAAAGACTGGCTAATAGACATTTAATTGGCATTTTAGCTCACCTGAGCGCAAGGTGCTCATGATGAACTAATGTGACCCCCACCGTCCGTCGTGCGTCGTCGTGCGTCGTTAACAATTTGCTTAAACAAAAGCCCCCCTGAAACCATTGACTTTACAGAAATGATCATTGGGTGGTACCCTGCCAAAATTGTTCAAATGGTTCCGGTCGGATGAATAAGTAGGTCAGGGGGCCAAAAAAGGTGTTTCAAAACTGCAAACTTAAAATCTTCTTGTCTGAAAGCACAAGGCCTAGAGCTTTGATATTTGCTATATGATATTATCTTTAGGTTATTAGGTTATTGAAATTCTGTCACTAGTGTAAAAATTAGCCCTGTCCAGGGGGTCATAGGTTTTCCTTATATGCATATATAGTAAAAACTTTAAAATTTTCTCCTCAGAATTGACAAAGGCTAGAAGTTAGATATTTTGCATGAAGCATTGTGTAGTGGAACTCTACCTAGATTGCTCAAATTATAGCCCTGTGGTCAAAATTAGCCCCGCCCCGGGGTCATAGGTTTTGGTTATATGAAAACTAAAAAAAAATACTCGTTTGAAGGTTCAAGGCTTAAAGATAAAGTATTTGGTATATGATATCATCTATAGGTCCTCTATGAGACTTGTTCAAATTTTGCCCCTAGTGTCAAAATAGGCCCCGTCCCGGTGTCATAGGTTTTCTTTATGTGTATAAAAAGTAAAAAATTAAAAATCTTCTCCTCTGAATTGAAAAAGACTTGAGGTTAGATATTTGGCACGAAGCATTGTGTAAATTATAGCCCTGGGATAGAAATTGGCCCCGCCACGGTGTCATAGGTTTTCAATATTTGTATTTAATTAAAACTTTAAAAGTCTTCTTGGTTGACGGTACAAGGCTTAGAGCTTAGATATTTGGTATATAATATTATCTATTGGTCCCCTATGAAAGTTGTTCAAATTTTGACACTAGTGTCAAAATAGGCCCCGCCCCGGTGTCATAGGTTTTCTTTATGTGTATAAAAAGTAAAAAATTAAAAATCTTCTCCTCTGAATTGAAAAAGACTTGAGGTTAGGCCCCATCTTAGATGTTTATAAAGTAGACTTTAAAATCTTCTTCTCTGAATTGACAAAGGCTAGAGGTTAGATATTTGGCATGAAGCATTGTATAGTGGAACTCTACCAAGATTGTTCAAATTATAGCCGTTGGGTCAAAAATGGCACTTCCCTGGGGGTCATAGGTTTTCCTTATATGTATTGTGTAAAAACTTTTAAAAAAATGTTCAAATTTTGCTCATAGTGTCAAAATAGGCCCGCTCCGGGGGTCATAGGTTTATCCTTATACATGTATGCATATAAAGTAAAAACTTAAAAAAACTTCTTGTCAGAAGTACCAGGCTTAGAGCTTAGATATTTGGTATATAATATCTATACGTCCTCTAAGAAAGTTATTCAAATTTTGCACCTAGTCTAATATGCCCCGCTCCGGGGGGTCATAGGTTTTCTTTTATGGATATATAGTAAAACCTTAAAAAATTCTCACCTCTGAAGAGGTAAGATATTTGGCATGAAGCTTTGTGTAGTGAACCTCTACCAAGATTATTCAAATTATAGCCCTGAAGTCAAAGCTTGCCTCGCCCCGGGGTCATAGGTTTTTGTTATATGAATATAGTAAAAACTTAAAAGATCTACTCTTCTGACGGTACAAGGCTTAGAGCTTAGGTAGTATGTATTGGTCCTGGAAAGTTGCTCATATTTTGCAGCAAGTGTCAAAATAGGCACAACCCCTGGGGTCATAGGTTTTCCTTATCCGTATATATAGTAAAAAAAATTAGAAAATCTTCTCCTCTGAGTTGACAAAGGCTACAGGTAAGATATCTTACATGGAGCATTTTGTAGTGGAACTTTACCAAGATTGTTCAAATTATATTTCTGAGGTCAAAATTGGCCCCGCCCCGGGGTTCATAGGTTTTTCTTATATGTATATTGTAAAAACTTAAAAAATCATCTCGTCTGAAGGTACAATGCTTTGAGCTTAGATATTTGGAATATAATACCATCTATAGGCCCTGTACCATAGTTGTTCAATACTTGCTACTATTGTTAAAATTGGCCCTAACAAAAATAACAGTATGTCTTCAGGTGAGCGCTTTGGTGCCAATGCCCCCCTCCCCCTTGTTTAGTATTTGAATAATACTGTTTACTATTCCCAATTCAGAAACAAATACATATTTCATTCTTTAGAAGAGGAAAATATGAGTATCGTAACCTTCTGATTTTAGAGAATGTTAGATGCTTACAACCTGAAGCAAGTAGCTCTGAATCTGAATTACTTGTCATAAAAGTAGCAAAATGTAAACAAAGTAGTATTTTGACTTTCGTTAAAAACATTAAATCACTATAAGTGTACTTACTGCCAAAAAGCAAGAGAAGCAAAAGATGATTCACGTAATTTGCAAATCAATAACTCTTTTGGAAACTATAAATGGATATTAAAAATGAAAATCTTTTTAGAAATAACAATAAAAGCCATTCTTGGGCATAAAGGGCCTTTAATATATTTTCGTTTCTGTCTTTTTAAGACACGTGGATAGAAATCTGAACTTTTGAAAGGTGTTTGTTCAAGTCTTGTAATACAAAATGTAGTTTATTTACAAATAAGAAGAAATAAGAAGAAACGAATATTTATGGATATGTTATAATATTCTATATCTATTAATATAATTTATATTAAATATCTATTTATATACCATTCATTTTATGTTTTAAGAACACATGTTACATGTATCAAAAAGCAAATCTACCCATTACTTTTGATTTATATTTATCAAATAAAAATTAATTTTTACCAACATCATTTTCTTTATAAATCGTTCATAACTTAATAGCACTATCGACAATATTAAGATTTTCCTGTAAATAACTTTAATTACTAATTACTATAATTACGTAAAATTTAACTACAGTTTTAAAACTGATATATACAGGGCGTTTCATAATATGTGATACACTTTCAAATAAGTGTTGCTTTACTGATTTTATAGCTACAAACAAAATGCTTATACCAAAATAAACTAGACACTTTACCATTTTGAATGCGTCGTAAAATACTGGAAAACGTTAACGTCATGACGTCATGTATGACGTCATTATTATCTCTTATTTTCAAGATGGCGTTGTCCATGGAAAAGTGTCAAGATATCATAAAATTGTACTATGAACACCATTCTATCATATCTGTAACTAGAAGAATGAGGAAAATGTACCCTGCCGATAGAAGGGTAACCTGGCTACAAGTAAGCAGAGTAGTTAAAAGATTTGAGCAGCATGGAAGTGTACTTGGCCAGAGACACCGTAACCAGGGCCATTCTTTTTCCAAGACCAAGACTGAAATACCGAGACAATCAACAGTGATCGCTATTTGTCTCTTCTAAAATACAAGTTTCTGTCTGCACTCCGTTGGAAAGGGGTTAGTATGACACAAACATGGTTCCAACAAGATGGTGCCGCTCCACACACGGCCCAGAGAGTTCTTGAATGGCTTAAAAAACATTTGACAAACGATTCATCTCTCTGAAGACTCGTGACCGCCCACTCTCCGGATCTCAGTCCTTTTGATTTTTTTCTTTGAGGCTATCTCAAGGACAGAGTCTACAAAGTGCAACCAAAGACAACAGATCAGCTTAAGCAGTCCATAAGATGTGAAATAAAAAAAGATTACTAGTGACATGGCAATAATGTGATGGAAAACTTCATGAAATGTATGAAGATGATGCGACGCCATAATGGACGTCATTTTGAGTATATACTATAAATGGACCCTGTTTTCAAGCGTAGCTAAAAAATATTATTGGTAGGTTAAATAAGGAAAAAACTACACTTTTATAAATGGACAGCATTTCCCTTTAATATGGTACATTTTTCATTATTACTGACATTCTTACATAAACGAAACATTTGATTAAAAGTGTATCACATATTATGAAACACCCTGTGTATATATTTTTTTTTAAATGTATATGTTATTCAAATCATCGTACATATTCTAAATTCATATTATTTCCCCATATTTTCATTTTATAATGAAACTGATATAATTGTTTTACAAAAGTCATACATTTCTGTGAAGTTTTTTGAGAAAATAAGGAAAATATTCTAAAAAAAAACCAGGGGATAATTAAGCAACAAAAACGATCAGTCATCACATGGGTCACTTGATGATAGCCAATTAAGCAGTTGTATTGAGGAGTGATTTTAATGTTCTCTGTACAAAAATCATTAACGGGCCAAAACGACTTTTTTATTTAAAGACCATAACTCAGCCAAAAAGCATTCAACTAAAAAGCCCCAAAATATGCGCAAGAACTTGATGTACCGAACAATCCAGTAAAATTTCATTATAATTACAGCAGAGAAAATACGATTTAAAAATAAAACTAAAAATCATAAAAGGGCTGTCACTCTGACAAAATTCATTGAACGATATGTATAACTGGTAATAAACGAGAAACAGTTAATGCCCGGGAATTTTTTTAATGTCTTAACATTAAATTTTTGTGATGAATTTATAGCATGAATAATATCGTACTAGATATTACATTATATTAAATAAGAAATTGATCCAGCAGTATCAACACCCGAAGAAGATATATAGGCAAACTTAAAAAGCAAGCACTGATGAAAATAATTCAAAAAGAAATGAGCGCGAAATTAAATATTTTTAGATTTTTTTTACTCCATAAACAATATTAAATGTGCAGTTTGACCAATTTTGGAGTATTTTATTGCATTTAAAAAGATCAATTACACAAATTTGCATATTAGTTATTTTTTCTCGAGGGGGATGGGGTGATTCTTTTCATTCCGAGATAGTAGTTTGTTAATGACGTGTTCACCAAATTACAAATGTTATCTAACAGAGGTCAATAAAGCCTTGAAATCTGTATAGATTACATGTACATTTTCTGTTACTTAAAATGTCACATTCGTGATTTTCATATTGCATTTTTAATATTATAAAGCGTTTATTATTATAAAGTAAACATCTCAACATCAAAACCTTTCAATTGAAAAAGACATTCATTCGTTCATTCGTTCGTTCGTTCTTCAAACTGTATATAACATTCCTGTTGCTTAGAAATGTATACATTTATTATAACAAAAAATGGTTTACCTTCGTAAACTGTTTCCGGTACTTTAAGCTTTCATATAGAGACAATTAACTACTTTAAATGGACCTTTTATTATCTTATTAACAGGAAAGTAAAATTATGTATAATGAACAAATATAAGTGTTTTTAGAAATGCTATTGTTATCTGGTTTTAATCACGTTCTTAAAGTGCAAACTTGTTTTTAAGAAGGAATTTCTAAATAGTGAAGTTGGTAAAACATTTTGAATGTATTGAATACAATAATGATATGTGATATAAAAAGGGTACGAATAACTGTTTAAAAGAAATGTAAGGTAATAAATCATCGAACATATAATATACAGTTCAATATCGTACGCGGAAGAGATATAATGTTTCAATGAAATTTGAATAAAGTATTTTACGTAGAAATAGTGTGCACTCGCATTAACTTTGATATTGACCTACTATGCATGAACTTATTTTAAAACCTAATAGCAGTCACTTTGTCCCGTCCTGTTCCGTATTGCGCGTCCTCAATATCTTATAACAAACACAATCCCTCTTGAATGATTTTTTTTAAACTGTCAACATTTTTCGAATATCTTTTAAACCAGTAAATGCACCAAGTTTAAACTTAAATTTGCATGAATTGTCACAACCAAGATCATCAGCCAAGTTCTACAACTGTTCTTTGCATTTGGCCATTTTTTTACTGAAATTGTATACGAATATTGGAAATTTTCTGATACATGTAATATGGAAATTTTCTGATATAATAACAAATAAAAACTTGAATAATAGTAGCTTAGTAAATAATATTTATGTTTACGGGTTACGAGTTATTACCTAAAAACTCGTACGTTTTGTGTCTGATATTTCTACTCCATCTTGTATTCTACATAATTACTTATCGTGTACTGTAGCCATCTTAATTAATCAATGTCTTCAATATTTTGTATTAATATTTTCTATCGCTTGGGTTGTTCATGCACAATGATTTTGTAATGTTACTGTCTTAAATGAAAGATGCAGAACATATGCTCAGTATACATGTATGTAAATCAAATAATATAAGGGGTGATCGGAAAGATCTGTGAAAAAAAAATTTAGTGCCATTTTTTTAAACAATTTTTAATTATTGTTGTTTAAAACTATTCTACTGGTCACTGAAATGAGCAATTCAGTAATGGACTATAGATCTATACTATTAGTTCTATATAGATTCTATAGTTCTGTTGTTTTTTGTTCTTATGAAACAACAAGTGTCAGATGAAAATCTCAATCACAACAAGGTTTGGGATGCTCTTCATTTATAATGACCTTTTTGATTACTTTTTTGTAGGAAGTTGATGAATTGCAGAAGATAAATGGTGAACTTTCCAAAGAAGTCAAATTACTTAGAAAGGTTAAACATCTACTTCATTTAAAATTGGAAAATCATCAGTGCACCAAACGTGTTTCTGCTTCATCACAACCGTATGAGCATGCGTGCTCCAATGGCAACGTTACGACGTCAGCTACAAGTACTTGCACAAGAGAAAGTATGACGTCATCATCGATTGGAAAAATAACTTTAAGGAGTACTGACGGGCATACCGGTGGTCGAACAATATTAACAAAATCATCGACAAGATGTTTTGAACCCTTGACTGTTTGATTTAATGAGGTGTACATTATTGTTGTTGTTGTTATTATTGTTGTTGACGTTGTTATTTTGTTGTTGTTCTTGATTTACATCTATTCCAACAACCATATTGTTGTGTTCATGAATTGTAAAGAATTAGTACAGTGACGTTTTATCAGACGTATGTTCTTTGCTTTCAAGTAACTTTGGCAATAGCAAAATGTTTTGTTACATACATATCACTTAAATCATAAGTAAAACAATTATGTTTTGATCTTCTTTCGTTCATTCATATATAATAGTCTGCACTAAAACTTGTCGCAATGGTCAAATATGTTGCTTACCAGCAGGTTAAAGATTTAAATGATAGACAAAAATAAATGATTATATGTGTATATTTAAACTAGATCGCTGTGTGTTAATAGAAATGGTGAATGTCTTAGTGTAACATTATCTAGATATACAGTATTTTTTAGCTCACCTGTCACAAATTGACATGGTGAGCCCTTGTGATCGCTTTTCGTCCGGCGTCCGTGCGTTGTCGGTCCGTAAAATTTTATTTTAAACGACATCTCCTCTTAAACCGCTAAGCCAATTGCATCAAAACTTCACAGGACTGTTCCTTTGGTGGTCAGAATCCAAACTGTCAAATTCCATGCTGAACTCTGGTTGCCATGGTAACCGAAATAAAAATCTTAAAATATCTTCTTAAAATAAAACAAAGAGCTAGAGCTTAGATAATTGGCATGAAACATCTTTGTGAGTTTCAACCAACTTTGTTTGAATAAAAGTTCTGGGGTCAAAATTGGCCCCGCCCCGGGGTCATTAATTTTCCTTATATGTAAAGATTAAAAACTTTAAAAGATCTTCTTAAAAAAACAATAGGTAGAGCTTAGATATTAAGCATGAAATGATTTCTAGTAAGTGTATACCAAATTTGTTCAAATAAAAGCCCTAGAGTCAAAATTGCCCCCCCCCCACCCCTGGGGTCATTGATTTTCCTTATATGTATATAGTAAAAACCCCAAAGAGCTTGAGCTTAGATATTTGGCATGAAACATCTTCTAGTGACTGTCTTCCAAGTTTGTTCAAATAAAAGCCCTGGGGTCAAAATAAGCCCCGCACCAGGGGGCGGGGGTCATTGATTTTCCTTTTACATTTTATGTATATAGTTAAAACAAACAAAAAACATCTTTTATGAAACATCTTCTAGTGGCTGTCTTCAAAATTGTCCCCACACTGGGGGTCATTGATTTTTCTATATGTATAGTGTAAAAACTTGAAAAGTCTTTTCAGAAACCCAAAGAGCTAGAGCTTAGATAGTTAGCACGAAACATCTACTAATAGGTGTCTACCAAGTTTGTTTAAATGAAAGCCCTTGTTCAAAATTGGCCCGCCCAGTTGTTATTGATTTTCTTTATATGTATATGGTAAAAAATTTTCATTTTATGTACACATCTTTTTTAACACATGAACTTTGTGATATCAATTTAGATTTTCAATCTGCTTTTGTTTACAGTGCACAATTCTACACTTCCTTTTCGTGAAGAGTTTCTATATTCAGGTGAGCGATTTTAGGGCCATCATAGCCGTCTCGTTTAATCTATATCACACTTCAGTTCCAGATAGTATGTATAACCATAAATATCCTGTTGTACCAACTTTGTATCTCATTTTAAAATTCATTCATTTGATTGTTGAATAAATAGATTGTATCATTGATATATTTTTCATTTGTTTGTTTGTGCATTGAATAGATAAATAAATTAATTTGTGAATTAAAGACAAACATATATATATATATATGGTATTCAAACGCACGTGACATGAAAAAAACACCGCAGTTTAGATTGTTTGAGAAAAGCTGGGGTTATAGAGGGAGGGGGTAGTGACCAATCAACGCGCCGAACGACTGTGTCTGACTAAAAAGTCCCCTTCAAAACGGTAATCAGATCGTCATTCTCACGAATAATCTAAACATATTCCAGGAAATATTTGTAATGCTGGGTAAAGTGTAATGTCATAGCAGGCGTATGCGTTTAAAAATATCTCGATAAAAATATTTTGGTACGTTTACTCACCCTGTTACAATTTTTGGTCATATCTTTGCACAGATTCTGCGTTACTTTTTTCGTTAATTGCACATTCCTGCGTTACTTGACACATATACGGTAAAAACGCCAACCTAAAGCATCTTCTACGATGAACCTACATATATTTACGGGTATTTTACCCAGTCCGAAGGAAAATAAGTTATCTGAAGGGTATATTTAAAAAGATTTATTCATTTTGTAAATAAAATTACATATAATTTCAATACTCTGTCGCCCATTAATTGCATAAACTGTGTTTTTATAATTTAATATCAGTATGCACACTTAAAGCACACTTGAAACAAAAAAACTGAATGATTTTCTGAGTATTTCGGACTCCTATAACATCTTATGGGCATTTTTATCGATAGCTGTGTAAAAACTTAGACGAATAACATCATAGAGGATTTTTGTGACAATTCAGGTAGTCGTTGATTGACGTCTTGACCCTATCACGTGTACACGTCTTGCCCACTGTCCAACGACATAGATATAACGTCAATATAAAGGAAAATGCTTGCAAATAAATTACATAATTATAATTTTTCGGTGGCTGATTTGATACACTTTGCGCGTTACGTTGACGATAGCGACAACACAACCTATATCGTAATCTCATTTTCGTCTCGTCGTCTTGTCGCTAGCGAAACGCGCCAAACGGCGCGTTGTCGAACTGTCGTCTTGTCGTCCTGTCTCTAGCGAAGTACGCCAAACGGTGCGTTGTCGTGCGGCGTGTTGTTCCGATGTCATCCTGTCGCTTGGTTTATAAGTCAAACCTTCGATTTGAGCCGAGCGACAATGTGACATCGCGACAACATGCCGCATGACAACGCGCCGTTTGGCATACATCGTTAGCGACTGGACGACAGGACGAAAGACCGACAAATCGCCCTTAGCGACAACATGACGCACAGACGCGTTCCAAATCAGCCACCATACATTTTCTCTCAAACTATATTCTGTGTAACACATCGTAGTGATTTCATTTTAGTACAATAAACATCGATCATTTCTCTTGTAGTGTCATTTTACCCCTTGCATCTGAAATTTTGTCACTTAGATTAGCATTCATAGTTTCCGGAAGTCCAAGACATGCTAGAATACTCAATATAGCAACTGCTCCACATACATAGTACAACAATCCTGGTACAAACATATTCTGTAAAAAATATACAATTGTGTATTAACACTACAGTAGTAGTACATGGGACTTTTAAATTAAACAATATTTAGATAGTACAATAAAATGAAGCACATCTTATTAAATTTATCAATAATTTAATGAACTTCCAGCATTTGTACTATATGTGATCTCCAAATATATATGAGCCGCGCCATGACAAAACCAACATAGCGGTTTTGCAACCAGCATGGATCCAGACCAGCCTACGCATCCGCGCATTCTGATCAGGATCCATGCTGTTCGCTTACCAAGTCTATAACAAGTAGAGAAACTGATAGCGAAGAGCATGGATCCTGATCAGATTGCGCGGATGCGCAGGCTAGTCTGGATCCATGCTTGTCGCAAACGCACTATGTTGGTTTTGTCGTGACGCGGCTCATATCATTATCGGATCCAATGTTATCAATTTAGCTTCGTTTTCATTTTTCGAGTCCTAAACGTCCACATCAAATCAGTATTGTACTTCGTTTAGACTCGTCCCAAAAAAATCCATATCCTTATTGTACTATAGAAGTAACAAAATTCTGTCAAAATGTAAAAAGAATGGTGGTTTTAAACATTGATCATTGTTAACAATTGTTGAAAACAATACTGATTCTGTTGGACTTGTACACAGCTACTAAACTTATGTCAGATTCGGATATCGCCTTGTCTAATACAGGTTTGACGAATATAATTCAGTACAATATATAGTACTCGACAATATTTAATATCTTCATGATATACCCTAGCAAATAAACAGCAATACTTCAAACTACATTGTAATTCATTTCCAAGAGCTGTTTTTAAAACAGCGTATTGAGTTTTATTGAGTTAAATGATAAGTGTATGTGCTGAGACCAACAAATATACTATTTATTTAATTTTCAGGCGTTTGGAGCTCACACCTCAAGTGTCTATGAAAATGTAAATATTACTTAAAACAAGGAAACAATATAATTATTTCAATGGTATTTACCAAATAAACAAGCTGTGGTCCAACCATAGCCCCAATTCTTGCCATGACGCTCAAACTTCCAAATCCGATAGTCCTAGCATAATAAACCGTTACAAATAACACCCAAACGTAAACTGTACACGGTGTATCTATCATACGAAATTTAACTTTGTATTGGATGTATCAAATCACAAATGTCATTATGTTTTTAGAGATTAGACATTTAATATTTATACAATTATTGAGAATAATAAATAGGATTTGTACTGCATCCGCTCATAAAAAAAGTAACTAATTTTTTTTAAATATCCTAGCTTCGAGTCTCATGCCCTCCTCTTTTTGTCATGGATGTTCCGAACAATTCAATCAAAATTTGAGGGATTTCATTATGCGACAGTATAGTATAGGAATTGTATATAAATAAATAATATACAACATGCGTCGGCTATAAATGTTGCTTTTACATGAAATTATGATTTCTACATGTTGATAGCCTCTGGATTTTTTTACATACACGTAGTTTGTAGAACGAATTCTGTTGTTTTTGTTGTTGTTGTTGTTGTTTCTTTTCAGATATAAAATAATCAAGACAATAGTATTTTACCTTATAACTGTTGGGTAAAGTTCAATAGTCATAAGTTGCACCGGTCCCCAGGCTGTGTAAATACCAATATTGGCAACAAGAGCAAATGCATTGGTTATTTCATCTTTATGCGGGGCATCTGAAACAAATAACATATACACATAACAATTGAGTGATGTTTTCACTATCCACTGAATTTTTGCGACCAATTTTGCTTATCCTTTAGTTAAATATCCCAATAAAATGAAACAATCGACGTCTACTATTAGTTGATTTATACAAACATTCGTAAAATAAGAAGTCACTTATGGAAAATTTGTCCTAATTTTATCATGGCAACTAAAATCCATTAATATTAAGAATGAATTTGTATGTTCTCACGTATGTATATAAACGAATTTGCACGTTCTCAAATGTATTACGAATCTGTGGTTTTCTCACATACAAATGTATATGCAATAATATTGTATAAAGTAGTACCAATTGTTTGAACAATACCAACAACAAAGCCACCAATTGCAACACAAGTGTAACACAGTATAGTCGTCTTCTTCCGTCCGAATCTACAAATACAAATATTAAAGACTCTTTAGGCCTCGGAATTATTTTTTCTTTCTGTAGAAAGGACAATTATGAGTTTTATAATGGTGTTCTAATGGTGGATAGAGGTAGCAAAATGTAAACAAAATAATATTATGACTTCAATTCACAGTACTAAATTACCTTTACAGAACTATTTTTCAAAGGATGATTTAGCTATACGGTAACTATACATGTATATTAACCCTCAAGAAACTGAACAGGCTACCAACATTCGTAAGCTTTAGAAAAATGAAAAAGACTTGCAATTTCGAGGCTTGATGGGCCTTTAAGTAAGTGTATCATTCAGCGTCTACATGATCCCATGTAGCTATCGATATTTAATCTAATATTCTGAACATATATTATAAACAACGATGGTATATCTATATGTAATTAATATAACCATTTTAAAGGAAATAAATTATTACTATTAAACTTATACTCTTGTGATATATTTACCTATTTTGCAGCCAAAGTGCAATCGTTTTAGACGGGACACCGGTCAATGAGAAGAGAAAGAAGTTTAGATACAGATTCCCAGACAACGATTGCACGCCAAAAGAAATACCATATGAAACAAGGCCGAGCCCTATCCTGAAAATAAAGCATAAACTAAGATTGTTTTTTCTTTCTACGGTCATTCGCACTGTACCTCTGTTCCGCCATGTACAGAAGCTGTAAGTTCTTTGCGAATGTGAGGTAACCAACTAGTACTGGTTAACTGCTTGATAGCATGCCCAGGAACGATGCGGTGTCAGCACTGTGCTCCGGTGATTTCAAAGTAACTTAGTGGCATGAAGAGGAAGGGTAAACTACTACCAAAATCATTGTAACATCTTTAATTACGACATGCAGGATCTTTAAAATTGGCTGTATTTTGCAATAAAGTAATCACCGGTATGATAGTAACGTTAGCCATCATTTTTACACGTTTTGGTCAAAGAAATGTAAACTAAATCATCGATCAAACCTACTTTGTGAATTATATATAAGGAACAAACATATTTTGAGCTCCTGAACAATTGAAAGATGTACAACTTTCTCACCAGTTCAAGGTAGATAATAACGTGATCCTGATTAACTGCCTCGACTTAAACAAATCAAGAAAAGTATATTTTCTATCTTTTGTATCTTTTTGATTTTCTAGATGATGAGATATATCCGTTAATTCTCGTTTGTTGTAGTCTGCCACTTGTTTAATAATCTTCTCCGCATCGTCAGGCCTGTCATGCGCAATATACCAACGAAAGCTTTCCGGAATATAGCTGTAATAATTATGTTAACATATATGTTGCAATACGTTGTTTCATTATAATGTTACACTGTTAATAAGCTGATTCTTAAATAATCAACAAGTTTTTCACAAATTATGAATCACATTCAGGGTATAAAGGCATTTGTGTTAAAGGGGGCGAATTCTCAGCTAGATTTCCTAAAGTCGGTTTTCCGTTAGACAGAGGGGTCAAGAGGTGCGGCTGCTCGGAATCGGACGAACTTCTGTAAATTTCCATAAATTATAATTGGTTTTATTTTTTTTCTTACAAATTTGAAATGAAAATAAAACTAACATACCTATTTTGGTACATTAGAAAGCATGGTATGAAAGGCAACGCAATTGATCATTATCCTAGGTAACATTTTGTCCGTAGCAGACGTATAGCAACTTTTCTGAGAATGACGGTATTGACCAATATCCTAACAATTTGTCGGTAGATGACGTATTTAAGAACTATCATAACAATATATATGTAGATTCTTAGAAAATATGACAATTTTACAACAATTATACATAAAAAGCAGTTTTCAATATCTATTAAAGCATTGGTTTGCCTTTTAATAGTATGTTATAGTATGACTATATTACAATTTACATGTTTTTTTTTGTTCTAAAACAATTAGATATTTCTGGATAGCAAACACATTATATAACCATATAAAACAATATAGAATTACTTACAACCATGCTACCAGGCAAGGTACAGACAATATCGCTATTATTAGCTGTATGTATCTCCAGTCTTGTACAAGCCACGCAACCAGAGCAAATATACACGCTTCTATTGGCCATGACGGAAATCCTATTATCCAAACGCGCCATTTGGCTAAAGAAAACTCCGACAGCAAACTGTACTGTATTGACAGGAAAAAGCCCATTCCAATGCCAACAAAGAATCTTGCCACCGCAAACATTATCCAGTTGACGGAGAAGTAGCCGATCAAATTGAAAACAAGAATTGTTACAATAGAAGAGAAGAAGGGGCGTTTACGTCCTATGAGATCTGCTATTTGACCTGCCATAATATTGCCAGCCAGAGTCCCTCCAACTTGAACCGACATCACTGTACTTGGGATATACGATTTTCCACAGACCAACTCAAACTAGACATCGATAGATGTAAAATCATTTATAATGTATGTTATTTGTATGAAATATAAGATCTATTAAATTTCCTTTTAAATATTGTATGAAAATGTTGAATTCTTTCAATAAATCAATATGAAAACATATACTTAATAAATAAGAACCGTAATACAAATGACAGGAATGTGTGCATAGTAGCAAAAATGTAACTATGTATGGCGTATCAACTTTGTTTCATTATTTACCTCGCTAACGATTGTATTCATGCCAGGGGCGAAAGCAAAACTTGAGCATTTTGTTTCATTAATTGCAAAACAAGACTTCATTGGACAAGCTATGACTTCACTTCCGTTTTCAACCGATCTACAGGACGTCATGTTTAGTTCGTTTAAAACAACATCATCATTACACCACCAGTTCGGTGTTGCTGATACAATGACCATTGCGCTAGCACTCCAGCAGACGACAATTTTGATCACGTGAACAATTACGTTCATCCGAATCTGGTAACGTCCACAACCTCCAAGGTCATGTATTATCTGGTCAGGACTGGTAGGGGCCTCCATATTTTCAGATCTATAAAATATTTCACTACACTTAGCAAAGGATAACGATAATTTAAAAAAAACTATGTTCTAAATAACATATTGTAATTCTGAACCAACATTTATCTAATGACCCCATTAAACATGCTTCGGTGTCCATTAAAAAAAATTAAGTACTTATCTTTTCGGTCATTTATTTATCTAATTTATATGAATCAACTAAGATAAATGAAAATAACAAGAGTAAATGTAAAACAACCCAAGTTTCATACTTGATTCTACATGAGCAACTTATCTTACAATACAATAAATTGATGTATAAATATGGAAAATATAATATATACATACCGTTTGAGCAATAGATTATCGAACAGAAGACGCTAGTTTTAGAAAAACTTTCAACTGGACCTATTTAGTATTTATCCCTTACATTTACATCTGATTACAATAAGTATGAATATACATACAAATTACTTTAAACAGAGGATACAACGTATGTGATAAAGTATTCATCAACATGCACGGAAAATCTTGCATTAAAAGCAAGGCATGATTCGTACTCCATCCTACCATATTGCTTATCTGAAATTTCAGAAAGATGAAGTATGACCTTGAATAACTAGATCAGGTTTAACCAATTATAGTAAAATACTTTTTCACAGAGGTAATTGTCATTAAAAACATGGCTATGATCCGAGTGACTGTAAATCTCAGTTTTTTTCATTTGCATATTCAACTTCAGCAAAGAAATAGATTGGTTCCTTGCTAATATATTTTCGGGTTGACTGTAACAGATAAAGCAAATGTTGCATGTGACAAACTATATTCAATGTTATAAATTATATACAGTCAGACAAATTAGCAGTACCAACGTTTGGACTGAATATTTTTTTTCCAAAGCTAGAGATTTCAACATATAGACATATAATAAAAGAAAATAATGAATGCATCATACCACACAGCATTTTCTAGTAGATTTTTTAAGTATTTAAGTAAGAGCCTGTGCATTAGACAGAGCTCTAAACTATTAACAGTGCTTGTCAGTGATAAAAGGGGCATGACTCTGTTAAAATATAACTTAGAGTTATAGGACCTGTGCCCACCAAGCATGTTTAATAATCTCGGGTGTGAAGTTTTAACCTATTCCCCTAAGTAGTTTTGGAGATACTTAGTTACACCAACGTGTGACCTCGCCGCCAACGCCTGGGCAATTACATTCTATAAATAGTCGAGCAATAAAACTGCATCTCAGCTAACCATATTGCGTCACATTAGTGAAACAAGTTGTTAGAGAGCATCAGTGAGTATGTTTTTTTTTTTGTAAAACTTTGCATGGTGAACAAGAGTCAGTGAAAGACCATCCATCAACCGGGGAAGTCGCAAGGAAAATTTCTAGGAAGTCTCATTATATATGGTATACTCGCTAGGTCAAACAAATACAATAATAAACAAGCAATTATCATAGTATTGCAAGCAATCCGTAAGTCCCCTACCGGTTAGAACCCCAGCAACATTCTGATGGGCCATTGGCCATTCAATTTTACCAGTGAATGAATGGACATGAATGAACTTAAATCTTTTGAGTTCTAAGTTTGTCTATATCACAGTAATGTGTTAAGTTTCCCTGCCTAGTAAGGAAAATTATGTTTATACAACCTTGTCATATTATTACGATGTGGGATTTAAAGTAAATCCTATAAGGAATGAAGACGTTGGAGTGAAAAATACCAATTTCTCGAAAAAAATCTAAGTTCAAGGGGGCATAATTTCTGGAAATAGTCTTCTAGAATATTTAACCTTCTCAAAAATGTTGAGTGATAATAAACATATAAATGAAGTTTTAAGTAGATACATTAGGAAAAATTAATGAAGTTAAAGAATTTTTTTATTAAAAAAAGACATTTTTTCATAAAAACTTCTAAATTCAAGGAGGTAATACTGATAATTGTTGTGCTAGAGTTGCAAACCTTGTCCAATATGATGTGGTTGATGACCAGAAACTTATATTTAACGTTTTGAAAGTAACACCTTAAGAAATAAAGAACTTATAGTGAACAAGGGTGCCATAGTCACAAATACGCCCCGTTTACGAAAAAAGCTTTAGATGGAGATGGGGCATTATGGATAAGTGTTATCTAGCAAGCAAGTTTTTATTCTTGGCACTGTGTTGTTAAATGAACCTTAAAACAAATCAAATAGGGAAGATATGCACAGAATTGTGACTTGACCTTGGTCGCAGGGACCTGAATTTTATGCACAGCACTCAGCCTCACAATGATGAACATTTGTGCCAAATTATATTGAAAATCCCTCTATGCATGTAGAAGTTTTGCTCCAGACAAGTGTTTTTCTATGGGCTCTAACTGTGACCTTCACCTTTGACCTAGAGACAGGGCACTACGTCTCATGGTGGTGAACAATTCTATAAAAGTAACATTAAAATTCCTCCATGCATGTAGAAAATATGCTCCGGACAACATCTGTATTTAATCAT
The DNA here is from genome assembly GCF_026571515.1 of Ruditapes philippinarum. Taxonomy (NCBI): domain Eukaryota; kingdom Metazoa; phylum Mollusca; class Bivalvia; order Venerida; family Veneridae; genus Ruditapes; species Ruditapes philippinarum. Next base: position 187,846 of record NW_026867092.1, read on the forward strand.
CTCCAGTGACCTTGACCTTGCAAATATTAACCTAAATTAAATGTGTACACTGTAGTCATGATAGTTACCATTTGTGCTACAATCCATCAATAAATGATGACTAAATGGTCCCTATAACCATCTTCAAATTTTTATCTGAACTTTGACCTCTATGTGTAACCTTGACTTTGGTCGCAGGGATCTGAATTTTGCATGCGACACTCAGCCTCACAATGGTGAACATTTGTGCAAGTTATATTGAAAACCCCTATGAATGTAGAAAGTTTTGCTCCGGACAAGCGTTTTTCAATGAGCTCTAAGTGTGACCTTGACCTTTGACCTGGAGACCTGGATCATGCATGGAGCAATACATATCATGGTGGTGAACATTTCCATAAAGTATTATAAAAATTCTTCCATACATGTAGGAGATATGCTCCAGACAAAATCTGGATATTTCACCATCTTTAGTGACCTTGACCTTGCATATATTTGACCTAAAGTACATGTGTCACAGCCGTAGTCATTATAATGACCATTTGTGTTACAATCCCTCAATAAATGATGATTAAATCGTCCTTTACACATCTTCCTATTTTTATCTTTTTTTAAACGGGCGTATAAAAAGTACATTAATTTAATAACTAAAAAATTCTGATTTAAGATTTTATTCTAGGGAAAAATAACATTTCATAACAATTCTTAATCTTTGAATGAGCTGAACTGATATTTACTTGAAAATTAAAATATAATTAAATTTCTATGAGAAAGTATTTACATTTGATAAGGTAATTACTGTATGATCTTTATGAACAAATACCAAGTCTACAGAACACCATAGTTATCACAGTTAAGAATCTTGACCAATGAATGAAACATTGTGTAAATAAATGTTACTTTCTTTACAACATACTCAAGTCCAAGAAAGAGGATTATTTCATGCCCTTTGATTAAATTCTATTTTTAGAATTGAATGTGAAAATAGATCAAGGGGAGTAATTGTGTAAGTCATTTATGAACAAAGTAATAACTTTGTTGTCTCCCTTTGATTAATTCTATTTACAAAATCTGGATATTTCATCATCTTTAGTGACCTTGACCTTGTATATATTGACCTAAATTATATGTATCTCAGCCATAGTCTTGATAATGACCATTTGTGTTACAATCCCTCAATAAATGATGACTAAATGGTCCATATACACATCTTCATATTTTTATCTGAACTTTGACCTCTATGTGTGACCTTGACCTTGGCCGCAAGGACCTGAATCTTGCACGCGACACTCTGCCTCACAATGGTGAACATTTGTGCCAAGTAATATTGAAATCCCTCTATACATGTGGAAGTTTTGCTCCGGACAAGCATTTTTCAATGAGCTCTAAGTGTGACCTTGACCTTTGACCTAGAGACCTGGTTCATGTGCGCGACACTGCTCCTCATAGTGGTGAACATTTATATGAAGTTTCATTAAAATCCCTCCATACATGTAGGAGATATGCTCCGGACAAAATTGGACGCCGCCCGCCCGCCCGCCCGCCAGACCAGAATTTTCAACATAGGAAGAAAAGAAAAAGATGTGCATAATCTCCAGACTGCCATCTACACATATTTCAAGTTTCATAAAAATATTTTCAGTTTTTTTGAGTTATCACTGGATCCAGTTTATGTGTTAAATTTGCCATATTTTCAGACTATTTGTTGCCATAGCAACCAGAATTTTCAACATAGGAAGAAAAAAAAAAGACGTGCATAATCTCCATACTGCCATCTATCCATATATCAAGTTTCATAAAAAAAATTTCAGTTGCGTTATCGCGGGATCCAGTTTTGTAGACGGACGGACTGACAGACAGACGGACGGAGGGTAAACCTAAAGTCCCCTCCGGTTAAACCAGTAGGGGACTAATAACAGGAAATAGTATCAGAAACACAAGGTTCCTCATCAATATTATACATGTATATGTGGATTAAAACAAATAACCGTTATGATCTATTCAATTAATCCCGACATTATATGCCAGGGAATAATAGTAACCATTCTGTGGAAGTTAAGCTGAAATCTCTTAAATTAAGGGGGAGTTGAACATGGGTAAATACTGATTACTGGAGTTTTTTGTAGTAAAAACATGGTTATAAAATACAAGTGACACAGAAAGCAATATTTCATATAGTGTGATTTATTTCAAAGAACTGTATATAGATAACTGAACAACTGTTTTCTTTAATACAGTATTTGTCAAAAAATGTAAAACTTATAAAATAAATAATTTCTATTTATCAACAAACAACTAAATAACTGTAGCATGTAACAGGACTTTCATACAATTTCGGGGGAAATATGGCCAAACATATTTCACCAACAAGTTTTATTTCACCTAATAAAAATCTAATGATTATAGGTATAATATACATTTAAGAGTACTCACTCTCTAACAGATATTCTATAAGGAACAATCAATGTTTCACCCCCCTCATTCTTAAATGTTGGTAAAACAGGGTACAAAATTGGAAATATTACATGTATAAATACATTTTTCCATACATAATGGTAAAGACTATATTATTACCTCTCACTATTTTTGTAATGTTAATTTCCCATAGGCCTATGGAAATTATTCTTACTGCTAATTCAAGTGTACTATGTGACTAATAATTTTTGTACTGTTACATAGGTAACAGTACTTTTTCACAGTATAAATTTGAAAGATAAATGCATATAGAAATAGTGTCCCAATGAAGTATTTGTTCTGAGTAATAATATAAATAACACATATGTTTGTGAGTAACTGCAAAAATATTATCCCTTGTAAAAATACTGTTACCCTTGACTAATGCCTCGGGTAACAGTATTTTCCTCGGGATAATATGTTTACTGTTAGTCACAAACCTATGTGTTATTTATATACTGCTATATTGTGTTGTACCAATGTCAGATCTTTCACAGAACAATAGGGCAACATTTCGTTTCTTTAATATAAAAACATGCTTTAAAAAATGTTCCATGATATATAATACTGAAACATTAATATAAGCAGGTCAGATGAAGACCATTCATCTATTGATACATTAATCTAATAATATAAGTAAATAAATAATAACACTGATCCATTATTGTATAATACGTCATCAATACACAACCTTTTAATGTAAACAAACTTGCTCATAAAATAAACAAATCAACATGTCTAATTCTATTAAGCAAGAAAGAAAAAAAAAATTTGGATAGGGAGCAATCAAAATAAAAGGTGTTTATCTTAATATAAAATCTGTATGACCCCTTTAACTTGTTTCTATCTATTGTGCCCAATGATCATTGCCCAAACAAGCCGGGAAACAATTTATATAACTTAAAAGTCATCTGGCTCCTGGCACCACATACAACAATGTACTTACTATTCATCATACATGTATATTTTGTTACATATTTTTAATACCTCTTTATGAACTTGTACATTATTTTTTATTCACTGTAAATACTTTTATATAAATCTGTAAATAATTTTTTTTTACTTCACTGTTTCAGTCACACTTATAGCATGCCAATATTTAAAACAAAAGTAGAATAATATTAATAAAAATATATATTGATATAAATTCTTTTCCTTATTTATGCAAATAATTATGATCTATTTTGAAAAAAAAAACCAAAACAAAAAAACAACAAAAAAACACTAATTTCTTATTGTATGCGAAAAAGAAAATCATCTTAAAATTATAAAATAAAGATATTAAAACATATAATAATGGAATGCTGGACTACCTGTATGCAATATATCAGTCAATAAGTTTTACAACAACATGGCTTTATCAACCATCTGTGTACATCATAAATGTAACTGAGGCCATGCTGTCATTTCTCACCACTCTGTACAATAACCACCGAGTTTTAAAAGGCATATTATGCTTCAGAAACCAATCAGTTTTTCCCTTCTCTAGATAGGGCTACCATTACTTTTATAGCAATTTAATATTAAATTTTGTTGATGAAGAAAGTAGTGTGTAATTTGAAATTATTGTTATAAAAGTAGGAATATAGTCATAAAGTATTATTTTGACTTCCATACAAAATACTCAATTACTAAAAGTGCACTAATTGCCAAAAGTCAATAGAAGTAAAAATGGTTCAGGTAATTCTCCAATGAGTAACCTTTTAGAATATATAACAGGTTACCAAAAATAAACAAGCTTTTCAAGGAATAAAAATAAAAGCAATTCTGAGACATAATGGACCTTTAACAATTTAATATGATTTAACTTCTATACAAATGTCTTTTTAAAAAGGTATCACATCTAGAAACAATATTTTTTGAGTCAAGATCATCACAAAAAATTTCAGAAGGAATTCAAATTTTCATATGGAACATTAACAACTGTAAACCAACATTATTCTCTTTTTCATGTAAAAAATAATCTGAATCTCTCAAGTAGCATGAATGCCTAATAAACATCCTTCTATACACAACAAAGGTAAACTAATTAATTGATTAGATAATAAGAACAGAAATAGCCCTTTTTATAACTCTTGTTAATAATCAAAATAGGAACTGCCCTTTTATAACTCTGTTAATAATCAAATAGAAATTGCCCTAATTATATCTAAGATAAGTTCTATTTATATATTGTTAATGAAGTTTTACTTTGTGTATTAACTGTTTATATCTCTAGTAAGTTCTATTTTTTTATTTTATTTTTTTTTTATAAATCTATGATTATAACCATCATCGAGAAGTTAAATTTTTGTTTGTATATCTGTCAGTGTTTAACACCGATTTCAACACATTTTTCATCATATCTTAGCAACCTGCTAAATTCACCACATCATGATAAGCTCGTGTAACATGTGAGTAACCATTATCTTACAGTAACCTACTGGGTACAAATAGCTTTGTTATTTATAATAAATACCTTGAACACAGTCTCTACTGTATGCAAATATAATCATTAATTATAACATAATGGTAACACAACCAAATTTGAATTTATCAGTTTTGATAATTATGATAATAATTTTCACTGACTTAATGAGACAGACATTTTTATATTTTCATCATGGCTTGACAAACCAGTTCTTTCATTGAAATAACACTCAGTAAATATATTAGCTAAAAATTAACATTCATAAGATAAATTTTTAACTAAAGCTTCTAATGAAAGTTTATACTCAAAATTTTACAAAAGAAACAAGAAACTATCTTGATATCGTAAATAGTATTATTGTACATATATTTATGTTTATAGTTATATCACATGTATTGATCTTTGCCATAATGATATATATTTGTAAATGGCCAAAGGCAAATGTTTTTTCTGAATGCCAATACGCATTGAACTTTGATATCACTGACTTTAATCAGTCAAATACAAAAATAATATTTAAAAAAATTTTCTATTATACATTTTGTGAGATGGATAACAGGATTCAAATTTTATTGTGTTAATTTTTTTTCTTCTACAGTGAGAATATTTTTGAGAGGAAGAGTTATTTCTCTTTGTAACAGATACTGATAAGCACCAATTCTTTTCCTGGTTAAGATATTAAGTCGCATTAATACTCCCCTGGTTATATTACACTTTCAAGCTTTGGGGATTTTCTAGTTTTAATAGTAAATATATATCCAAAGCACCAGATGATATTATATAACCTTAAATGATGACAAACAGCAAGTGATTGGTTATTTCTCAGACCAATTATATTGTTCCATCTGGAAAATAGTAAATTAAAACAATTCTAGGTTATGGCATGAACATTATAATACTGGTTAAAGCAATTTCGGGACTTAAATGAAAATATAAAATTTCTTTTTTTTATATAATTATTATGACGAAAATTTCTTGTGTAAATACAAACTAAATGTAAAGCTTTTGAATAAGATAACAAAGAAATTCGACAAGAAAAAAGGAAACTTAAAGCATCAACTATTGTACAACTAATGATTATTTTGAAAGAATAAATATGTGTACATATATTAAGGTTTTTCAAATGATGTCTTCAACATATTCATTTATAAAGAAAAATAATACAGAATAAAAAATATCTACAATAAATTTTTATTTACTTCATCATATACTGATGAAATGAATTTTAAAAGGAGACGGGAATTTAACAGTTTGTCAAGAGACAGTTTGTGAGGGTAAAAGAATATATCTCCAGTAAACATTTCAAATGGATTTCGTAATATAAATCTTAATATCAACATCTTATTTATTTGTTAACAGACAGATAGGTCAATAGAATTACTCCGGGATTTAAAATATTTTGGGGTTTTCCCAGCAAATCTGGGAGTACAAAACAACTTTTACAGTTACAGCTTAATAAGCACAACAGGTTGACTAATCTATTGTGACCAGTAGTGCATCGTGAAGCTTTAACATTAAAAGTCTTATTGTACCAGGGAATAAGCTTGGAAAAACCCACATTTGCCTAGTTTGGTATAATATCTTTTAATCCACATGAAAAATACCTAAAGTCTATTATTTATATTATCTATAAATAGCTTTGAAATGCCTTTCTCTGATTGGTTTAGACATAATATTTTGAAAAATGTAATAGGTCTTAATATATCAGAGTACATTCCTTTTAGATAACTTTTTATCTGGTAAAAAAAACAAATTGTCAATGAAAATTCATCAGTTTTTCCTGAAAATATTTTTTTTGGGAAATCTGCAAAAGGATGCGATAAAATGACTTGATGTCACATTTATTTTGTTGCTATTGCTAGGATGATTTTGACAAGACCTTAAAAAAATGTTGCTTTGAGTTCTACTTAGATGCAGATTTGAAATGCATATAAAAGCTATTTACAGAATTTATAATAAAACAAATAATGAACTTTCAGCTGATGAATATGATGTGTATAAAAAAACTAACAATGACTGAGGCAATATCATTTTCATCACAGCATAATTACCAGTTAAAAGTCCATATTTTCATAATTTTTTAATAGATTATATTAATTTTTTTTCTTCATACAAAAACCAAACCTCCCATTTCACACTTATGCTTCTTAAATTGACAATGTAAAGAAATTATTATTTTTTAAGTATCTGCCTTAAATGTAATAAAAATGTATGTGTTTATGTCATCCATGTGAGTCTGAAAACCAAGCAGACCTCATGTACATATAATACTTTATATAACTTGGCATATACATTGAACAGATTATTATTGCTATATGAAAATTCAACAAATTTTCAAACAAAACTTAATGATAACACAGTTGTAATAAGCACAATGTACATACCATATTGTTTCTAATTAGCGCCCCACCATATTTTGTTATGTAAAATCATTAAAAAAATAATCTTGTATTAAATATTAGATCATTATAATGAATAATGATTTTATAATTGAATAATATTCCCCATTTGGGAAAAAAGCTCTGTGGGCGTTAAATAGAAACAATACGGTGTATATATAAAATATCAGGCATGATGTTACATATGTATATATCTTGTAGACTTATGGCAAAATATTTCTTATTTTCACACATCACTTGACATTTGGCACTATCAATTTGTTCCCTTAATTCAAACATTTATGTATATCATACCCTAAAAGTCACAACTCTTACCCAATACAGGTACCCTCAATATTTTCATCAGTGAAACCCCCTAAAACAATTCACTAATAGTCACCCTCAAGTTACAGTTTTAACAAATTAACATCACAAATATATCCCCTCTTTCAGTACATTATTTTTACATTGGAGTAAAAACCCAATTCTCTTTCAGTCTTATTTTGTAAATAAAATGTCTCTAGCTGGTCACCATGACAACTAATAAAACATGAATCCTCAACTATTACTTAGCACTTTTAAATGTTCACCTGTCACCGGCATACTTCATTCTAAATAAACACAATCATGAGTCATGTGTTTCCACTTCACTACAAGTTATGTTTAGACCTTTCGTTTAGGTGTCCCTTACAAACTTCCTCTCTTTCCATGACGTATCAGTACATGTATATGCACATCTAATGAATATGCTAACACTTGGAAGCCAAATACACTGAAAATTGTACTGTACAATAGGTGAATGTGTGTAATATACAAGATGCTTGCTGGTGTTACATAAACATTTAGGCACTAAGACAAACAGCTTCTGAATATAGCCAAATATCTATGGGTCAAGATTTTTTATTTCAGGGCTGTTTTATCACAACGTAACCGTTCACTAACTGTCCGTCTCTCTGATCATACTACGAGAGTCTATACTTTGACTAGAGATCAGAATGATGGTGATGTTTTGACAATAGGGCTTCTAATAACTTTAATCTGGCTTTTATTTGCTGAAATTAAAAGTTATATAATAATTATTATAAATAGTTAATCACTTTTTTTAAAAATTGTATTTGTTCATATCATAAAACAAATACAATTTAATATGTAGGTTAAAAAGAAACAAAGTATTTAAAGAAAAGAAAAAAGGCAAAATATCACAATGAAAAGATGCAAAAAAATCCTTTTTATTTAGAAAAAGCGGTTTTTGTAATCAGTTTCACTGATTCAAAAAAGGATTAGACTTAATGAAATATGACAATATGGTCATAAGGGAGTGAAATATTCATTTACTACAGCTATAGAAATAGTCACACACAGTTTTTTTTTTATTTTTCAGTAGCGATAGTTGAAATTTTAACTGAATTTCATCACATCTTACCTTATATTCATTATATTCTGTTTGCATAGGTATTTCTGTTTAATTTTCTCAACCCAAATTTTCTTTAAATAAAATCAAAGGATTGGGTTTTAAAACTTTACCCCTGCCAGGTTTAAATTTAATAAAATCCAAAACCAGTGGGAGCCAAAAATTAAAAATGCAAAATCTGTGCCCTTTGATCAAAGATCAGGACTGTTGGGTTTAAACAAATCAGTACATTTTTTTGAAAATTTTTCCCCCTTTAAAAGATAAAAGGGGTTTTTTTTTCCCGAAATTTAAAAGATGGGGCAAGTCCATTTAAAGGATAAATTCCCCTTTGGAAAAGGGGACCCTTTTAAGGTAGCACAAATAATGACTTGCCCCTTCCCACCAAATAGAACCTATCAAGCTCACATTCTTTCCCGAATTAAGATCTTTTTCTGGGTTTTTCCTTAAATTTAAAAAACCAAAATCAAAATCCATTTCATATTTGATTTAAAAAAAAAGGAAATACAATTCCACATATTCTTACAGAATTTTAATGGATTAATTCAAAGACAATTTTTATATCAATATATTTACCGCCCAGTTTTTCTGTGAAAAGCCTCTTCAAAATCACGAAGTGTTTTCCGTAATCTTTTCTTTGAATTTCGAGATCTAATCAACTCATCTTGAAGTTCAGGCCTAGAAAAAAAACAACATATTAAACAATTGAATATAACCTTCATGCAATCTTAAAATGTTTTTATAAATATTTTATCAGAACAAAATCTATTTAGTGTTTTTACTAGCTAAACAAGAGTTTTGATTCCTGATTTAAAATCATATGTGATTTTCATGTATTCTATTGTAATAAATTAAGGAAATTAAACTGATAAAGATCAGGACCATTTAAAGTGACATTATGCTCATTTTGTCATTGTCAAATTGACTTTTAAAAGACTTTTTTTAAAAAAAAAAATTTTTAATTTAAACTGGTTGTTATTAAAAGGTAAAAAAATTTTTAAAAAACAAAATAAATTGGGGGAAAATATTTGAAATGTTTTTAAAGGGGAAAAATATAATGTACAAAAATATATAAAAGTTAATTTTTTTATGGATTTTTTAATTGGTTTTTTAAAAAGGGTTAAAATTTTTAATAAATTGAATTGGGGAAAATTTTGAAAAAATGTTTAACTTTTTTTTGACTTTCACCCTTCCCATGGGTTGGGAAAAAAGTCACTTTAATTTTAAAAGAGCTTTTCAGCAAAGGCCCAGGTAAAAAACATTGGTTTCCAAAATTTGGGAATTTAAAAAAGTGAAAAAATAAGCGACTTTAAAAATGTTTTTAAAAAGAAAAAATAAATAAACAAAGAATGTTTTCTACATACACGGCTAATTCATGGAGATTTGATTGAGTTGTATTTCTATTTTCTATGTCTTCCCTCAGCTCTAGTTTTCTCCGAGCTTTCGGAGAATGAGGGCCCTGATCATCCACTGATATTGGCCGTTGTTTCAATATTGAAAAATCCCTAGTTACAGCAAATTCCATGGTGCCCAGTGGCGCCACCTGCTCATCATCCTCGTCATTTTCCATTACAGCTGTCGGTACTCGGATTGACACTGCCGGTCTGTTTTCTGTGTTCATGTTACTATTATCCTTTAAGTGGAAGAAAATAAACAGTTTACATTACATGGAAAAAATTCAACAAAACATTTCACATTCGTGGAAAAAATAAACATTTACATTTAGAGAAAGAAAATGAACATTTTACATTGGTAATGCGGAAACATTCTATATTCAAGGAATAAGAACTACTTTTTTTTTCCATCAGGGAAAAAAAACAACATTTTATATTTCAGGAAAAATATTTCTTTTTTCAATTCTAGTAAAAAAGGAATGTTTTACAAAAACACATCATAAAGAAAAGCTAAAAAATATGTACCTAGAAATAATGCTTATAGAAGTTTTATAAATGTATATATTTCAGATTATCTATATAATGTGGTAAAAACTTACATATTTTGAATGGATATCAATAGGTTTATCTTCTGGTACAGACTGTAACTCCAAGTTTCCCCGCGGCTGAAATCACAAACAAATTATATATTATAATATCACACTAGCAAAACATTAATTTACCTTTACACTTGGGTAAACTGTTACAGGCAATTTGGAATATTACTGGTACAAAATCTGTAGAGTTGGTGAACTTCTGAATAGTTCTTGACTAAAGAAAAAGGAAAGAATGAAGTCATGTCTCTAGACAACATACTTACAGACATTGGTTGTCGTGAAAGCAATCTTTTTATAGTTCGGTATCTATCATATAATGGTCGCATCAAGTCTTTCTCGTCCCTTGATTTCTGAAAATTTACCAAAGAAGTTTAACGCACTTTTCATTCCAATGGTTGATGTACAACTGCTTTATACAAAAAAAATATATTTTTCACTTTAAGAACAATATACAAAATCAACCTAAGTTTGACAAGTAGATTTTTGGCTTATCAAGTATTTTATAAAGCAAACGGTGTGAATATTTATCATGTCAGGTTTCAGGTGACTATAAAAATCTTACCGGACGTCCATGGATTCCTTCAAAATGTAGCAGAGCTTTTTGTACTGCTAACTTCTCGTCTTGAACCTGCTCATGTTTCATCAACTGAAATATACATAAAACATCGTCTTAACCTCCTCTTCTGTAAAGTCATATAATAAAACAGTTGCTTTCAAGCAAATATAGCATGATAGTTGGTATTAATATCAAAACCCAATTATATATGAAAATATACCGACAAACCTACCAGCCTTTTTTCAAGAAATTACCATATTCTAATTTCTAGAAACCCTTTTTTTAAAATAATATTTCAAATATAATCAAGAGATACTTTTGCTAAATGCCTTGATAAACAGATGCCTATAGGACAATTATTATAGACTACATCTTTTGAGAACACATTAAGTAACTTTCAAATACAACAGATGCCTATAGGACAATTATAGACTACACCATTATTTTTTTTAGAGAACATGTTAAGTAACTTACAAAAATAACTTAATAATTTACCTCTATATTTTTCGGGTTTTTTTTTGGAAATCCTTTTCTTTTCTTTAATTTTCTTTAATATGACATAAAAGTTGTCAAAACATGCTTGGATCTGCATTTATGGGCATCTGGGGGATCTGTACCCCTCCCCGGGTTTGAGGACGCTCCGCCCCCATGACGTAAACCTTGAACCCATCCCCGCTTCCTTTTTCAGTCTAACAACATAAAACTAAAAATTTTTAAACTGATTTTTTATCCCTTTTTTAATCAAACAGTAAAATTTACTTTTAGGAAACCCTGATTAAAACTGGGGTTTTCAGAAAGTCTAAAAAGGGTAGTTATGAAAATAAAAATTTTTAATCAATAATATATACATTTTTTAAAACTTTTAAAAATTTCCCTTTAAAGTGTTTCAAACAGTCGCTTTTTCTCAAATTAAACTAAACTTAATAAAATCAAAACAAATGAATGAGCCATGTCTTGACAAAAACCAACAAATAAGGGGTTTGCGACCAGCAATGGGATCCAGACCAGCCCAGTCTGATCAGGATCCATTCTGTTCGCTATCAGTTTCTCTACTTGTAATAGATTTTGTAAGCCAACAGCATGGTTCCTGATCAGACTGTGCAGGCTGATCTGGATCCATGTTTGTCGCAAACACATTACGTTGGTTTTGGCGGGACACAGCTCAAATGAATGTTGCTTTACATACACAGAATTATTTCGTTTTGAACTATAAAACAAACTTAAACATTAACAATTAAGTAGACAATTAACTTAAAACAAGATTGCATTTGAGAAAAATGCTATGCCACTGCATGGTTCAAATTTCATAGCTGTACATCAAAGAACAAGAAAGAAGTTCACATCACCAAAATCTAGGTCAAAGTTCAATTTTACAACTAAAAACTGTGCCATGGTCAAAATGTCATTGGTTGTACATCAAAGGACAAGAAGTAGGTCACTGTCCCCTTGGGCAAGAGCATAATTTTTGACCCAAGGGTTTAATAACAATCTTGATACAGGTCACCAAACAACATTTCAAGCTATAGCTTTCTCCAATTCAGATAACATTTGTTTTATTTTTGTTTTTTACTACATGTACATAATGAGAATCACTGCCCCAGGCAGGCCAATTTTTGACATTTGAACAACTTTGGTAGAGGACCTATAGATGATATTACATTATCAAACATCAAAGCTCTATGCCTTGAACCTTCAGAACAAAAAATTTTTTTTTCACTATATGTACATAATGAAAATCAATGAACCCCTGGGGCGGAACCAAATTTTGACCCCAGGGCTATAATTTGAATAATCTTGCTAGAGGTTCACTACACAATGTTTCATGCAAAATATCTTAACTCTATCCTTGGTAAATGTAGAGAAGATGATTTTTTAAGTTTTAACTCTATACATATAAGATAAACCTATGGCTCCCAAGGGCGGGGCTAATTTTGACACAAGAGGCAAAATTTGAACAATTTTGGTAGAGTACCTTTAGATGGTATCATTTAACAAATAATAAAGCTGTAAGCCTTGTACCTTCAGATAATAACATTTTTTTATAATTTTTTACAATATACATATAAGGAAAAACTAATGACCCCTGGAGCGGGGGCAATTTTGACCCCAGGGCTATAATTTGAACAATCTTGCTAGAGGTTTACAACACAATGTTTCATGCAAAATATCTAACCTCTAGCATTTGTCAATTGCTAGAAGATTTTTTACTATATACATATAAGGAAAAACCAATGACCCCTGGAGCGGGGCCGATTTTGACCCCCAGGGCTATAATTGGAACAATCTGGGTAGAGGTCTACCAGACAATGCCCTATGCAAAATATCTAAGCTCTAGGCCTTTTGGGTCTTTACAAGAGGGTGTTTTAAGTTTTTATTATATGTACATATAGCGAAAATCAATGACCCCGGGGCAGGGCAGATTTTGACCCAAGGGCTATTATTTGAACAATCTTGGTAAGGGTCTACCAGATGATGCCTTATGCAAAATATCTAAGCTCTAGGCCTTTCGGGTTTTTACAAGAAGGTATTCTAAGTTTTTACTATATGTACATAGTGAAAATCAATGACCCCCTGGTCTGGGCCAATTTTGACCCCAGGGCTATAATTTGAGCAATCTTGTTAGAGATCTACCAGACAATGCCTTATGCAAAATATCTAACCTCTAGGCCTTTTGGGTGTTTACAAGAAGATTTTTTAAATTTATTCTTATAATTCCTTTTGGTTGCAATGGCAACCAGATTTCTGCATGGAATGAAATTCTTTGAACAACTTTGGAAGCCCTTCACCCAAGGAACAATCCTGCCAAGTTTGGTTCAAATTGGACTAGTGGTTTTTCACAAGAAGATTTTTTTAAATTCACTATATAATCTTTATAACACACACACAAACACACACACATACATACACACAGGTGAATCGCTATATGCCACCGCATCGCAGATGCTGCGGTGGCATAAAAAAAAATATTCAAAATTAAAAATACAGACTGAATTCATTAAATATAAAACTATTCCATTCATGAAAAAGATTATTATACACTTAGAGATAATATTTTCATTCAACAGCTGATAAGCATAGACAAAATGAGACAAAAGTATATACTTTTAGCTTCTTTTCTTGTCCTGCTTAGTTCCATCATGTACTTTTTAATTTCTGGTTTAGCAGCTTTCTCGGCATGGGATGGCTGAAATATAACAACACAACATTGGTGTCTGTTACTATCACATGCATAGTAAATGTCATGGGTGTGAAAACATAAATTTATATCTCATATTTCTTACAGTGCTATGACCCACGGGGATAAAACAATGTGATCTGACCCAAGCCCCCATCAAGAGTGTACCCCTACCATCCATCAAGAATGTATCCCTATCACCCAAGAGTGTATCACCCATGAAGAGTGTGCCCCTACCCCACTCCCATCAAGATATTGTAACCCCCCCCCCCCACACACACACCCACAATCAAGTGTGTTCTCCTACCCTAAATAGCCTAACAAAACTAAAAGTCATATTCTACATTTAGTATGACCAAAACTATATGACACCATTGGCATTAAACAATTTTCAATATACCTCTATAGATGCTTTTCATATAGCAATTATTACCTCCCATTGATTTTTTCATTTTTTGTCAATTATATCATATAGAATAGACCCCCAAAATAGCTGCCACTTTTGGCAAGGGAGGTAAATATTGAAAAAATCAGGAAATATCTTAAGTAAAGTTTAAGTCTCTTGTCCCTTTGATATTATCATACTTAAACGTGCAATTCAACCATCTTTTTTGACACCATGAAATCAAATCGAGATAAACTTTTTACAACTAAACAAATTGACTATTACAATCTTACAATGGAATTGAGAATATTTTGAGTTTTCAAACTACAAACAAAATTTAATGGTTTCCAACTCTGTTGTCAATTGGCTTTAAAAAAGTAAAATTTTTTTTTGTACTGGGTTTAAAAAAGGGTTTGGAAAAAAACCCCTATTTTCCAAACCAGTAACTTATTTTTGGGTGGAAACAATATAAAAATTGAAAGATGACTCAGACTTAGCATTGTTAATCCCTTTTTTAAATGGGGTTGTTAAAATTTCGTACCTTTTAAACCCTGGTTTCCCTTTCAAAAAACTTCTTTTTAACTGCCGGATTTTCTTCTTTTTGAAACCCGAAATAAAACAATATGATTCATTTAGTTTTTTTCATCAAAATTTCCAAAAAAAGCCCTCCCCTTACTTGGTTTTTTCAAAATTGTTTTTAAAAATTGAAGTTAATTAATTTTTTATGTCAAAAAATAAATTAAAGAAAAGCCGGATTTTATTTGATCTACAATCTGAAAATATAATGCATAAAATTTTTAAAAGCCAACACATTTTCAACCAAAACCATGGCTGAAATACTGAATTCATGTAAAGAACTGCGATTTTTAGAAGTGACTTTTAATTTTATAGGTCATGTGAGGCTTTTCCAGCTTAAACTGGTAGGAAACACCTCAGGTGCCTTCTGTTGCATTATTTTTAGGCACTAACCAGATGTTTTCTGAATTTTTAGAACACTGACGTTCCGTAACCTGGGCTCCAAAAAGGTTCCTCTTAGTCCCCATCAAGATTTGAACTCACAGAGGTTAGTTAGCAAAACTTTAAAAACTAGGCAAGTATCTCTGCCATTATAATAAAAGATATACCTTGTATTTTTTTGCATCTGACTCTTCATTTTGGCGGTGAAATTTTCAATCATCAGTACTTCCAAAGACTGAAAATATAAAATCGGCTCATTTAATTATATTTTAAAAATTCTCCATCAATGCAACCCCTTTTTTTTAAAATCAATAAAATATAAATCTAAACTATAACCAAATAATAATTCAAGTCAAATAAATAAATTTTATCAAAATAAATTTTTTTTAAAATTTGTAATTCTTCTGCAACTGCTAATACTTATTAAAAATAATTATACAAGTTAAAAAACTACAACAGCTAAAATAGGAAAAGAAAATTTTTTTAAAATTTTAATTCAAATTTATCCATATTGGAGGAAACATCCATCATTTAGTGCAAACAATTAAACCCCCCTTTAGCCAAAGGGAGGGTTTAACCCGTCCCTAAATTTTTTGGAAAAATTTGCCCTTGGGACGGTTTTTAGCCGTTTCTATAAAAATACATAATAATAATTAATTATTATAATAATAATAAGAAGAATATAATAAATATAAAGAAATTTATATCGACAATTAGTGCTTGA
The DNA here is from genome assembly GCF_026571515.1 of Ruditapes philippinarum. Lineage (NCBI taxonomy): Eukaryota > Metazoa > Mollusca > Bivalvia > Venerida > Veneridae > Ruditapes > Ruditapes philippinarum. Next base: position 204,259 of record NW_026867092.1, read on the forward strand.
TAGTAAAAAAAATGCTTGATACAGTTACCTCCTCCTGTTTACAGGTTGGGGTCATGATGGTGAACAAGTGTGCAAAGTTTCAAAGCCATATGTCAATGGACTTTGAAAATATTTGAACTATTACAAAAACTTTAACGTAAATTCTAAGTCGAAAAAGGGGCATAATTCTGTCAAAATGCTTGATAGAGTTACCTCCTCCTGTTTACAGGTTGGGGTCATGATGTTGAACAAGTGTGCAAAGTTTCAAAGCCATATGTCAATGGACTTTGAAAATATTTGAACTATTACAAAAACTTTAACGTAAATTCTAAGTCGAAAAAGGGGCATAATTCTGTCAAAATGCTTAATAGAGTTACCTCCTGCTGTCTACAGGTTGGGGTCATGATGTTGAACAAGTGTGCAAAGTTTCAAAGCCATATGTCTATGGACTTTGAAAATATTTGAACTATTACAAAACTTTAACGTAAATTCTAAGTCGAAAAAGGGGCATAATTCTGTCAAAATGCTTGATAGAGTTACCTCCTCCTGTCTACAGGTTGGGGTCATGATGGTGAACAAGTGTGCAAAGTTTCAAAGCCAATGTCAATGGACTTTGAAAATATTTGAACTATTACAAAAACTTTAACGTAAATTCTAAGTCGAAAAAGGGGCATAATTCTGTCAAAATGCTTGATAGAGTTACCTCCTCCTGTCTACAGGTTGGGGTCATGATGGTGAACAAGTGTGCAAAGTTTCAAAGCCATATGTCAATGGACTTTGAAAATATTTGAACTATTACAAAAACTTTAACGTAAATTCTAAGTCGAAAAAGGGGCATAATTCTGTCAAAATGCTTGATAGAGTTACCTCCTCCTGTCTACAGGTTGGGGTCATGATGGTGAACAAGTGTGCAAAGTTTCAAAGCCATATGTCAATGGACTTTGAAAATATTTGAACTATTACAAAAACTTTAACGTAAATTCTAAGTCGAAAAAGGGGCAACGCTCGACTATTCTTAGTGTTGATAGTAAAAAAAATGCTTGATACAGTTACCTCCTCCTGTTTACAGGTTGGGGTCATGATGGTGAACAAGTGTCAAAGTTTCAAAGCCATATGTCAATGGACTTTGAAAATATTTGAACTATTACAAAAACTTTAACGTAAATTCTAAGTCGAAAAAGGGGCATAATTCCCTGTCAAAATGCTTGATAGAGTTACCTCCTCCTGTCTACAGGTTGGGGTCATGATGGTGAACAAGTGTGCAAAGTTTCAAAGCCATATGTCAATGGACTTTGAAAATATTTGAAATTATTACAAAAACTTTTAACGTAAATTCTAAGTCGAAAAAGGGGCATAATTCTGTCAAAATGCTTGATAGAGTTACCTCCTCCTGTCTACAGGTTGGGGGTCATGATGGTGAACAAGTGTGCAAAGTTTCAAAGCCATATGTCAATGGACTTTTTGAAAATATTTGAACTATTACAAAAAACTTTAACGTAAATTCTAAGTCGAAAAAGGGGCATAATTCTGTCAAAATGCTTGATAGAGTTACCTCCTCCTGTTCTACAGGTTGGGGTCATGATGGTGAACAAGTGTGCAAAGTTTCAAAAGCCATATGTCAATGGACTTTGAAAATATTTGAACTATTACAAAAACTTTAACATAAGTGGTTACGCGACGCGGACACAAACGCCGCGCCGACGCTCGGGTGACTACAATAGCTCTACTTATTCTTAATCGAATAGTCGAAGCTAAAAAGGGGCATAATTCTGTCAAAATGCTTGATAGAGTTACCTCCTCCTGATACAGGTTGGGGTCATGATGGTGAACAAGTGTGCAAGTTTCAAAGCCATATGTAAATGGACTTTGAAAATATTTGAACTATTACATAAAATTTTAACATAAGTGGTTACGCCGAACGCCTGAGTCGGGTGACCTGCAATAGCTCTACTTATTCTTATCGAGTAGTCGAGCTAATAAGTGGTTTACGGCCGACGCCGAGCTCGGGTGACTGGCAATAGCTCTAACTTATCTTATCGAATAGTCGAGCTTTATATTAAATATAATATAGTAATTTTAAGAAAATCCTCTGGCAAATAGGTGAACAATAAAACAAATAACCCTAACTGGCAGCTAAAGGGTTAACACCTATTTAATTTGATAGAAGTTTTAACCGGTTACTGCTCTAAGGTGACACAATTTCAGTTTGTATTTCATGAAATGGATCTTTGTTTAATTTAACAGGAGTAACTTAATAAAGTTAACATGATCTTTTTTTCTTGCAATTCTACAATGAATTTTACAAAAGCACCTTACAGTTATTTATCAAGATTGTGACCTGAGTTTATGATATCTTGAATACTTGAGGGATTAGGCATTTGGTTATAAATTGTCCGGTGGTTATTATTTTATTAAAGATCACCTAACATGTCCATCATTTTTCCTTATCTAGAATAACATAAAAAGATTCTAGATTTTAGCATGATTTGTTATTTTGTTTTCAGAATCTTCAAGGCAGGACCGTCATCAATTCATGACTGTTTGCTCTTTGCATATTTTTTCCTTTTAATCTCAGAACTCGACTAAGTCTAAGATACTTAAGAAAAGTGCAATTCTGCAATAATTACTAATACTGCAAACACATGCTCTATTCTAAAACAAACAAAAATCAATTCAACGCAATCAAGACACTTGGAGGGTTTTCTGCAGAATGTCTAGTCTAATAAATATTTATAAGTTTCAAGTTCATGCAGTAATTAACCAAGAAATAATCTCATAATACTCGTCTTAAATTTGTATAAAAAATGCAGGAAAGATCATAAAATAACCCGTTACAGTAAAATTCATCTGCAAAACATTATGTTTTTGGGGGGGACTAATTTTTTTTGGTTTATTTTAAATAGATTGGCAAAAACCCCTAAAAAGAAAAAAACATATTTCATTTTTTTCCTTTTCAAAACCCCATAAATAATTAAACTTTACCCTCAAAAGATTGGACAATTTTTTAAATTTCAAATGTTTAAATGAAATTTACATTTAAATTTAAAAGTAATGAAATTTACTTTTTAACTCTATTTGTTTTTTTTGGGGTTTTTCAGTATTAGAAGGGGTAATTTTAAAAAAGGGGCTATTTTCCCTAAAAAGGGGAAAAAGGGAAACACTGGACATAAAACCCCATAGATGAAAAAAATTTAATCCAAAAAAATTTCCCTGTTTTTTTCCCTTTAAAAGTAAATAAATCATAAAAATGTTTGTGATATGTGGTTATAAAAAATTTCCCCAATTTAAGTTAAGATTTTTTGTTGGGTTTTATCTTTGGGAGAATTTTAGCCTTTGGGGATTTTCCCAAACCTAAGTATAATATTTGACAAAAACACAAGGGGAAACTTAGCAAAAAATGCAGTTACTAGAAAACCTTACATAGCCCTTGGGTACTTTTCCTTTAAATATACAAAAAATATATTTTTAAAAAAGGGACAGTTATATTTTATATCATTTAAATCCCTTTATCAAAAGTCAATCAAACAATCAATGTTCTTTAACAGCCAGTTTTCATGCTAAAGGGTAAAAGGATCTTACATTGGGCTGGGTTAGGGGGGAATTTCTAGCTTTTTAGGAAATTTTTTTATGGGGGGCATAAAATGGGGGCCCTCCCCGAGTTTCCACGGGAAACATTTTCCCCCGAAAAGCTAGATATTCCTGTCTTTTAAGGGACAAGGGTTTGTTTGATTCTTTTTTTGCATTAACAAAGGGATCAGTTTTTCCCAGATAAAAATTTTACGATATTGAAAAGAAGGAAATTTTTATTAGTACTATTTAACTTATACAAATTATTTTTTTATAAAAAATAACTTGTAAAAATCCTTTTTCCCTTGAATGAAAGAAAAAACCCAAATTTATCCCTAAAGTCAATCTAAAAATTATATTTTATTATATTAGAAAATGTACTAATAAATATAATTTTATTAGCCCTTTAATTTTCTTAAAAAAAATTGAAAAAGAATCCCAAAAAAAAAGATAAAAAACAAAAAGGGCCATGAGGGCCCCTGGGGTTCGTTTCACCTGTAAAATTAGGCCCCCCCCCCCCCAACTTTTTGGCAGACCCAAATTTTAAACCCCAAAGTTTTTATTTGCAAAACTTGGTAGACCCCATAGAAGATGTTTAATGTTTAACTTTTTAAACTTAGCTCATTGGGGCTTTTTAAAAGAAGATTTTTTTAAAGTTTTTACTATACACATAATAGCTTAAAACAATGCACCCCTGGGGCAGCGGCCAGTTTTTGACCCCAGGGTTTTTTAAATTTGGGAAACAAACTTTGTAGACACTTACTAGAAGATTTTTTCATGTTAATATTAAAACTCGACTCTAGCTATTTGGGTTTTTTCAAAAGAAATTTTAAAGTTTTGCTAAACACATATAAAGAAAATCAATTTTGACCCCCGGGGCGGGGCCAATTTTGACCCTGGGCTTGTATTTGAACAAACTTGGTAAGACACCTATTAGAACATGTTTGATGCTCAATATCTTAGCCATAGATCTTTGAGTTCTTTAAAAGAAAGATTTTTTAAGTTTTTTAACTATATGCATAATAGGGAAAATCAATGACCCCCCCGGGCGGGGCCAATTTTCACCCCAGGGCTTTTTTATTTGAACAAACTTGGGTAGACACAAAATAGAAAATGTTTCTTTGCCAAATTCAAGCTCTACTCTTTGAGTTTTTTAAAAAGGGAAGTTTTTTAATTTTTTACTAAAATGCTTTATAGGGAAAATAAATGCCCCCCGGGGCCCGGGGAAATTTTTTCCTAGGGCTTTTATTTGAAAAAACTTGGAAAGACACCATTAAAAAGTTTCATGCAAAATTTATTTTAGCTCTAGTTTTGGGGGTTTTTTAAAAAAAGATTTTTTTTAATTTTTTTACTTATATGAAATAAGGGGAAAAAATAAATGCCCCCCCGGGGGGGGGCCCAAATTTTTTAAACCCGGGGTTTTTTTTTGAAAAAATTTTGGTGGGCCCACCCCACTAGAAATTTTCTGCTAAAAAATTAAGCTCAAAGCTTTTAGGTTTTTTTAAAAGAAGATTTTAAAATTTTTTTTTCCCGGTTCCCATGGCAACCAGTTTTTTTGCAGGGAAATTAAAATTCTTTGAACAATTTTTAAAGGTGACCCCCAAAGAAAATTCCTGTAAATTTTGGATGAAATTGGTTTAGGGGTTTTTTGAGGAGTGTCATTTAAAGTAAAAGTTTTCCCGGAAACGGAGGGAAAAGGAAACGGGAGGGGCAGGGGAACGGACCCCGGGGGAAAAAAAAGCGATCAAAAAAAGCTCCCCCTTCACTTTGTAAACAGGTGAGCAAAAAATATAAATTTTAGGGAAAACTAAACAAATTTTTTTCAAAATTTTTGATTCTGATGTTTTACACAATTACTTGTTTTTTTTTTAAATTTAAAGGGGGATTTCTTAAAAACATATTGATATCTTTTAAACTTTTCCCATTTGCGGGTAGTACAATTTCGGTTTTTTTTTAAATTTATATGATTGGTAACTCAAATCTGTAAAAAAACTGCAAATGTTTCAATTCTTTTACTGTGGAAAATATATTTTGTGCATAAGCTTTATAAGATTTTAAAAAATGACACAAAATAATATAGAGCTCCCAAAGTCCCTAGAACTTAGTTTAACATTTAAAAATTAAACAGCAAAAATATGACAACAAGATAGAAAATAGAAAATCTGGCTAGACAATTTTGTCTTGAAAAAATGAATATGTCCCATTCAACTTTTCGCTTCCGACCAAGTCAGAGGCAAGTAAAATTTGGGGATTGATTGAAATTTTCTTTTGCCCCCACTAAACTTTAACATGAAAAAAACTGTTTTGGGAAAATCTTTTTTTAAGCATTTTTTGGTTTTTAAAACAAAAGCTGGTAAAAAAATTCCATTTTGGCATAGTAATTTACTGGCAGGGGGTTGAAAAAGGGACAATTTTTTTAAATTTGTAAACAATACAAATGTAGTGAATCTGGAGATTTCTAATTTAAAAAGTTTTTTTTTTTCATTTAAACAGCTCAGATAAACATAAATATGATTCACTAAAAATTGTCACCCCAGTTAAATTTAAATGATAAAACCCCAATGAAACTTTTTTAAAAGAGAAAATTAATTTGGAAAATTTTAAAGGGCAATTAAAGGACAACAAAGGAGAAGAAACTGAGTAATAGCAATGTCAATGTCCTTGACATAAAAGAGCTGATTCAGCAGTTTCTATCCAATGCAGATTGTACTCTTTGTTGGGGCCCAGTATTTTTTTTCCATGCTTTTAAAAACTACGGGTCCCCCCCCCCCCCACTTTCAGGCAGTGTTAATGGGTATGCCCTGCTTAACTGTCCCAAGGTTTTTTACTTTAAAAGGTTTTTTCATAAAAAAATTTATCAAAAATTTAGGAGGCTCCAAAATTTAAAAAAAATTGCATGTTTGTCTGATTTTGGCCTTGTTTTTTGGTGATCATTTCTTCTTTCTAGTTTTTAAATTTATTTTGTCATATCAAAGGTGGGGTATCCAAACGAGAACCGCCCCTTTCCCTGGATAATAACAAAGAATCGTAGCAACTCCTGGATTACTAAATGGAATTAATAGTCTCCCAAATTCAGCTAAGCAAGCAAACAGGGGCCTTTCATTAACAAAGCTAGTAAAATGCTAATAACAGATTCTTTCTAAATGTACCATTCATAAAGCCTATTGGATTGGGAAAAAAAATGAAAAATAATTTTTTGTTTTACAAGGGGTTTGGGGAAAAGATGACTGTAGGGGCACTGGGGAAGTTAAAAACAGAAAGGGGGGGGGGAGGGGGTTACTTTATGCAAATTTCTGTTTATTTTAAAAATTAATCAAGGGGGTGTAAGGTAAAAAAACCTGTTTTAAAAAAATTTAATTAAAAGTCAACTTCTCTTAAGGCCTTTGAAAAACATTAAGAGGGAAAAAAACAAAAAACATTTTTACAGTCAATAAAAAAGAGCACTCAAATATCGCCTTTAAATAAAAAATTTTTTTTGGAATTTAAAATCAAAAAAAAATCTTTCTTTTGGGGAAAAGACCCCAAAAAAATTTCCCCAAAAAATTTAGATAGAGGTCTTCTAGGCAAAACTAATTTCCAAATTTTAGAGGCATAGGGATTTTTCCCCAAAGATAATTGTTTTTTTCCTATCCTTAATTACCCGAAAGCGTGGGGTCCAAGGGGCTGGGAAATGATAAAAAGTGAACCCCCTTACTCAGAAAGGTCAAACTGCACCTGAAAATTTTTTCATTTTGGTTAAAATTTTGAGACAAAATTTTCTATTTCCCTTTTAATGTTTTTCAAAGAAAACGACCAGACATGAAATTGCAAAAAGTGGAAAGAACGACAAAAAAAACAAAAACAAAGTTTTCACCATTTTTTCAGGTGTAAAAAAAAGTACTGAAAAAAAATGCTATTTAAAAAGTTTCAAACTTTTTTAACCCAAATACCCAAAAAGGTGAAAAGGTTTTCATTTAGTAAAAAGGGGAAAACCAGTAAATAATGTTAAATGTTATCAAAACATATAATACACTGACACAAAAACACATAACAAGTACACAACACTACCAAAAAAGCAAACCATGGGCTATTATTGTTGTTACGATTACATGTAAGTCCCATTTACCAACACAGAAGGAAGGTTAAAGGCAAGGAAATATGCCAACATAGGTGTCAAATAAAGGTTGGGAGAAACAAAACAGAATGAACTGAAGGAAAGGATAATATGATAATATAAGGTTAATCAATCAAATTAATTTGCTATAAAACTTCTTTTGATGTGAAATTTTCTAAATTAAAACAGATGGAAAGAAACCTAATCAAATGTAGAGTGCATATATTATTTTAAATGAAGCTCATTTCTTGATGCTTTTTGCTACATGCATTTCAAAAAGTCTTGAACAATTTCAAAAATATATTCTTTTTAAATGATAAAACTAAGATTTGAAATTTAAATGTGAAATTTATCTCATCAATCAAATATCAAAACTGAAAAATTAATTTTTTTTATCTTTTTAAAAGTACTACACAAAGCAAAGTGGCAGAAAAACATAGCAAACTATCTAAATAAAATCATAAAAAATAAGCTTAAAATAATTTCAAGACTCATGCAAAATATTTGCAACTGAGGAATGAAATAATGAAAGGTGCCTTGCTACAATATGATTGGTTGATTTGTGTGATCAGCTGACCTGATCATGTGACCAACCTGTGCATTTTGTATTGGTCCTGATCCACTTGAGAAAAGGGAGGTAAATCCTCATCTTCCACAGCAGTGCTGTAATAACATTGCAAAAACCAAAAACATTTGTGAGAAGAAAAAATCTGAATTAGTAAAATAATAATTCCCAAATGAATTTTGTGTGAATGAATCATGTGAATGTGTATTCTTCCAAAAAGTTAGGCATAAAGCATTAACTATCATGCAAAAACAACCTGTGTAAAATTAAGCAAATTCTTATGTAAAATGAAAGACTACTGTAGTTTCTAAACATAGAAAGGGTTCATTATTGTATTATTTCATTTCCATTTATTTTCTTGAAGTCCAATTAAAAACAATAGTTCTGTGTTCAACTGTTACAAAATTATAATTTACATGTGTACCAGTCATTTTTATGTATACATACGCCTAATTTCATTACACCTCTATGGTTAAGTGCAAATCTTTATCAGACTTTTTATTTTCAATGGCTTTAATATTCATTAATGAAATATTCAACTTAACAAGGTTTACACTTCATTTATTTCTTCAGATTAAACCATGTGTAAATCAAGTAAGCATTTAATATTTTCTCTTATTTTTTTTCATATGTGATCCAAGTTCTGTTCAATTTTTATAAAATACAATCATACATTACTCAAAAGTCTTATATAAGTCATATCTTGCATTAATTGTTCTAGATAAAAACCGACACTGTTCACAAAAGTATATTTTTGATATTGCTGAATGTTAAGGTCATGACCTTGGACATGTTACATTAAGGAACCCACATATGGCATCATACCTATATTCCACATACAGTAGTTTTTTAACAGAAAAATAACTTTATCAAAGAAGTAGGAATGTGTAGCTGTAAAATAAATACGATTATTTGACAAGATTTTATTCAGATGTCTTAATTACTAATGTATTTGAAACATGCATGAGGAAACATTTGTATTAAAGCCATCGTAATGCTGGTATATCTATAATGTACATGTATGTTAAATTGAGAATAATTTAAAATTTGACACACTAAAGCTAGAAATGAAGTAAAGTTTCATTATAGTATAAAGACAGATTTTTCTCCAGATTATATGTATATAATTATAATATAATATAAACCTTACCCAAGATTATATATAAACACACACACTATTAACAATTAAAATCACATGCATGTAGGCCTAAATAAAGATAACTGTCGGGAAAACACTGACAGGTATTCTGAACAGATTTTATATATATTTAATTAAAGTAGGCAACTTCCATGTATTCAATGGTGGAGGAAGTCCCTACAATGTCCCTTTTTTGCATTGTTTCTTGCACAAGCTGCAAATCGGTAGAACCACTGTCCTGAATTTTACAAATTATCATCAAAAACACGATTTGTGCATTCTGCCATTACTAAAATATGTGTTTAAAGATGCCTGATGGAAAGGAATCTTTCTTTAGGCCATATAAATGGATTATTTAGAAAGAATAGCAAAGGTGGTGCACAAAATTCAATTTAAGCATGTTACAGTGAAATCATATATTCTTTGCACCAGAAACAAATATTTCTTAAATGCTTTTAGTTTATGAACTTTCTAAGAAAATATCCGTTTCCTGGCCTTTCCCATAATGAAAAACCATTATCCCTGAAAGAATTATTTTATCTTTAAGCTCATGACCATTCTGACAAATCTATATTATCATTTAACAAAGTGTTGGCCACAATGATTCATCTTTGTGGAAAGGTCACAAAAGTTCACAAACTTTGGCACATAGAAAATTATTTAGAAATGTATATTGTTAAATAAATGTATCGTACCCAGCTTTCCGTTTAATCTTGCTGGAGTGAGGAGAGGGTGACTCTTGTTCTTTATCCTCGTCCTCAAATGGCGAGTGAGGGCTCACTGAAGCACGCTGGTACGATACAGACTGAGCCTTCTGGGCCGGTATTGGTGCTAAAAAATATACTTATCATAAAATATACATATCATAAAATTTAATCAACAGAAAATGTTTTTATGACCTTTCATATCTAAACCAAGAAATCTGAATACCAACAGCTCAACATATTCTCAACAACACACAAAATTAAACGGTTGTGTAGATAAATTTGTATGGGATTTTTATTCAGTTTTGAATAATTATATTATTCAATTTTCTATTATTTATACTTATATAATGATAAAAAAAAAAACTTTTATCTTTTATATACATTTTAGAAAAATTTTGGCATCACAAAAATACGAAAAAAAAATTATTACATTATTTATCATATTCAATAAATTCAATCTTACCTTGACCGCCAATATTTTCATGTAATGTTGAGAAGTCAAGTGGAGGGACGAATGGCTTGGCGCCCAGCAATGGTGACTTATCAGGCGAAGCATTGGCTTTATTAGAAGCCTCTTGGCGAATATCAAGAAACGCTATACGCTCTCTTGCATCGTTCTGGTTCAATTCTCCATCTCTACGTTCCCGTGGTTTGGGTGCACCAATAACTCCATTCTGTTTCAGGGTACCGTTAGGTATCTTTTCATGGTCCTCTTGTTGATCCATTATTTCTTCATCAGTTTCCATGGAATTTCTCCGTAATTTTCTGCTTGGCGAACGACGATTTGGAGGACCAGCTGGTTTCTTAAACTAAAATTGATATACAAGTCATTTTAATGAGAGATCAATCTAGATTTTACTCACTGAAAATATATAAACTACACAAATTGAATAACAATAAAATACATATGTTGCAATGGTAAGTTCTTTTCAACAAGCTGACTAACATGTATAAGTAAGCTTCAACTATTTGTGAATGAAGTCAATTAAGGACTGGTTCTGGATGCTCTTTCTGAACCTGCAAAGGCACTTGGTAACTACGTACTTTCCTATGGCTAAATCATTCACAACCAAATGGAAATTGCAATACAGAATTGGTTTGTCAAAAAGATAAATATCATAATCAAATTTAGGAAAGATATTCATAATATGACAACATACACAAATGATTTAATCAAGAAATAGATATACTGTGAGAAAACAGTACCTATACTGTAACTATATATAAGATATAATCAAACAAGTTCAAAAATTTAACCATTCTTATCATAACAACACCTACATTTTGTAGTGGATCTGAAGTTCTTCTAATTTTTTCAAATCCTTGTTGTTCTTTAACAAACTCTTCTTCTTCTTCTTCTTCACTCTCATCATGATTTACTTCTGCACTGACATTATGCGGCATCTATAGGTGAAAATTTAGGTTGGACCCTTATTAAGCTTAGAACACATGCACTTATTCTCAATTTCAATGTTAAGATCAGCCTCTGTTGAAATCACACATTACCTTGAGATAATCTATTTCCCCATAATCAAAGTTAAAACAATCAATGCTAATTGTGAATGATAAGTTCAAATTTATATCAATTTAATAAACTTGTTTCCAAATATTCAATAGTCTAAATCAAGCTCAATTTCCTATCTATTTATCTTTATTATACTTTTAATCTAATAGATGTCAATTTACTGAAATAGTTCACATTAAGTTATATATAAAAACAGCAAATGTTTATTAAATTCCAGTGATCATTTACTTCTATTTCAGGTTAAAAAGGGGGAAAATTGTCCAATCAAAAGATAATGTGGTGTCAGATGACTCAAAGTACATGTATATACCAATTAAATACCAATTAATATAACATGCAGCACTTTGTTGCCTTATATGGACTAAGCTATTGATACCTCTACAAAAAATCAATAAAATAAAGTTTATTAATTTTAATCATTTAAACTTCCTTTTTGGGAAAAATTATTATAAATTGGGACAAGAATATGGGGTGGGGAAAATTCTTGGGGTTAAATTGGGGAAAATTTAATCCCCTTTAAAAGGAAAACCCTTTTTAGAAAGTCAAACTTTTAAAAAAAAAAGAAATTTTTACTGAAAATTTTAAAACAAATCATCAAAGGGTTTTAAAGGGTTTTTTTATAAAAATTAAAAAATGAGAATCTTTTAAAAAATTTTGTTTTTTGCCTGCAGTATGCTTAAGGAAAATTTAAAATAAAATAACTTTTACTTTTTTTACAGTATTTTTAGTAATTTTTTTTTTATGCTTATTCCCCGTAAATTTTGGGGTTCTAAAAGTAGATCATTTACAATTTTTAAGGAGTTTTTCCCACAAATTTCTGTTACTAAAGTTTCCATTTTTTTACTTAACACTACCAAATTTATTCTCACATTTTCAGTTTCCACTAACCATCTACATATTCTTCCTCGTCACGATGATAAATATTGTTTACTATTTGTTGTTGTTTTTATAACCAGAAAATCTTTCATCTTTTTAATCAAATTACTTCCCTTCTTGCGCTGATAGTGTAGATTCAAATACTGAAACTCTATGTTGAGTTAATCTTTCAATATTTTTTTTTAAGATGAAGAAAAGTTAAATTTTTTGCTTTAGCATGTTTCCAATGGTGATGTCCCCTTAAATGAAAAACCCTACATTAAAACATACCTTACTTATATATAATGATGTATTGTAAACATTACCTGAGTTATTATAATGCCCTTATTCTCAAACATTTCAAATGCCTTAGACTTCGGTCTCTGCCTAGCTGGTTTATTTAAAACGTCATTGTCCTGGTTATTTAAAGTCTTGGGAAAATTTTCCCTTGATTTTTTTTAAAACCCCGTAAATTTTAACATAACTGAAATTAAATTTAGAAATCTTTGTGAAATTTAATGGGGCATTCTGCAACAAAAAAATTGCAGGGTTTAAAATTTTTTTTCTGATAAGGAAACTTTATTTTGACAAAATATAAAATTTTTTTCTAACAAAAGCGCTTAAAAAAACTTTCTTCAACGCTAAAAATAAATGTAGAATTTTTTTAGGAAAAAAAACAAAACTTAAACAAAAAAAAAGTATAAAAGTAAAACTTGTATCTTTTAGTTTTGAAAAATTTGTTCCAACTAAAACTGGGACTTTCCCTGGCGGGGAATACCCCAGGGATACCATTTTCAAAATCAACATGGCCCTTTAAAAGCTCAAAGCAACCTCCCTTTCCAAATCTGATTACTTAAGGCCCGTGCAATTTCTAAGTTATGTATTCTACATGCTTCAAATGTGAAAATGTCAAAATCAATACATTGCGGACAGGACATTCTTTAGCAATTGAGAAGAAAAGCTTTTTTTTTGTCAAGGTCCCTGTGACCTTGACCTTTGACCCAGTGACCTCAAAATCAATAGGGGTCATCTTATAGTCATGATCAACATCCATGCCAAATATGAAGACTGTGGGGTCAAAGGAATCTTAAGTTAATGGGTGGACAAACTTTTTGAAGTCAAAGTCCCTATGACCTTGACCTTTGATCCAGTGACCTCAAAATCAAAAGGGGTCATCTACTAATCATGATCAACATCCATGCCAAATATGAAGACTGTGGGTCAAAGGAATCTAAAGTTATTGGGCAGACAAACTTTTTGAAGTCAAAGTCCCTGTGACCTTTGACCTGGTGACCTCAAAATCAATAGGGGTCATCTACTAATCATGACTAACCTCCATTCCAAATATGAAGACTGTGGGTCAAAGGAATCTTAAGTTATTGGGCGGACAAGCTTTTTGAAGTCAAGGCCCCTGTGACCTTGACCTTTGACCTGGTGACCTCAAAATCAATAGGGGTCATCTACTAATCATGACTAACCTCCATGCCAAATATGAAGACTGTGGGTCAAAGGAATCTTAAGTAATAGGGCGGAAAAGCTTTTTTGAAGTCAAGGCCCCTGTGACCTTGACCTTTAACCTGGTGACCTCAAAGTCAATAGGGGTCATCTACTAATCATGACTAACCTCCATGCCAAATATGAAGACTGTGGGTCAAAGGAATCTTAAGTTATTGGGCGGACAAGCTTTTTGAAGTCAAGGCCCCTGTGACCTTGACCTTTGACCTCAAAGTCAATAGGGGTCATCTACTAATCATGACTAACCTCCATGCCATGCCAAAAATAATGAAGACTGTGGGTCAAAGGAATCTTAAGTTATTGGGCGGACAAGCTTTTTGAAGTCAAGGCCCCTGTGACCTTGACCTTTGACCTGGTGACCTCAAAATCAATAGGGGTCATCTACTAATCATGACTAACCTCCATGCCAAATATGACGACTGTAGGTCAAAGGAATCTTTAGTTATTGGGCGGACAAGCTTTTTTTTTCACGGCCCCTGTGACCTTGACCTTTGACCTAGTGACCTCAAAATCAATTGGGGTCATCTACTAATCATGACTAACCTCCATGCCAAATATGAAGACTAAGGGTCAAAGGAATCTTAAGTTATTGGGCGGACAAGAAAAAACCGACAGACGGCCGGACAAGCTGATTCCAGTATACCCCCCTTACAACTTTGTTGTGCGGGGGTATAATGATCACCCAAAGAGAGAAGATGTTTTTAAAAAACTGTGTACCTGCAATTTATTGACATTTGTGTCTTGTCTACTGCTTGGTAACTACTCTTTCTTAAAGGCACATTATGCCTCAGAAAATTAGTACATGTATATTTTTTTTTAATCCTTTCGAAAGGTCAAACATGTGTTTAATAATGATTAAATAACAAGTTTACAGCATGTTCAATGTTAAACAACTGAAGACAGTTGCACTGAATGTGCAATAATGTGTCATAAAAGGTAGCAAAATGTAAATGAAATAATATCATGACTTTGATACAAGATACTAATTCACTATAATTATACCAATTGCCAACAGAGAAAAAGAAGCAAAAGATTTACATGGCCAATGAGTAAGTTTGGATAACTGTAACATAATTCCAAAAATAAAGTTTTTGTGAAACAAAAATGAAAGCATATCAGGGGCTCAACTGGCCTTTAAGTAGTCGTTGAACTTATAAAAACTTTTTAACCTCTGATATCTCAAAATCAATTATAAGTGTACATCTACTTTTGTCTTTATTTGGTCAGGTTGGGAATGGAGAAAGTAAACCATGGAACTACTACTAGCAGACAAAATATAACCTTCCTAAAATATAAAATTTAAGCATTCTTTTTGAAGAATCACACCTTAAAGTAATTGTGGTAAAGTGTTTCATTAGAGGAAACTGTGAGATTAAACTAAAACTAATCAAACTCAGAGGTCCATAATAAAAATAGAGTGAAACTTTTGGCCTCACCTTTCGAGATCATTCTGGTTATTACTCTGCACATCAGCTGAAAATATAAAAATATATTGTCATTTCAATACAACTACCAGATTAATATCTTACAAAAGCCAACTCAATATACTCAAACAGTTATGTCTCAATACAGAGAATTAAAACTGAAAGTAAGATGGAGAAAATAACATCATTTTAGTGCAGTAATGGGTTAACTCCATATATAATTTAATAGGATTAACTCGTTATGCATTAACGTGATGATAATTGCTGAAACACAGCAATGAGTCAGCCAGACCTCAAGGAAATATTTGAATATTGCAGAGAGGAATTTAAGTGATGATAATTTCCCAATATCACTTATACAGCAATATTCGTCATAAACAAATATGTTCCTATACATCATAACTTACACTCTACACACTGGAAACTTCTATGTTTCCATTATATATCTGAACAATATTAGACAATGTGTCTGTGGGTTAAAAATAGATTAATAATAATATTTTCAAATTTGAGAGACTTTTATACACCGATATACCACTGACGATGGATAAATCCATTAAAAATATTGAGCCAGTTATAGGGTTAAAGCAATAACGCCATACCTGATTCTGACTGGTCCTCTCTAATGGTTGTATCTATACTAGCATTAAGCAGCGACGACTCATCACCAAATAAATGCCCTATCACAGTTGCTTTTATGGCTTTATCCACAAACCTGAAAAAAAAAAATTTCTTTCAATAAAATAAAAGTATAGTCTTATGATTTGTTCTTCAGTAAATTTTACTACCAGTCTAATTTTTTGATTGTTAATTCAAATCTTCCTGCCGGTGGCAACAGATTCTACCAAAGTGACCAGTGCCGACTGCCCATGGTCTGCACTGTTCGACTATTCAATCAATAAATATTTTGAAACTTTTCCAAATAATGATAAATGATTTTGTACGGATCGAAACATGAACAAGTTCATTTACGATGTTATATTCATCTTGTCTGTATGTCAAATATATTCGGATTACTACAATTATATCAGTATTTCAATATTTCAACTGGATCAAAACTGTTATGTAGTTGAGAAGGCAATAACTCAGTATCAAAGGGCAATGTGAAACCCAGTAATTATCTCTCATTCACGATTCAGCTATTACATCTTATTACATCTTTTAAAATTATATAATTTTCCTGTCTGATATTGGCAAATATGGAATAGGTTGGAAATTTAAAAACATGTTTGATCTCAGATGTTGTATTCAGATATCAATTAAAGGCTTTATGTTAGCCAAGATTACAATTATTTGGTCACAGCTGAACATTCAACTCAATATGCCAGATGTATAAGTTCTACTGTTCTAATGACCTTTTCCAAGAAAGGGCAATACAGAACTTTAAATTCTTTATAAAACAATGTACTTGTATATAGTTCTCACTACTGCAGCTGCCAGCTATAAATAAATTCTTATAAAATATCAAATGAACAAAATTTTTGTCATGTTCAATAACAATCTGCAAATATAAGTCGACTTGTTCCAGAACTTTTTTTTAAAGAAAATAAATAAATAAAAAGACCCGCTGGTACTTTTGAGTTATAATTTCAACATTTAACAATTTTCTAAATAAGTTCATCATATTGACGTCTAGGCTTAATATTTATGTATACACAATTATATAGCCATAGACAACCAACTTAAACAAAAAAAAAAAAATAAAGAAGTTAAAATTCAACAAAACCCTTCTACATCTTCCAAATCCATCCTTACGCCATACAAGGAAAAGAATTTATCACTATTTTTACTATTCCAAAACGGGAAAACGATAACAATGATATCATAATTAGCAATCTAGATGATAGAAATTAATATGCATCACATGCGCAGCACTTGTATAACTATATATATATTTTCAGACAGCAGACGACATCAGTATATATCAATGTGTAAAGCAGACGACACCTAACTAAATCAGAGAGAATTACGGATTCTGTCTATAAAACACCAGAAAGCTTTAATCATTATCACACAGCCTAGACACAAAACTGTCTATTAAAATACTGAAGTCTCCTAAAAATAAACATCTTTATTAAGTCATTATATAAATTATATGAAAATGTAGGTAAAATATTGCAATCTATCACAGTACATCATACTACTGACATTTTTAAAGGTGACTTTTTTCAAAAAAAAAAAAAAAAAAAAAATGAAAAACTGATTCTTTATAAAAAACAAACAAACAAAACTAAGCACACGTCAATAACTTTAAGTATCTCTTTTTATTATTCTGTTAAAATAAATAAAATATGACAAGACAACAAATCAGATATGTAATTTTCATAATCGCATAATTTATAAAATATGCATGTGCACATTAAAAAATCTTTTTTAAAATGCTCTTTTGCAAAAAATAAAAAATAAATAAATAAATAATTAATACTCAATTTTTTTTTTTTCAATATGCTTCAACATATACATAACAATTTAAGAGCATACAATATTACATGTAATTCATACCAATTCATAAACTCTGCAAGCCTCATTGTTATTATCTCTACAATATTCCCCATCTATCCAATAATAATTTTGTTGAATCAGCAAAACCATTTACATTAAAATGTTCATCAACTCATAACTGAGTAGTAATCCATTCACATAAAGTTCTTTTGCTACAATGTTTCTGATCACTTTACTTCTCCCAATTCACATGTTTAGCAACACTAGCATGACCTTTATTGGTTAAAAGTAGAAAGTGATGTAATCCTAAAAGCAGATTTCACAATTCTAAAAATAGAACAGACTCATGTACAACTCCTGCTACATTCCTGTTTCTATATATAGAACTGACAATGGGTGCGGTAAACCATATAAAATACATCCAGCAAAAATATTTGTGGTTGATAAAGGTAATATATCAATCAATAAACTTTGCTAAACACTGAATCACATGCACTTACACTGCTTAATAAAAGTAAACAAAATATTTTAAACAAACTGTAGAGAGATCATGTTTCTATAATGGTTAATTGGCAATTTTTATGAAATTAAATAACAAAATGTTGGAGTATTTCCAAATAAATGAAATATTTGTGTGTTATTATTCTAACCTAATTCAAAAATCATGGAACCCAATGACATTATCATTGTTGGAATTCAATTTGTTTTTTAAGTTTACCAGACATGATTATGTAAACACATATTTTTTATTTCTTATTTTTAGGACCATTTCAATGTTTACAGTTATCATAAATAGATTTGCACGAAATGTCAAACTGAGCTAAACTAGGACACAGATGCCCCACGTTCCATTGTTTTGTCAGTCTATAGATGCAGGGAGAAGCGCATTTCTCTACACATAAAAAAATGCATGAACAGTCAGTCTCATACTGATGAACATGCACCGTAAAATTCCATAATTCATGATGACTGAATGATCAACTTAATTTTCTTATCTAACCTTGGACCTCTGCATGTGTCCTTGAACTTGGCAAAAGGGACCTGAATTTTGCACACAACTATGCTAATGTTAAACATTTTGAAATTTATAATTATTGTTTGTTATCACACCAACATTGTAAAGGTCATAATAATGGTGACTTTCCAGCTTTTCTGGTGCAGGTGTCCCTACATTCATTATTTGAGAGCATTCTGTAAGCTAGCTGGATAAAAATTCTTTAAGTCACAGGCAGGTTTCAACCAAAAGTGGTGAGGGGCAAGTGGTTTGAAGTCAACAACCTTTACAACTTGGCCATGGATACCCCTGCCAATTTATATAAAAATCGTTATGTAGAAGTTTCAATATCAACAAGTGTTTCCTATTGACCTCTGAAATGTGACCTTGACCTTTGACCTGCTTTTTGATGGTGAACATCTGTGTCAAGTAATACTAAGATCTCAAGCATATATTGACCTTGTTATGTTAACATTACTAAATATATTGACTGTGAGCGTTTGTGAAGAAATCCCCCTTTTCAAGACTACAGAATTGCCCATATACATATTTTCATATTTCTTATGTGACATTTGATCATTATCTGTGACCTCAACCTGGCTTTTGTGGGCAACATTGGCCAACACTGGTAAACATTTATGCAAAGTTAACATTAAAATTCCATATATGGAGAAGTTTGTTATGGATACGCTTTTCTTTCTGAAACCTAGAGACCTGGTTCATGTGTGCTATGTTTTGAATATTTGTATCAAGTAATGTTAAAATCAATCTATGCATGTAGAAGATATACTCCTGACAAAATCTGGACATTTCATCTCTTATGACCATATCATTATTGTTTAGTAAATATATTAATTCATCAAATAGTAATTAAATATGTATATATCTTTGCCTCTCAAATTTGACTAAAATATTTGTGGGATAGCCTTCCTTCACCACATAAGGTTAAAATGACCAAATATAGAAGCAGAGCTCCTCATATTATATAAATCTGCCAAAAGCAGATTCTGTATCTATATATACATAGCGAATTTATTTATATAATGATAACCAGTATGTATGTCATTTAAAGATGTTTGTAACTAGGTTATTAAACTCAAAAAATATAAAAACAATCATGCAATGTCCAAAAGCACAAAATAGGATACAACCTAGAGATCATTGAGAAATTCTCGGACAAGGGATGATATTTTGAAGTCATTTACCTTATTTGTTTTGTTTTGTTTTACAGTACACCAACACAATTTAGGTCATATGGCGCCAAAACAGGAAAGATGATTTTGGCTTAAACCTTGAGTGTAACAAAGTTAAGGCAACACCAATGGTCAAAACCAACATACCAGTTGGAGCTAAGAGATGCTTAGACTCCAGTAATTCAAACCCATTAAAAGGCCTCTTACTATCACGCAGGGAGAAACGATGGCTGCAATTCTGATGCCTCAACACTTAAACGCAACCCCTGAGTCACAAGGGGTCATTCTCCATAATACTATGATGACTCAAACATCTAAGCCAAGATACTGTAGTGACAACATCCCAGTAAAACACCAATTTGACAACAAGGCAAAATCATGCAATTTGTTTTCCAAACTATTTAAAGCTCTTGTATTAGTTCTATGACACATTTTGAATATCTATATAATTCAACCTTAATTCAATCTCTATGCTGCACATACCCATGTGACCAGTGCAGACCAAGATCTGCCTACACATCTGCCTAATCTTGGTATTTAAACGTAAAATATTTTTGAAATTTTCATAAAAACTAGATTTATTTTTTGCCGCAGAAATTAACAAGGAAAATCTAAACTTTAGCTACATTTTATTGTTATAATTAGGCTGAAAACAATCCTCCAAAATTCCTCAAGAAATAACCAAGTCAGAAATTCAGCAAAATGACCAAAACCCAAAGCCTACAGTATCCGCCTTATAATCAAATAAAGTTTGAAATGATTCAACAAAGAGTAGGACTAAAATAAAATCAAATCTAATATAAGCACGATACTGACACATTAAAACATTGCACATGCCTGTTACAACACCATTACTTTACAAATATAAAACTCATACTCACTCTGAGGTTCGTGCAGATGGCACTGGGGACTCCACTAAACTGAAACCACTGTCACTGTAATTAAAACATCAAATATTATCAGTCCATTATATATCATAACATCAAATATAATGTAAAATGGATTTCAATTAAATTATTTCACTTAAATGTTACTTAAATTGGACAGGGACTGAAATTCAGAATTTAAAGCTATTGATCCTTCAAATTATAAATAAAACAAAAATCAAATAATATATGTTTCCGATACTTTTATCTTGATAAAGGGAGATAATGTTTATAGGAATAGCAAGAGGAGTAATTTCCCTTGCTAAAAACTGAACATTACAGAGTAGAAGTAAACCAATATCCAATATATACAAGCTTCATATTTTGGAAACTTAGGAACAAGTGGTTACTACAAAATCGCTTTTGATATGGTTACAAATGGGTTTACGTCAGTGACTATAGGGATAAACATAATGGGGAATAATGGGGAAAAAATAATTATCTTATATAACCTGTCTAGATGGAATGGGGATAATCTTCCAGTCATTTCATCATCACTAAAGTTAGGACTACTGTAAGAGTGAGAGTAACGTCCCTTGGAGGAAATGGAACTTTCACTATGGTCAGGTTCCTCTATATCTGGTACATGGAACCCGTCTTGACTCTTCATCTTACTCTGAAATCATCAAAAACTTTAAATTAGACAACTATATTAATTCATATATTTATAAGACAATAGTCATTATTCATACATTATCATTTTATTTTTTTTGATTGTACATTGTATTTTAAGCCACATCGGTCATTTAGTGACTCTCTGACTTAACTGGTGGACACAGACCTTCTCTCAGGTGCTCAGCACAAACAGGAACCAGAGTATAACCACTTGCCGAAGCTAGCTGAATAATTTCCTTATATGAAAGAATTCCATCTTGTCCCTTGCAAGATTTAAACCTACAGCAAAGACAGACAAGTGCTTCAAATTAACAGAGACATGGACTCTTTTGCCTAAATAAATTCATCATTTAAATGTATGATATATTTTCCTTTACTACAATATATAAGATTAAGAAACAAAACATAATAAGCAGACATAAGTTTCAAAGCTGAAAATAAACAAGAGTACTGGTCAACATCTACAGGGGGATCTTAATACCAACAACAATCACATTGGTGTGGGAAGTGAAGTGTTTTTCAAAGAAAACATTTTTTTAGCACAGAATTTGATTTAAATTTCATATTTGACCTTTACAGTCACAGTCATTTAAAGATCAAGGTTTAAAAATAACAAAGTTATAACCAGTTATATCAAAATATTAAGTATATTTTAGAAATTTCACCTTTAAGGTCAATTTATTTACTAGTCAAATTCAAGTTCAGTCTAGTTAACGTCTTCAAGGCAATTTATTAAGAATAAAATAATTATTAACAATGTTAAAAATTCTGGACGGCAAGGAAACCATGATTAAGCACTTAGCTTTAATTTTTCAGCTGAAATGAAAGAATGTAATGTACAAATCATCTTCTAAATTTATTTATTTTTATGAAATGGAAAAGGACATATACATATAACATTTCAGTACATGCTACTTTATTAGGTGCACCATAAATAATGTCAAAATAAAATTTCTAAAACAGACAACATTTCACTTAATTTGGTCCTAAACATAGTAAAGTGACAAGCCAACAAAATGTTTCATAAATTTTCCAGTGTTCGAAATTAGCAGTAGTCCTATAGCCTCTGACTACCAACTTTTCAAAGTAACAAGCCCGATCAGGCTACTGTATTTTCAGAGGCAATATATAAACAACTGTTTTGAACAAATGAATTGTGCTAGTGAAATGTCTTTTGGGCTAGTGAATATTCCAATCTGGTAGTCCGACCAGCCTAGTTGATTCAAATCCGAATTTCTTACACTGATTTTCAGCAAATTTCTCCAGATTTTAGATTACTATAATTCATTTTGTACTTTAATGATTCTCTCTCTACCTCTATATATCACAAAAATATTTATTCCTCGGCATCAAAATAATCTAGAAATTAGCTTTCTTATTGTACAAAACACATTTTCTTATTGGCAAATTTACAAGGACAAACTTGTTATCTCCTTCCATATTGAAAGAAAATAATATCATTTCCAAGAACGCTTCCTTGAAAATGATTTACCAGTGTTCATTCCTAGAATGTAGACACTATGAATCTCGGTGAACTTTCCAAAGTGCGCAAAAATAAAAAATATATCTGGCAACAAACAATGCCGATATCTGCGGTATGTGCAACACTTCAACAGGTGTTTAACAGTTGGAACATTATTCTCACATGATTTAAAACACTGCCAAAATAATCAAGTACACACAACTTGTTACAACACAAACATGGATCAGAAGTACAAGGATGCACTTTATTTATGTATCAAATAATCTGGCAGCATCTCTGCGAAATAAATTAAATATCAAAAGCTTTTTATAAACTAAGCAAGATAATATATATTAAGATGAGAAAGCATGCATCCTGATTAATTACATGTACATTCTAATAAAGATACATAAATATTGTAACATTTCCATATTTTGATTATGACTTAATGATCAAAATATTGCATCTAATTTTATTAAAACATTTGTAATGTATGATAAAAGAATTTCTTTGATTATCACTCAATTAATGCCCTTAAGTTATGAGAATCAGAGATTAATAGAGCTATTGATTTTGCTTAATCTAACAGTGCTACTTTAAATATAATAGAGTAAGTTCTTCGAATGCATATCAAAATTGCTTTTACATTTTTATGACAATTTTATAAGAACTGCATAAGAACAGAGTTGTTAATAGGAATAGAACTATAGGAATTGTGCTAAAAGCATCCCCCCCCAAAAAAAATAAATAAAAAAATCCCACTTCATAAAAAATGTCTGTGCATTGTAATGGTTTTACTTTTTTTATAATTATCCTCCCTCAAAATCTATCAGCATTATTCTATTAAATTATATGTCAGAAATCAAACTTGCACTGTTCATCAATTCTGAAACAGTACCATTTTTCCTATAAATAATTCCAGCAACATTTCTATAATAGTCAATGTATTAATTTCCTACATAATTACAAATAAATTGTCTGCATCATTTTTCTCTAGCTGAGATCTGTAACAATAACCCCCTATATTGTCACCTTAGTGCAATAACTGGTTAACTCCTATTAGATTAAGAAAGACTTAACCCCGTTACTGCACAAAGATGACAAATTATACTGTTCTATATAACCAAAGATGGCCATATAAAATTATCATTACATTATCCACTGTTAATATTATACATTCAACAGTATACTGCCAATTCTTTCTCGGAAATTGCAATCTCATTTTCCATTCCCAACTTCATTAATTGACATTTCTCTGTTCTAATGTTTGATCTAATGACACCATTACTGATCAGGCTTTCTCAGGAAATAAAAGGAAAAAGAAATGTTCATTAAAACCATTGCCTGGTTCAGACAGAGCCTGCAGAGTTTGGGTTATATAAACGTAAGTAATGTCTAGATTTAGGATGTAACTTGACATATATCACTGCAAGACATACAATGTTATTAGGTACTATATGATGACCTTTACATTGTCATAATTGTGAGACACATTGAGTTTATAGTCTGAGATTCCTTCATAAAATTCCTAAGCAACATCTGCCTCCTGGAACTGAAAAGTAGTTAAAAGTTTCTTATGCATGCATATTTTCCTATTTAACAAGCTAAAGCACAGTCGGCAATGCGTTGAATAGTGCAAGGATGTCATGAAAGTCATAAGTCTCCAAACTACTAATTTTAGTTTAGTGCGCAAACTACTAATTTAGAAATTTATTAATCCTGATTTTATTATCGGACTGTCCCCACACAACGGGGCAAACCAGGCGTGGGAACTGATGTTCCTTTCTAATCCTGTAGTATTAAATGCTACACATCAGCATTAGAATTATGGTAACCTATCCAAACTTACATCATTTTTTCGAAGTATTCAATTAATGATTCTTCATTCCTTTATTGTATTATTAACAGGATAAATCTTGAAAACTAATAATTTGCTTTGCTCAGATTGTAAATATCACGGAGGAGTTCAAAATAAATGCAAAAAGAAATGCAATCAATGGCGAGTGATGAACAGCCAATACTATGTTACAATTTTATAAACAAGCAATTATCATAGTATTGCAAGCAATCCATAAGTCCCCTACCGGTAAGAGCCCAAGCAACATTCTAAAGGGCCATTGGCCATTCACTTATGTTCCTATTTTAAGTAAATTTGTTGAAAAAGTTCTTTAAAAGTGATCACAGGAAACAGTTTTTATGTACAGACAGACGGACTGAAGGACACTCTAAAGTTATTTTTTAAACATCCCTGTTATCAAAATAAAATATTTTTAAAATCCTACCATGATTGAAGAAGTTGGAGTAAAAATTACCAATTTCTCAAAAAAAAGTCTAAGTTCAAAAGGGGCATAATTCTGGAAATAGTCTTAGTAGAGTATTGAACACTCACAAATGTTGAGTGATAATAAGAAACATTTATATGAAGTTTGAAGTAGATACATTCAGAAAAAGAAGTTATTAAAAAAAAAATGTTTTTTTCATGAAAATTTTAAGTTCAAGGGAGGTAATTTTGATAAATTTTGCGCTAGAGTTGTAAACCTTGTCACATATGATGTGGTTGATGACAAGCAACTTATATTTAAAGTTTGAAGAAAATACCTTAAGAAATAAAGAACTTATAGTGAAAAAACTTAAAAACTAGAATCAGAAATCTTGAAATTCAGTCTATTTGTTGCCATAGCAACCAGAATTTTCAACATAGGAAGATAAGAAAAGGATGTGCATTATTTCCATACTGCCATCTACCCATATGTCAAGTTTCATAAACATATTTTCAGTACTTTTTGTGTTATCACTGGATCCAGGTTATGTGTACAATTTGCCATATTTTCAGTCTATTTGTTGCCATAGCAACCAGAATTTTCAACATAGGAAGAAAAGAAAAAGACGTGCATAATCTCCATACTGCCATCCATCCATATATCAAGTTTCATTAAAATATTTTCAGTACTTTTTGCGTTATCGCGGGATCCAGTTTTGTGGACGGACGGACTGACGGACGGACAGACGGACGGAGGGTAAACCTAAAGTCCCCTCCGGTAAACCGGTAGGGGACTAATAACTGAATATTAGAGCATTCATTTAAAGTTCAAGTCAATACCTATGTAACTGAGTGCATGTGAAATGTAATAAGATGTATGTTGATTTTCATGGATTGTAAAACACCTTTTCTGTGACTATTCTCAATTCTTAGTCTAACTGTTACTAACACACAAGCTTGACAATTGTCCTTTGTAAGCCAAGAGAAAAAAGTTTAGAAAGATGTAAATAGTGCATGTGTTTGAGATGATGTTTTATTTCAAAGAAAAGATAATGCTATACAGAAAGCAGGGGAATCTAAGACAGCATACAAACTATACTGACAAGCTTCACTGATATAGCAACAGCTTATTAAAGCTACATCTGTGATAAGATAGACTCTAAACAAAATAATAATAAATCCTGCAATAAGCCAAACTCTGAACCTAAGCATCAGCATTCTTACTTTCAGCAAATCAAAATTATAACATTACAAGCTTAAATTGAAAAAGTAAAACAAAAATACACTTACAGATTCACGAAATGCCTAATTTATAAAAGCAAAATTACAATTAAATGAATACCAGATACCCCGAAAAGTCTAGAAGTGTTCTATTGAAACTGCAGATGACTCATATCATTAGAAGTTAAATCAAGACTATAAATAGTTGTATTTAATTTAGTTAAATTAAAAAAAAATCATTAGTGAATCATTAAATTCAGTTTTTCAAAACTTTTCAAAAGAATGTGTGTGTGCAAACTCAGACAGAAAATCCCAGGATTTGATGATTTTAATCAAAGACTGCCACATTTAGTATACATGTTAAATAAAGGGGAGGAGCCAAAGCCACACAGCGCTTATCTTACCTTTCTTGGAACTGGAGTGGGTTTGGAGTTTACCTCAACAGTCTCCTCTGGTGTGAACTTTGGAGGGGGAGGTCGGGGCGGGACTATATTGTGCTTTTTCCTCTCCTAGTTATGTACGTAAGAACAAAACAATATCAAAATGCTTGAAAAAAAACTTTGTGATATCAAGGAGTATCTGACTTAAAAATCTGAAGACATTAAAATTTTGATAGATTATAAACAAAAGCTTTCTAATCCATTTTCCAACTGCTTTGTCAAAGGTAAAAGTTTATATCTACTATATTTACCAAGTCAAGTTAAAACTGAATTTCATAATTTATTTCCCTAGAAATAGCCAAAACGTTAACTCAAAAGAACTGTTAGGATAAAATGCCTTGTGGAGATAGATTACCAGTTCCCATTGTAAAGGTGAACAGATAATCTAAGTTTATATTAAATCTTTTGACAATTTGTTAGAGAAAGACCTGAAGATAAAATTATTTTTTTTAATCTTGAGCTATTTCATAAACCTTTTGAAAATTTTATCAATGCAATAACACTAGAAATTCTATTTAACATCTTAAATGGGAATCTTCTCTAAAAATTGAAGATCATTTTTTTTTGTAATTAATTTCTAACACACCACATTAAGGGGGATAATTGCTTTGCACATTTTATTACCCAGACATACATTCATCAATTAACCTCATTGTAATAAATTTCCATTGCAAAACAGCTCTTTTGCATCGTGAAAATTTAATTTCTGTGTGTGTGTTTTTTTTAAAGCATAATTATCTTTTGCTATGTGTTTACCTGCAAATTTTCCTGAATTATTTAAATGAATGGCAAGTCAGACAAATAAAGCTTCTATTCTACAAAATAATAATATTATCTCACCACAAACAAAACAATTTACTGTGAAGTCATTAGTAATTAATCTACAGTGTCTTAAAACATTATTTATTAAACATTCACTTTGAGATATTACCAGTTGTCTGGTAAAACCATTTTTAAACCAAGACAAGTGATATTCAGAATAAAGTAATTTAACATTCTGATAGATATTAAGGCTTCTGTTTCTGAACATTTAATCTGCTTTATCTGTGCTTATGGATTTGCAAAGTTTTAAATTTAGAACAGTCCATCTGAAGTATAAGGGATTTTCACAAACAAGCTACAAATAAAAGTATAAAACCTGGTCAGACGGCATGGAAGTGCAGGTTGGTCTAGCTCTATACAGGTGGCAAAGGTTAATCACATCCAAGCCTCTGCAGGCCAAATGTTAAATTCACTCTGATAAATTTAAATTTATTTCACAAAGATGAAGCTTTCTTTTTATAACACTGTCTATGTTTAAACCTATAAAATTTTCTTTATACATAGATAATCATCATTGTCTATGTATAACAGTCATAAGAGAGGTAGGCAGTATTCAGAGATAGATCTATAATTTTGTTATAATATTGTGCACTCTGTTACAAAGACCTAAATCTTCTTTTTAAAGAATCTTCACTAGCTGTTTTTACTTTGTAAAATTTCCAACTTAAAACAAAAACATTACAATTTATTTATTCATTTATGAAATTTGCCTGGAGCCTCACTACATTGCTTATCAAATTCTTGGCAGATTAATTGTTCAGACGATATTTTTTATTTATTTGTTTATCAATAATTAGCAATTAATATTGCCTAGTAACTTCACAGTAAAGAAAATAAACATATTAACATAATATAACATAAAAATTCTATTACATATTAACTATGTAATCTTTTATTAAGAAACATTAAAACTATTTTTACT
Source organism: Ruditapes philippinarum (assembly GCF_026571515.1). NCBI lineage: Eukaryota > Metazoa > Mollusca > Bivalvia > Venerida > Veneridae > Ruditapes > Ruditapes philippinarum. Next base: position 232,924 of record NW_026867092.1, read on the forward strand.
GATTCGAAAATTCTTACTTTTATCATTTTCTCAACTTGCTAACTGAGAAACAGCCAGTGTTTGTTTTTGAAAGATATTTTTTAATGCTTTTTCGTTCTTCCTCATGTATATCTATATACCTTTTATTCTAGACCATGTAAATACTTTTAGATATGAATCAGTCTTACTATACAGAAAATTTCAAATCATGTATAAGGAACATGAAATGTTAAATTTCCATTGTTTTCCTTAACTACTTCAAAACATTCACTTAGGAGTTGTGCAAGTTTTTAAGTGTCTAGGGGTGAGGTATTTGCTTTGGTAATATTGTACAAATGTCTTGACTGCATATAGCAGTAAATTATAAATAGAATGTATATAAAGGTGTAACGTCTGCCACTCCTCAATAATCAACCAGAGACTTGATTTCAAAATAAAGTGATTATAAAACTTCAAACTACAATAAAATGTAGACATTATTAAAATTGCAGAATTTTTTGCGAGATTTGTTTACTGTTTACATGTTTTATATACATGTGTATATATTTCCCCTCAAAATTCTTATGAATGAAAATTCTGCACATTTTTTTTTGAAGTAAAAAGTACCCTAATAAAAAAGTTTTGTATTATTGATTTAAGTATCTTTCTCTAAGTAAATACAAGAGAACTTTGGTCAGCATCAAAAATCAGTTTCAGTATCAGTGATTAAACATTAAACATACTTTTACTTTTTCAGCATAAAATTACTTGTTTCTGAAATGGTCCAAAGTGTACCAGGAAGGTAAGAGACTATTAAACAACTTTAAAAAAAAATTTGCATAAAATTCTAAACAAGGAAGTTTAAGACATGTATTTTGTATGCACTTTAAGCTTGCTAGAAGCTATCTTATCACGAATTAGAAGTGCTTCAAGTAGTATAAGTGCTTTTCATATACACTGAATATTATGTTTGACAGATAAATTATGCAACAACACACATGTATATTATTATATATGCATTTCCATGAAGAATTTTATCTATGTTTACATTTCTATCAGAAAATTTTGTCTTTTTATTTTCCCCCCAAATAAAACCTGTTTCATTCATGAAGATCTTACCATTAGTTCACTTCATTAAATTAATTAGTATTGGAGTTTGATGAGGAAACAGGGTTGTGGCCTGAAACTCATGATCTCTTCAGGTTGTGAGGCAGAAGTAACTAAACCAATGACCGTCAGAAGTAACTATTAAACACCTTAATGATCAGGCCATCATTAACTGATTCTTTGTAGAATGTGTATAAGGCCAAAAATTTATTTGTAAATTACTAAATAAACATGCTCCATTGGTATAACTTTCTATTAACTATGAAAATATACAGTAACATTTTTGGTGTATAGTAACAGTTTTTTGAATTGGCACCAAAAATTTAGAGCTGGTAGAAAAGTTGCAAATTTTTTTAACAAGTTCTGAGTGGATGTTTCTGAGATGAAAATATGACAATGAATCCAGATTAAATAACAACCTAACTCAAACCTAATTTCTTGTATTTCACCTCTTTTTGGAATGTATGCTATGACAGAAAATGTACTCATTTCTCCTACAGATTTAAGAATACACCATTAACCAAAAGTTTGTCTTTTAATGTATATCATTGTCAAGTAAAATCTCTTTCTAGACTTATTCTATTAATCAACATGCACTTTGTTAAGACAATATCATTCATCACTTTTAAAGCCTGTAATTGCTCTGTCTTGTACATAAATGGATTTATTTCTTTCTCTAAATATTTTTGTAAGATTCATTCATCAAACCAAAGATAATTAAGGTTAACAGGCAAATTTCCGACGACTGAAAATGTTAGAAGACCTAATTTGTAGATTTTTGATCATGATGTAAAAAATTTTCTTAAAATATCAATACTATTGAAAACCATCCAAATGTCTCCCTAACTTGAATTTTTGTTCTTCTAAAAGTTATACTTGGGGACTATAAAGTAAAGAAGTAAAATATTAATTATTTTATGGTGTATTATTATACACATATATCCTTCTCCAGCTCGAGCTACTATTAATAAACTAGAAATGTGTCATCATGCCACGGATGCCCCCGCATGCAGCCAAAATTTCAGATGTTATAATATTTAGTTCCAAATTTGATTGCACAAATTATTGTTTTCATTTTAAGTTCAAAGCCCTTAAAACTTTTCAACGTTTACACAAACCATTTTCATACAATGTTCAAGGCACTGAAATTATTCAGTCTTAACCTTTTGAAAATAGCATATTTCATATTTGTAGCCAAAATAATGGCTACATACATTTCCACAAAAGTATGAGTGCTGAAACTGAAAGTTCAAAATTTTTCCAACATTCAAGAAAGATAAGTTTGTCCAAAATCATTGAACCACGACCAAATTCAAACTTAAACTGCTTATTCCTAAGATGTATCTATATTATTTTCAAAGTGAAAGGGACATAACTCTGCCAAAAAATCATCGAACCATGACCAAATTCCAACTTGACCTGCCCATTCCTTTGACATATCCATATGTCAAATTTGAGTTGAATATGTAACACTGTTGGGTAGATAATGAACAGAAACTGTAAATTTCATATTATTTTCAAAGTGAAAGGGACATAACTCTGCCAAAAAATCATCGAACCATGACCAAATTCCAACTTGACCTGCCCATTCCTTTGACATATCCATATGTCAAATTTGAGTTGAATATGTAACACTGTTGGGTAGATAATGAACAGAAACTGTAAATTTCATATTATTTTCAAAGTAAAAGGGGCATTACTCTGCCAAAAATCATTGAACCATGACCAAATTCGAACTTGGCCTGGGCATTCCAAAAACATATCCATATGTGAAATTTGAGTTGAATGTGTTGTACTGTTGGGGAGATAATAAACAGAAACTGAAAATTTCATATTATTTTCAAAGTAAAAGGAGCATAACTCTGCCAAAAATCATCGAACCATGACCAAATTCAAACTTGACCTGTATTTTCTCATGACATATCCATATGTCAAATTTGAGTTGAATGTGTTGTACCGTTGGGGAGATAATGAACGGAAACTGAAAATTTCATATTATTTTCAAAGTAAAAGGGGCATAACTCTGCCAAAAATCATCGAACCATGACCAAATTCAAACTTGACCTGTATTTTCTCATGACATATCCATATGTCAAATTTGATTTGAATGTGTTGTACCGTTGGGGAGATAATGAACGGAAACTGAAAAATTTCATATTATTTTCAAAGTAAAAGGGGCATAACTCTGCCAAAAATCATCGAACCATGACCAAAATTCAAACTTGACCTGTATTTTCTCATGACATATCCATATGTCAAATTTGATTTGAATGTGTTGTACCGTTGGGGAGATAATGAACGGAAACTGAAAATTTCATATTATTTTCAAAGTAAAAGGGGCATAACTCTGCCAAAAATCATCGAACCGTGACCAAATTCGAACTTGACCTGTATTTTCTCATGACATATCCATATGTCAAATTTGATTTGAATGTGTTGTACCGTTGGGGAGATAATGAACGGAAACTGAAAATTTCATATTATTTTCAAAGTACAAGGGGCATAACTCTGCCAAAAATCATCGAACCATGACCAAATTCGAACTTGACCTGTATTTTCTCATGACATATCCATATGCCAAATTTGAGTTGAATATGTGCAACCGTTACTAAGATAATGAACGGAAACTGATGATGACGGAATGACAGAATGACGGAAGGACGGAATGACGGAAGGACGGAAGGACGGAATGACGGAAGGACGGAACAGGGTAACACTATATGCCCCGGCCATTACATGGCGGGGGCATAAAAAAACCTTCAGCCTCGTAAACAAACATAAATCTTAGCGTACCATTCCCATTCCATGATATATGATTATCTATTTGTTATGATGTCACTCCATGATCGTACATAAATCACATGTTGAACTTACCCAATAAACTGCAGGTGGGTCCTCCCCCGCCTCCTTGAACAGGTTGTTGTATTCTATGATAAATCTATACACAATCTGATTGGTCGAACCTTGGTCCTTTAACGCTATAAACCCTTTACCACACCTAAAATATTCAGAATGTTTCGATAAATAAGATTTGACAACACATAAAATATTCAGATTTGTTTAATAATTAATCCTTACTTGCAATAATGGTGTAAACAATAAAATCCATTTCTATGCTGCAGGTTACAGTACATTATTTAATTTGTTATTAAACAAGAAGACTATAATGGATAAACTCACTCTTCTGGAATCTCAAAATATTAAAGATTTATTTAAAGATTTCTTATACTATCTATGAAAATGGACAATTGGGAATTAATTATACATAAACTTCCCTTAAAATTATCAGAAATTATTTTATTAATTTTCAAAAAAACAACATGTGGCTTTTTGGTTCGGAAAATACATTGTGGTAAGAACAGGAAAAAAAACCTGAAATCAAACATCAAAAACTGCTACTGTAACATAGCCACCACATATTGAATCAAGTTTTCAATTTAACAATTGCAAGTTATACAGAAGAGGCAATTCATAGTGACAGCTTTTTGTCTTTAAGTCAATTAAATTTATTAACAAGCTGAGCTAAGTCAGCTGCTGTTAAGTCATGATTAATGTGCAGTGTCATTGTAGGGGAATATATACCAATCCAAGGGGAATGTAATTATAGCAACCTTGGGCAAGGAAAAACAACCAGTTTATTCACTGTTAAATATAGAGAAAAAATCAGTGGTTTTACAGATATCTAGCAAACATACAGTTCTACATAACTTTCAAGTCTATTCTGTAGAAAACATAAATCAAAATAAACCTGAATATATTAGGTCCAAACACGATAGCCAAAGCCATGGGGCTCATCTTATTCTCTGACTCATTACATGATACAATGACCAAGAACCGGATGATGTGTTTCAACAGGTCGTAATGTTCCTCCGGTAAATCTTGCAGTAATACTTTCAACAATGGCACACAATCTTTCGAGTTCCGCTGATGCTCTGAAAATACAAAAAAGTGCAATTTTAAGACTGCAAGCGATTTCCTGAAGCCATAAATGCTTAAACAAAAATTTGTGAAGTCTTTGATACCAGATGTAAAGCAAGAACAGGCTCCAAACTGTTTGCTTGATGTAATTCAAATTGTTCATTGTGATTACCCTAAAATTGATAAAAAACTGTTTCAATATGGAACTATATTTGTGATATGAGGCTAATGTTAGGGTACTTTAACAATGGATAACAGGAAAGGACCTCTGAGATAAAGATGTTTTTTCCCAATCATTGACATTTAAGGAAAATATTTTTCTTACCCCGAAAAAAAAGAGGATGGAATATATACATAGCAATGTCTTATTTGACATTTAGAACTGTTTTATTTTTGAACTTTCAGAACAAACAAAACTGTTGGAAAATGTTAAGGGTTAATATTTTCATGTTATTTCAATGTTGCCAAAAACCTATCCAGACTTCCTATATTTTTTTTCTACATATTCTGATGAAATGCAGACATTGCAAGAAAAACAAATTAGTTAATGTTACAGACTAAATACAATTTTTGCTCAGTTGTATACAATAGATAACCAATTACTACATCTATTATATCTCAAGGGTTAAATTCATCAAGTCTAGAAAAACAAATGGCAGAAAGCAGAAAAATATTACAATAATACTTTATTTTCAACATATTTTGTTCAGCAAGTTCTTAGTTTTATGTCTTTATGCAATTTGATAAATATTTTTTTCAATTACAGTTTTTGTTCATCTGGGTCCCCTCCCCCTTACCTAATCAAAAAACAAAACAAGAGGGCCATGATGGCCCTGAGGTCGCTCACCTGTATATAGGCCCCCCCAACCCCCACCCCCCAACGTTGCAGGGTCAATTTAACCCAAGGGCTTTTATTTGCACAAACTTGGTAGACACACATAAGAAGATGTTTCATGCTAAACATCTAAGCTCTAGCTCATTGGGCTTTTTAAAAGAAGATTTTTTTAAAGTTTTTACTATACACATATAGTTAAAAACAATGACACCCCTGGGGCCGGGCCAGTTTTGACCCCAGGGCTTTTATTTGAACAAACTTTGTAGACACTTACTAGAAGATGTTTCATGCTTAATATCTAAACTCTAGCTATTTGGGTTTTTTCAAAGAAGATTTCAAGTTTTTGCTATACACATATAAAGAAAATCAATGACCCCCGGGGCGGGGCCAATTTTGACCCCAGGTCTTTTATTTGAACAAACTTTGTAGACACTCACTAAAAGACGTTTCATGCTTAATATCTTAACTCTAGCTATTTGGGTTTTTTCAAAAAAGATTTTTTAAGTTTTTGCTATACACATATAAGGAAAATCAATGACCCCCAGGGCGGTGCCAATTTTGACCCCAAGGCTTTTATTTGAACAAACTTGTTAGACACCTATTAGAACATGTTTGATGCTAAATATCTTAGCCATAGCTCTTTGAGTTCTTTAAAAGAAGATTTTTTAAGTTTTTACTATATGCATGTAGGGAAAATCAATGACCCCCCGGGGCAGGGCCAATTTTGACCCCAGGGCTTTTATTTGAACAAACTTGGTAGACACTTATTAGAACATGTTTCATGCTAAATATCTTAGCTCTAACTCTTTTGGTTCTTTAAAAGAAGATTTTTTAAGTTTTTACTATATGCATATAGGGAAAATCAATGACCCCCTGGGGCGGGGCCAATTTTGACCCCAGGGCTTTTATTTGAACAAACTTGGTAGACACCCATTAGAACATGTTTGATGCTCAATATCTTAGCCATAGCTCTTTGAGTTCTTTAAAAGAAGATTTTTTAAGTTTTTACTATATGCATATAGGGAAAATCAATGACCCCCCGGGGCGGGACCAATTTTGACCCCAGGGCTTTTATTTGAACAAACTTGGTAGACACCCATTAGAACATGTTTGATGCTCAATATCTTAGCCATAGCTCTTTGAGTTCTTTAAAAGAAGATTTTTTAAGTTTTTACTATATGCATATAGGGAAAATCAATGACCCCCCGGGGCGGGGCCAATTTTGACCCCAGGGCTTTTATTTGAACAAACTTGGTAGACACCCATTAGAACATGTTTCATGCTAAATATCTTAGCTCTAGCTCTTTGGGTTCTTTAAAAGAAGATTTTTAAAGTTTTTACTATATGCATATAGGGAAAATCAATGACCCCCTGGGGCGGGGCCAATTTTGACCCCAGGGCTTTTATTTGAACAAACTTGGTAGACACTCATTAGAAGATGTTTCATCCCACATATCTAAGCTCTAGCTCTTATGGTTTTTTAAAAGAAGATATTTAAAGTTTTTTCTTTCGGTTGCCATGGCTACCAGAGTTCTGCATGGAATTAAATTCTTTGAACAATTTTTAAAGGTGACCACCAAAGGAACATTCCTGTGAAGTTTGGATGAAATTGGCTTAGTGGTTTATGAGGAGATGTCATTTAAAGTAAAAGTTTACGAACGGACGCCGGACGAAAAGCGATCACAAAAGCTCACCCTGTCACTTTGTGACAGGTGAGCTAATAAAAATCAGTCGGGTATGGTATGATAGCATAAATTACAGGTGATTTCAGCTAACAGCAATTATGACACTAGTGCATGCCAGTTGCACAGTACCAGGCCAGCCAGCACTTTTGTTCAATATAACAAGGCTCCACAATGTTGGTTGCTTAATTGTATCAATTTGATACAGATAACAAACTGAAAATATTCTGTTCACAATTCAAAGAAAGCTAAGCCCATAACACTTACACAACATTATGTAACAGTCCTATATTTAAATTACCACTGTGGTTTCTTTGTAATCAAGTGTGATATCCTTAATATATTATTATATACCTCTACAAATATTAGGCAAACAATTATGTTAAGTGCCAGTTTGTTACAATATATTGCAGTCATACTCATTAGGGTAGTGACCTTCAGTAAGTGTTCCTGAATGTAGAGGACAATGACATCAAACATACTGTCCTCGAACAAAAATATCTGTAACATTGATGAATGTTCCCTTACACTGATTTAATTAATTGAAAATACATCACCATACCATAGGAACAAATAGGAAAACAATGATCATGGTCTAATCTACCTGAAACCCCCAAAACTTAAGAGCTAAAACTTAAGAGGTCAACACACTTACATAAGATATCATCCACAAGATGAATTTCCTATGATAAGTACTTACTATGGAATAAAGACAGAAGGAACGAAGAACAGACAAGAAGTCAAAATAACAAAAACACTCCTGCATCCTCAACAAAAAAGATTACAAATGTGCAATATTTAACTTGCAATATATCTGTAGTTTTATTGACTATACTGGAAAAAGCTAAAAATTACTTCAAAGATGAGTATCAAACTAAAGCAAAAACAAAAGGGTGAGAGAGTGCATCAAATTCATATAAACAACAATGGCAAAACATAAATCAAATTTAAATCTGTTTTAGCTAGATAGACACTTAGCTATAAAGATAGAATTACCAAATACAGTATATAAATATCAAATGCAAGTCAGTGCATAGGACATTAATACTTCAAATACTTCAAATTCCTTGAAACAAGAATATAGCATGTGCCAAAATCATCAGAAAACAGTGGGAGACAGAAATAGCATACTGTCAACTAGTTCAGAAGCACTAATAACAAAGGCTTTAAGCGTATATCAACCCTTACCAACCTAAATATCTAATATGGACTTGTCAATCTTTCAATCTGAACAAAACCATTCATTATTGAAGGGAATATTTCAAAATTTAAATATGCAATAAATTAATAGCAAACAGTGCAGACCATGATCTGACAGACGTCACAGATGCGCCAACTGATCTTGGTTAGTGCAATGGTCACATGGAAAGATTTAGTTGTCACCAGCATGGCCTGGATTTAAACTTTTTTCTCCATTTTCTCCTTATATAAATATAAAAAAAAATCCCACAAAAAAAAACAACATAACCATGAACAGTATTGCAATAATCCACTGAAACAAATAAATTAATCTGGTAGAGCTGTAGAAAAATCAATATACTGTAGATGGTACCAGTAATTTAATTATTTTCATTTTTGGTGATTGGATTTTAAGAAACAAATACAATTCATCAACAAACTGCAATCAATACAAATTAGATATAAAATGACAACAGACTGTGTTTAAATTTTAATTAATCATAGTCAATTAGAAGATTGTTTCCATTGACAAAAGCTGCTCGATACTGTACCACTTTTTTAAGTCACATTGACAACTAGGTCGTACAAGGTCAATCAGTGCATATTTCCTAAGCTAGATGTACAGCTCCCTCAAATAAAACAATTCTAGGTGATCCAAGGACCCAGAGGTTAAAGGTAAGGGTGATTTAACCCTAAACTTGCTGAATTTCTAAAATAGACTTGTACACCTTCCATTTGTGGAATTTTATATAAATTGATTTTAGGGATATCAAGATGAAAATGTGAAATCAGCCATCAGTTCGGAGCATGGTCAAACCGCACAGATGCAAAGTTTAAAATTTTTTGTTGCAGCCAGTTCATGATTCAAAAGTTAGACCTTAACTCGGCAGAAACAGCTCCCAATGGAACAACAAACTAAAGCCTTAAAACCCAAGTTAGAAAGCATTCAATACAAGATTTTCAAGTGTGTCAAGGAAAAAAGGCTTAGAACTTGTACAAAACTTTTCTTGCATTTAACTAAATTCCATATTTATACCTTCTTGTACATTAACAAATTTTTTGGTCATGTGTTCTGGGATACACGACTCAGGAAGCTCACGCAGGAACAATTTAAGAAGCCCCGCAACTGCCATGACATCATGATCCTCGTCTAGATTAGCGTCACCATGATGGTCAAAACTAGCTCGTAACTTCTCCACAACACGCTGACTTCCGTTAACTCTAAAAATACCTTCGTGGTCAAGTCCTACAACAAAGTATCATATAACATCATATGTTTTACATTAACTAGACTGGAGTTTCATGTGTTTGGACGCACACCACATACCATTTGGATAATAAAACGTTTTTCTTTCTTAAATGAAAAAGGTCATTGGAAAAATTATCACTAAAATTGATGAGTTGGGAAAGTAAAAAGCTATATAAGTTAAAGTACAAATATTCTGCATGATTTTAAAGAAAATTTCTTTTGGGAAGAGGCTCTTTTATAAACAGTTAAAAATCCTTGAAGATATTGCTCTTTTAAAGTGAATTGGTCAAGGGGTATAGGAGTTATAGACTGGATACAGACTGACTGACTGACAGACAGACATGCAAAAGTGATTCCAGTATAGTCCCCCACATTTATGTTGTGAGGATATAAGTATAACAGTACTACAAGCTGACTAAACTAATTATAGTGATGATATCAGTAAGTTATAATCCCAGATTATATTCTACAAAAATATAAATAAGTGATCATGTATTATAAAAGATGTCTACTTTAAGGTGAACTATGCTATAGAAAGGTTATAAACCATTCATGACTAACAATGACATTGATAGATGGAGACAAAGAAGTGCCTACCTCATCGCTCATTAAAATATCCTCACAACTATAAATTGATAAATACTATCTAAGTATTATATTCAACTTTTCAATGCAAACTTGGTATTGCAAATACAATGTTATCCTTTTTGGTAAGTGTCTTTTTTTTTAAACTTCTTCACTTACCATTATGTTCTATAAACGTGCAAATCTTTTTAACAATGTAAGGCACTTTATGTCCAACAGGTGCTCTTTGCATGAGATCTATGAGTGGTACATTAAAAGTTCTTGGAGATCCACCAAATTTTTTCCTTGTGCCCGGGCTCAACATTTTCTTTGATTTATCAACTGCAGAGTTTGGGGTGAGATATCCCCTAGTCTGAAAATATGAGAAGGAAAAGCAATATTATTTTGTTAAAAGGTGTACAAGTCAAATCAACATTTACAATAATCTGTTACAATGACTATAGTATCATTATAATTGATTTGAATTAAAATGCAAAATATCCATAAATTTGACACCAATAACATTCCCACATACAGTTTTATCACATATATCATACCATTCAATGAAAGACAGTATAATGTTAAATATGCTCACAGCAGCTATACAATACCAACTATCTTTAATAATCTTGTATGGGATATTTTATATTACTTATTGTAATTATACATGTAATATTCCAAGAAAATAACCTATGACATTTTTTTGGAAATATATCTGTATGGATAACACAACACCTTTGTGGGGATTTTTTTTATTGCTTTTTGATCACATTGTTTTGTTCCTGTTATTTAAATCATCTTTTTTAAAAGTAATACAGCATGTCTGTTTTATAAGTGAACTTAATCCAAACCATTTTTATGCACCAAAAATAGAAAGAAGTTAAATTATCAATATGATGTTCTTAAAGCTATTGAAAGCATGAAAGAGCATTAGGTATAGACTACATTATGATATCATCAGATGGGTTACTTAAAGTACCAATTATCGGGTCTGACATTTCACTAATGTACCATTAATCATTCCAACTTTCTACTTCCTTATTATGTGTAGAAAACAATGGCTGTTTAAGATTCCACTTCAAAATGCCACAACAAAAGTTTATATATACAGAAATGTCAGGATGTCACAAAACTCATTCTGGCACAGATTCAATAATAAGGAGAAAGTACCCTTAAATCGAGAAGAAGAAAATCTTCTGTTGGTCAGCTTAATTTTTTTATTAAATTCCTTAAATTTTAAATAGACTATTCAAAATTCAAAATGTAACAGTATAAGCATAAATATTTCCACATTTTATAAACAATAGTAAATCTTTCCTAGCAGAAAATCACCATAATGCAGCTTTTTCAAACTGTTACCTAATATGAAGTTATTGCTTTTTAATTAATTATCTCTTGATACTGTTTGATGTTCATTTTACATCAAGTTCAGCTACAAATTAATATTCAACTCTTTAATGCTAATAAAAACTAAAAATATAGACAAATCCTATGGAAATTACACCTAGCAAATCTGTAAAAAATATACCTGTAAAATCAACAAATTTCAATAAAATGCTAAATATGCAATACCTGTTTAAACAATTAAAAATATTCCAATCAATAATAATTTTTTTTTTATAAATACTCCAATCTTAATAGCCCATTTTGTTTAACAATAACACAAAGTGTAAATACTATCTAATCTGTTTCCTCAATGACAAATTTACTACTAACATTTCAAATGACCGACTTTCAATACAATACAAACATATTATGAACAATATGATGGCCTGATAACTGTGACATCACAGATCGGTTTACCATTTTCCTGTTTTCATCATTAAAGGGGCATGTCCACATTATAGTCATTTATCAAAATCAAGGTGAACATTAAACATGAAACGGGAAGGTCCTGAGTGATGTATGTACTTTAATTTATCATAATTACAAATAATAATCTTATTGCTTTATCCGGTTGGTTTTATGTCAGATAATTTTTATACTGTTTGTGGCATTTAATGTGAAGATTCCTTACATATGAGTAGGCACCTGAGTTGTCAATTCTCCTCACAATTGTGGGCACCTGAAGTGTCTATTTTCCTCACAACGTGAGGACCTGAAAGTTATTATTGAGCTATCAGCCTTACATTTACAGTATACATTCCTCACATATGAGTTTCTGATTTAAATCATCAGCCTTCAATAATTAGTCTGATCCTCCATGTTAGCAGTAGACACACAGATCTCATAATCTCACACCATCAAGTTCATCTTATTCACATGCTGGCACCTCAAAATTGATATTTTCAGGCCCTTTTTTCCCCCTTGCATACAGATACTTAAGTAGATATTGAAACTATATTAAAAGCAGTCTATGTGGACAGTAGATCTTACACAAGACTTCATCACATAAGAGTGTTTGATTTCAAACCCAAAATTGTATGCTAGGCCAATGAAACCAGCTCATTCCTGTTTCTAACATACTACATGTACTTCTTATAAAAAATAATCAAAACATTAATTTCCTAATTTTGATTAATTAAACAACTAGAAAAGTGGATGATATGATTGGATGTAGGATGTATTTAATACATCCTGTCATCCAATCATAATCATCCACTATTTGAGATGACTTTCATTATATCAACAGTGTTGTTTTTAAGAAAAGAATCTTTCATCCAATCTGTGAGGACATTCCCCCTTGTTTAATAATCTACCTTTTCCTGTTTTGAACACATTAACTTAATACACTCATTTTATCATGTCTGTAATTAGAATTAATTACAATAATTACATTAAAGAAAACATGTAAAGTACTTTAGTGTTTTCTTTTGTCATAATGAAGTTAAAGCAAATAATTATTTACTACAATGAAACAACCAAGTAGAATAATTATGATGAAAAGTACATCTTTTATTACATACCATAACATTAATTTTCTATGTGACATGCTCCTTTGATTTAAATACCATCACTAATTACACAATTAATTAACAATCCTACATGAACCAGATTCTAAACAATAATATAAAACACATCTATAATTAACCACATTTTGTAAACATCCATCAATCTCTGTCTAACTACAAACAAACAAAAACTCTACCTACGTACTGTCTCAAATGTTGCAAAAAATACTTTTTAAAGTATCTTTAATAACTTAACTCTTTTTCATATTTTTTTTTTATTTGTTTGGTCTCAAGGTCGTCCAACTTGCAAGGGGAAGAAGTCCCCTGGAGGTTCTCAAAGCAAACTTAAATCCTTGCATAAAAACTGCACATGAATGTGTAAAGATAAAACCATGCAAACAGCTACTACTGTACACTCTAATGAAACTTGCACATTTTATAAACTGTGTCAATTTGTACGCCTGTAAAGATAGCTTTCTGCACCGACCACCCAAATCAGTTTCATCATTAAAATATATTTCACATGAAAACTTCAATACTCAGTTTCATGATTATTATTATCTCTTAATTCAAGGCTACAAAATTGTCTATACAAGCATATTTTCTTATTTCACTGACCTTTGACTTCTATATGTGACCTTTACCTTGGCCATAGAAACCTAAATTTTGTGTGGGACACTGACTCACACTGGCAAACATGTTGTAAAGAAATATATAAAAATGCCTTAAGATCTATGTAAGTAGTAGTTTTGCTCCAAAAAAAGCTTTTTCCTCTGAACTCTAACAGTGACCTTGAACTTAAATCCAGAGACCTAGTTCATGTCTTCAACATTAATATCTATAATGGTGATCATTTGTATCAAGTAATACCAAAATCCTTTCCATTCATGTTTAAGATATGCAACAGACAAAACAGGACACTGTCTGGATGCCACAACATCTACCTGCCTTCACACTAGACCACCATCATCATCGGGGCTGATTTCCATTATATGTCCCTTAAATTTACTGCCAATTGACATGTGCAGTTCCAATTTTAAATTAGAGCAGATTCACATCATTCAATGAATACAGTCATGTTAATGTTTAAACTTCAGTCAATAAACACTGTTTAACAGCTCAGACCAATAAAAACTGATGAAACCAATAAAGCACGCCCACATGTGACCACAAACTCTTGTGTGTGACATTTAAATATTTAATCAATCAGGTATTTATATACTCATCTATATACATGTACATTTTGTACTTTCTAATCTGGCTTTAACCAGAATTCACAGGAATACTATTGTTTTCCAGAGAGAAACAATTTGGAACAGGTACAGGGGTACAAGAATGTCTGATATTCTTGAAGTTATGACAACAATGATGGTTTATATGGTACAACAATCATATTTTTGCAACCATTCATCTCAGGTATTATTTATTTACCAATCAGCTGTCATTGAAAGAATTGTGATTAGATTGTTCATTATTACTTTTGTACTTTTATCTTAGTTTACTAAAAATGTATAAAGAAAAATAAATGGGAAAAATGTTTTTCTTACAGAATTTAAAATGCAAAAATTGACTTATGCACACAAACTCCAGCTTTACAACAAAAAAACTTAGTTTTATCCTCGGCTGTGACCTTGACCTTTGAGCTTGGAACCTAGGACTTACACAAGACATATCATCATTTATACCAGATTATTTTAAAATACCATCATGCATGCAATGGTCATATGGACCAGAAACATCACCCCTCCGTTTTATGGCAAAGGTACTTGGCAATGCTTCAAACCCAATACCTAAGTTGTGGGCACATTGTTACTAAGTGTCTAGAACTACTAAGTTAAACTCAAAGACAAAGCAAATTATAACTCTGGAGCCATGTTTTATACAACTTTTGTATATGACCACCCCAAGGTGTTGCCAATTTTCAAATGTTTGGGCAAGGCAATTTCTTACGATAAGATTGTTAGAGACTTCACTTTTTTAGTCTACTTTTTAGCTCGTGTGACCTACTAATAATTATATCAGAACATTGTAGAGGGCCATCTATGGATGAATTGTGTGATGTGAGTCAAAATTTACATTGTGGTTTAGGAGGAGATATTGTTTAAAAAAAATTGTAGCCGTCACTACAGACAGTGCACAGACAATGCAGTATGTTTTGAAAACTGACTAATATTAATGGTATAAGTGTTTGATTTACAATTAAATCAGGCTCCAATAAAGATGTTTAAAATAAACTGAAGTAATAAGATAGTTTGCCAACAAAAGGTGCAATGTAAACAGTAATCTATTGATTTATAAGACATATGTTATTTTAATCAGTATTACTCATATGTATTTTATAATATATTTGCACAGGAATACAAAATTATAACATAACTTCCTACTTTCTTCTCAATCACCTTTGTCTCTTTGAAGTTTATATTCTATAAAACAAGATTAAAAAATTACCCGCAGTTGATTCCACATCTAGTGCCAATGTCCTCCAGGTTATTCAAACAACTTTATTTGAACAATCATGAAATATTTGGCATACATTTCTATGATTTATTGTTTAAATAAACATTCCTGTTTATCAATAAACTAAATATTTAATCCACATCCAGTTATTCACTGTCTAAAATTTCTAATTGACACCTTAATATTAAACACCTACAAAGGCATGCTTATGCAAATATATCTGTTGACACACCCATTTGTGCATCTTAGAAGTTTATTATATCCCCACTTGAGTACAATTTCATACAATAGACACGTTTTACATGTCTCCAAATTGTGAAATATTCTTTTAAGGAATTCGATAGCAGATATGAGAGTTATCAGAAAGACACTATACAAATTAAATGAACAAAGCATTATGTATGTAAAAAATCGGCTAATTGATAAATCAAAGGTCAAGGCCAAGTTAATGTAAACACAGTTTCAAGAGGCTGGCCTATAAAACTTTTATTGTTTTTGTCATTGTAGATTACATCGATAATAAATTTAAACACCTTTACAACCATTTCACATTAATGGGAGAGATATTTTGATTTAATATAAAAGTTCCATGACATTTAATCTTGTGGATGCAGATAAGGGCAGGAATTTAATTTGTCTCATAAAATAAATTTCATTATTTCCATTTTTAAAATGTCTTTTATAAGTATTCAGCATTGCTTATTGTCTGTAATTATAATGATAAAGGGTTGTTTTTGTTGTAGTTTTTTGTTTTTAGATCCCCTTTAAGTTTAATATTATTTTTTTTATTTCAAAGTTTTAACAAAGTACAAATCATGGGAGTATCAATGTAAACAAAACACACTTTTTTATTGTAAACAAAACACACTTTTTTATTATATTCCATACAGTATAATTCTTGCATGAGATAAAAAAAATAATACCAGTGCCTAAAGCCGTTTGCCTTAATCACCTAAATCCAATATGATTATCAACTGATAATGAGAAAAATTAATACAATTTCCCGAAAAATACAATTACCCCGATAACATTCCATTTGTTTTTTTAACGACCAAAATATAATCAATCAGTAATTTTGTCTGTAATGCAAAAATATACCAAAGTCGTTACATGATTGTGCCAAACAAGTGAATCTGGTGCCAAAGAAAACCCATATAGCATTGTATGTATTTGTCTACATTTGGAAATGAAATCAGGAGATTCTGTCTATATTGAGACTGGCCTAAGCCAACAAAAGAACATCAGGCTGTATTAGCTATTGATTACAATGAATCAGTGTTATACCCTATACTGTTAACAAGTATATTCTGGAAATATCTATTAAAACTGAGGGTTCTAGAAATGGCACTAATGTGAGATAATTTTTGCATTTTCTATAAAGGTTCTAAAATTGGCACTTATGAGTTAATTTATGTACCATCTATTCTGTTTCAAACTGATTCTTAAACAAAGATCTATTCTTAAAAAGCACTTTTGACTTTTGTTTTTGTTTATAACGTGTCAATTTATATTTACTGATTGGAACAAACACTTTTATGCCCAATGATCCATCGCAAGTCTGTAACAACTAAAAACAGAAATGCTATTAGGAATGGCTCCCATCCCTCATTAACTTAATTCAATTCATCAATTAACAACTTAAACTTTCTCATTTACAGAAAGGTCTATGTCCTGAAAGTTTTTGGCATAAACTTAATTTACTATATTTGTCAGGTCTATTCTCAATATAAACACACCATTCTCCAAAATAAACCCAGCCTGCTTATGGTTTCATCATAACATAAACACCTGAATCTATGAGAAAAAGGGATGCCTTCTGGTATATAACTGGACGATTTCAAAATAATCCTAGCGTAACCTTTGCCAGTAGAATGTTTCGCAATAAATATTCTGATGAAAATAGTTCTTAGTTACCAATTATAGATCCTGGCAAAGTCTTATCCAAATATTATTTTGACAACAAAATGATAAGTGCCTATGTTTGGCACATGAAACTGGACCTATGGCCAAATAATCATTCATTCTTTCCCCTAAAGACAAGAAACAGAAATTTTCCTTGATAGATAATCTTCCATGTGATTTCAATTATCAGAAGTATTTTTGAAGATACTTTAGTTTTTTAAGTTTATAAAAAATACTTTGTATATTAACCATCTCGTACATCTGCCTTGCTCTTACAATACCAGTATTGTCTGACTGCATGGATCACAGTGCACATCTGCCTGACTCTTACAATACCAGTTAGTGTCTGACTGAATGGATCACAGTGTACATCTGCCTTGCTATTACAATACAAGTATTGTCTGACTGCAATGGATCACAGTGTACATCTGCCTGACTCTTACAATACCAGTAGTGTCTGACTGCATGGATCACAGTGTAGATCTGCCTTGCTATTACAATACTTGTAGTGTCTGACTGTATGGATCACAGTGTACATCTGCCTGCATTGCTCATACAATACTTGTAGTGTCAGACTGCATCACAGTGTACTTAAGCCTTGCTATTACAATGCATGTAGTGTATGACTACAAGAATCACAGTGTACATCTGCCTGACACTTACAATACTTGTAGTGTCTGACTGCATGGATCACAGTGACATCTGCCTTGCTCTTACAATTCCTGTAGTGTCTGACTTGTAACATGGACCACAGTGTACATCTGCCTGACTCTAACAATACTGGTAGTGTCTGACTACATGGATCACAGTGTACATCTGCCTTGCAATTACAGTTCCAGTAGTGTCTGTAGTGTCTGACTACATGGACCATGTGTACATCTGCCTTTCTCATACTATACTAGTAGTGTCTGACTACATGGATCATGTTTACATCTGCCTTTCTCTTACTATACTAGTAGTGTCTGACTTCATGGATCATAGTGTACATCTGCCTGCATTGCTCTTACAATACTAGTAGTGTCTGCCTACATGGATCACAGTGTACATCTGCCTTGCTATTACAATTCCAGTAGTGTCTGACTGCATGGAACACAATGTACAACTGCCTGGCACTTACAATACTAGAAGTGTCTGACTTCATGGATGACAATGTACATTTGCCTTGTTCTTACAATACTAATAGTGTCTGCCTGCATGGATCACAATGAACATCTGCCTGGCTCTTACAATACTAGTAGTGTCTGACTGCATGGATCACAGTGTACATCTGCCTGACTCTTTATAGCCTGGCAAAACTGCTGTATATATTACAAGCTTAAGGTAACAAGTAAAATTTGCAGAAAAATCAGCAAATTTCTGAAGAATTGATCAAATACTGAACATTAATAAGGCATTTTAATGGCCATGTTAAATAGGACTGAATCATTACAATTATTTAAAATCTGGTTAAAACATTTGTCATGTGCTGTTCGAACCAATTAAAATGCTTAAGAATGTAACCACTTGCTAAAATTCTATTTTCAAGTTTATAAGTAAGGTAAATCCAGGTGAAATTTTCATCAAATGTATGTCGATAGTATAAGACTGGTTACACATCAGATGACATAACAATATGTCAGAAACTGTGATGATTATCACATCATTATTTCAGTGATGACTTAAACATATCCAAACACTAGTTTGCCATTTAATAGAGGGAAAATGATAAAAATTGAGTTTATGTATACAGAATATCTAAACTCAAGATTTGCTAAATACAAAACCATGGCTGCAACAAACTGAATAATATTTTTTTCTTCATTTATTGGAAAAATCATATATATAGACAGTTATAACTTACGTGTACTTATTGTTTTTTTTATTCAGCCAAAATCTCTTTTTACATTTTATATCATTTATAGGAATTGCAAAATGTCTCAACAACATGTACATCTAACATAGTTTTACCAAAGTTTCATTATGTGTGACCAAATTTGATAATAATATACAATCCTTATAATATCTATTTTTTTTTTTCATTGAATATCTATAATAGATATAATTAACTCCATATCTTCACTTACTTTGTTTGGAAAGTAAAGGCTGAGATCTGTTTGAAATTTACTTTATCACATTTTTTGGTAACATTTTGCATTTAAGTAGAAATATGGTATGACCTTGACCTTTAAATAATTTCTACAATAAAAAAATTAAATAATAATTAAAATCTGTCATTTAAAAAAAAATCAAAATTTTTCAAATAAAAAAAATCAGAATTCTCTTTTTCAAATTATTACAAGTATTGACCTTGACACATGACTGAATTTTATTTAATTTCCATGCATCAATCTTTATACTTCTTCTTACTGCCCAAAATAATGTTTTATTATTCTTCTTTTTCTAACACATTATTAAATGCCAAGAAGTCAGTTATTGAGTTTTTGCAATATAACCTTGAGAAAATTCTATTATCAAGACCACATCTGTTCATAGATAATAATTGCTCAAATGTAGATCTGGGGAACATAATTGTTTGTTATGATTTGAAATAAGAAAAGTTTTGACTTGTGTCTGATAGAAATCCTTTAACCAGAGCTGCAATATGCCTTCAAGTATAGGTATTGGTGAAACAGATCTCAGGGAGATAAACAAAAACTTTGATAAGTATCAAAACAGTTCATGGCCACTCTTAAAAGTGCATTTTTGCTTCTTCTGACCCAAAACATTAATTCCAAGTTAGTGGATCTATTTTACATATAATAAACATACTAACGTCTTACTATTAGTATAAAATTCCACAAACCTAGTGATGAAAGAAAACAAAAAAATGAAATAAAGTATGCATTTCAATACAGCATCTTATATTTTTTTCAACAGGACGGACAGTTTCACTATTCTCAGTGCTTGATTGTATGTATAAGTGCCTGGATAATGTAACAATTTCTGAATAAAAAGGTTCCGTAATTAGAATTTCTTTCCATCAATCTTGCAAAAAATCATTTTTTTGCCAAAAAAATGTCAGACTGCCAGGATTTGGGTCAGTCAGATTCAAGTGGCAAACAAATAATATCTTATTTAAGACCTAAATCATCATTAGAAGAGAAGACTTGATGTTTTAATGCTTTAGATCAGAAAATGTCAAGAACTTGAAAGTGAAGAAGAATGATAATTTTGCTATATTGAAGCTCAGGAAAGATATTGATCTACATGTATGAGCATTTCACCAGATGTCTTTATTAATTTATCTGCCTTTATTTTTATTGACAAAATTATGAATCATTATACATACTGAGAAAAAAAAATGATTTAAAAGTTTAAAAGGGTAAAAAGAAGCTTTTCTTTTTATTGATATGTGTTCCCCCAATTACACACATTGCATTGCCCAATTAAAGCAGTAACATTCAAGTAAACATGGTGCAAGGTTAGATCCATTTTGCCACTTCCTGGCACATTATTGCAGTATTTTTTCTTTGATTTTGCAATTATTTCATCTTACAAAAAGGCATTCTTGATGCTCTGCATTTACATAACAGCAAAAAAAATGTCAGAATATGTGACATTTACCTTGATGACATTTTCGATTACATAATGCACCAGATGTATGCACTATGTTCTCATAGAGACAATTGGGACAATTACATCTTGATTTAATTAACCAGCAGTTAAAAATATTTTTTACTTTTCTCAAGGTCATGAAGATTTGGGAAAAAAATCTCAATTTTTTTTTTTTCTTTTCAAATCAAACCTATAATTGTCTCAATATAAATAATCAAAGGCAGTTATAATGGTAATAACCATAAGTCTGCAGAAACACTCCATATTCTCCAGGAAGGCAACACAAAAGGTCAAAGGTTAACCGTCACCTGTAAATATCATGATTATTACTCATAACCTTTTACCCCCATCATAAAGATAATGAAAACATATGACAGTGCAATAAAAACAACAATATTATGCCTCATGCTATGAAAATCTCAGCAATGGCAATTAATCTGGAGAACAGGTTCTTCCAATTAAGTTCAAATATCAGTTATATTTGAGAATAATGTTATTTATTTATGTGCATTAAATAAAAAATCCTTGTAACTGCATACAAGTCGTGAAGAGATTTAAGGAAACATCAACATTACTGGTGTACTTGCTATCTTGATTTAAAATTATTCTCAAGGACAGCTGTTGTTGTTTTTTTTTTTTTTTTTTTTACACTTTACATCTATCTTAAAAGTGCACATCACATATATGTATAAGTGCTTTTTATATCAGTGACAAGGATTTTTTTAATTCATACCTGCAAAACTATACTCCTAATCTAAAGCAAGGTTTTAAAGGAAAGATTACTTAAGATAATATGAGAATCAGAGAATGTTTCTAAAAAAAGATCAACTGAACTATATGTGATAATATTACATGTACATTGATCTCAACTCTCTGTCAAAAAAAGCTCAGCGTCATCTTTATGACCATTAAGAGTTCCACTCACTAATGAATTAACTTGCACTTTAAGCTCTTTTGAGTTATAACAGTGTTGTGATATAACATTAAC
Organism: Ruditapes philippinarum; assembly: GCF_026571515.1. Lineage (NCBI taxonomy): Eukaryota > Metazoa > Mollusca > Bivalvia > Venerida > Veneridae > Ruditapes > Ruditapes philippinarum. The sequence goes on from NW_026867092.1 coordinate 255,188, forward strand.
CTCATTTCACTCTAATCACAATTATACAATACCTTCAGGACAACAATGACTATCGATGATATAATATAAAAGCTTTCCAGCAGAAAAAAAGATAGGTATCTTAATCAGGGGAAGTTCTGGTATCACTCAATACACAGGTATCTGATCAATTAAATCTTCACATTATAAATAATGGTTGTAATGACAACATTTTACATGTATAACCAGATAAGGTTAAAAAGAATTTTCCTTAATTTGCTCAAACTCAGATCTCAGGTATCTGATTGGTCAGAAACCAGCACAAAATGTATATTGACCAATGAAAATCCTGAGAAACGAAACAGAACTCAGAATGAAAGTTTTAAAATCTTGAAGTCAGGCCGGTCTAAACTCAAAACTGTTGCCATCTGACCAAACATTATAATATATCAAAAGGTTAAGTTTTGGTATTTTAATACTGAAATTACTACAATTATCAACAGACAGTTTAAATTCTAAGCCGGAAAGAACAAACAATACACTATTACATGAACCTCGGAGTATGTGGGTTTTTCCCTTTCTCGGGAAACAAACAAACTTTTACAGTTACAACAAGGTAAATATATCAATGAAAAGCCCAACACATTGATATCTATTGTGAGAAGTAGTGCACGTGCTGACTGGCATGCATTTGCTTGAATAGCAGTCTAAAATAGGCAGTAATATCTTACCATATTGGTTGAGTCAGCCATACTAACTTGTTCTCTGGAATGGTGGCTTGGAACTTTCATAGCTCAAAACAGAACGTCATCCATAGCAGCTTAATTCTTCTCAAAACTGAAATAGAGAAGAAACAATACCAAAATATAAATGATGGTTATATCTGATTCATAGCAGTTTATAATTCTTCTCAAAACAAAAATAGAGAAATGATACCAAAGCTTTAGTAAAATGTCTATGATTCATTATGGCTTAATTCTTCTCTCAACTTATTGTGAACTTTATAATTAATACATAGCTCTAATTTCAATTCTTCTTAAAGGTACTCAACTTAAGAATTGTTAAAGGAAAGATTTCCTGGCAAATACTCAAAGAATTTCACAGTAATCCATGGCCTTGAAGAAAGCTATTCAACCAGAGTGCAAACTTCACAAGTCATAATAAGACATATTCTTCTGTGGTACTCATTTGTATAATTCAACATAACACCTTAAATTAAGCTAATAGTTTAGTTGCCAAAATAGCTCCAAAATCAAAATAAACTTTGGTAATGCCTGATGCTGGTTGCTCCAGATTAAAGACACAGCTACAGTTATTGCAAAAGCAACAAGTTACTAGAAATTCTGCAGACTGCAATAAGTAGGTTAAAACATAGGGGCAGATATAAACATAGACAACCTTGAAAGTTGACACAGATTCCTTATCTTATCTTAAACAGTGTCATCATGACATCTGTACAGGTGGTCCATCATTTATCATGTGACATATTTAAAGGCACAATGACGGAACAATGGTGAATAAATTTGACTAATGAAAATATTCATTTGACAATATAATACAGTGTTAACTATTGGCTGCCTACACAGCTATGCAGTATGATGGCATACACACTGCCACTCTAAAGGCTTCAAAAGATATTCAAATCATACATAGTATTAATGCAATATAAAATTCTATGTTTTTTTTTACTACAATAAATGCAAGATTACTACTACTGAACTTCAATTTTAAAAAAAATGCCATAAATTGTTTTGTAATAAAACAAAGAATTTTGCTCCTGTACTATTAGTGATTATAATGGTGTTATCAAACAGTTTTAACATTGAACAGATAATAAAGCCCATTTATACGTGACATGGGGCATATCAATGCATCATTGCATGTAAAACATACAAAATAATAAACTAGAAACAGTCTTCATCAGTTCTAAGAGTACATTCTATTCTATATCTATCAATAACATAAAATTTGCCAAAAAAAAATTATTGTCAAATCATACAAAATGTATGGAAAATAAATGAATTATCTTTCAAGTATCATAAGTACAGTGATATTTGCCATCTGTTTCGATCATGAGTGAAGATAATTTGGGTGCCAGTTTTTAACTTCTGTTTTTTTTCTTCATAATAATGTTACAGAATACAATATTGTGTGGGCATCTATTATAATGAAAAGACTGAACCCTAGTACAAGTACTTCCTCAAAACAGCCGAAAGCTACCAAATAAACTCATTGTTGGCAAAATTAATAGACAATATTAAAGTTAATTTAAACTTAAGGTGTCTATGTTCAACATTTGGTCTATCAGTCTATGAAGTGCAAGTTCAAAATCTTTGGCATAGCAAATATGTTACTAAGAACTGTTCAAGTACAAGAGAATATAGATATCAAAATATGAGACCTACAAGATCAACAACGCTGAGAAACGCACACATATAATGCAGCTCCCACAATAATATGGAGCACAGAGCATTCTGAAGGGGGACCAAACAAGGAGGGTTAAAGAAACAGGATGTGAGGTGGGAGGGGCTAAATAAACTAGCATTAAGTGTGATCAGCCATATTGGATATTTCCCTGGTAACAATTGAATTTAGTAGTCAAGGTGAAAGGAGATGACTGTTTACTCACAGAAAAACTGACAGAATGCTGGAACCATTGTTGTAAACACTGCATGCTTACCAAAACTGACATATCTACCAAATACATGTTAACTTACAATACAATTTTTTGCGTCTCTTCAATCCAAAAAGAACATAGATAACCTTTTTGAGGCATCTTAAAATTCTTCTAAGACATTAAGTTCTGCAGAATTGTCATTACCGTATTTAAGTGTATAATAAATTATTCTACGCTCAAAAAACATTTTGTTTTTAAGTAGATAGAAAGGGCAATAAATTACAGTAAACAGTGGAGTAATTCGTAATTCTGATCAGATTAAAAATAGAGGAAACAGCTGCGTCCCTCCTCAATTCTAATAATTTAAAGGTTACAATAAAAAAAATACTACTATCTTTTACAAGTTCATTATATAATTACATCATATTAACATCACTGCAATATTCTATATTATCGCAGAAAATCAAATTAGTGAATTCAATGATATCGCAACACATGTTTATTTCATCATGAAATGATGTTGTTGTTGGTTCAGAAAGAAATTCGCAATCAGAAACAAGATTGCATTTGAGAAAAATGCTATGCCACCGCATTAATACAACACTAAATAGTAGTGTAGGAACAGATTTTTTTTGTTTCTTTACAATATTGAAGATTGTCATAAAGCATAGATCCCTGACCTATCTTATTCTTATTATCAGATAAGTGGTTAAATCTAATGTTAACTCAATAAAAGATCAGAGTAGGAATGTATCAATGCACTCGAGTCTAGTGAATTTGGCGGTGAAGGTCATATTTCACACAGCCTTAATTTCATGACTACATCAAAAGGACAACACAGTAAGACACTTTGTCAAAATCTAGGTCAGCTGAAATCAAAGTTTACTTTACATCTTAATCTGTGCACAGGGTTCAAATTTCATAGCTGTACATCAAAGGACCAGAAAGTAGGTCACATCAACAAAATCTAGGTCACCTGATATCAAAGTTCAATTTTACAACTAAAACTGTGCACATGGTCAAAATTTCATTGCTGTACATCAAAGGACAAGAAAGTAGGTCACTGTCCCCTTGGGCAAGGCAAAATTTTGGACCCAAGGGTTTAATTCAAAACAATCTTGATACAGGTCCACCAAACAACATTTCAAGTCAAATATCTAAGCTGTAGCTTTCTCCCATTCAGAAAACATTTGTTTTATTTTCTGTTTTTAATATGTGTACATAATGAGAATCACTGCCCCTGGGCAGCACCAATTTTGACACCAGGGGAAAAATTTGAACAACTTTAGTAGAGGACCTATAGATGATATTATATAGCAAACATCAAAGCTCTATCCCTTGTTCCTTCAGACAAAAATATTTTTTATTTTTTTACTATGTGTACATAGTGAAAATCAATGACCCCTGGGGGTCGGGCCAATTTTGACCCCAGGGCTATAACTTGTACAATCTTGCTAGAGGTTCACTACATAATGTTTCATGCAAAATATCTTAACTCTAGTCTTTGTAAATTTAAAGAAGATGATTTTTTAAGTTTTTACTTTATACATATAAGGAAAACCTATGGCCCCCGGGGTGGGGCTAATTTTGACACTAGAGGCAAAATTTGAACAACTTTGGTAGAGTTCCTATAGATGATACCAATTAACAAATATTAAAGCTCTAAGCCTTTTACCTTCAGACAATAAGATTTTTTACTATATATGTATTTAAAATCAATGACCCCTGGGGCGGGGGCAATTTTGACACCAGGGCTATAATTCAACAACAATCTTGCTAGAAGTTCACTTCACAATGTTTCATGCAAAATATCTAACCTCTAGCATTTGTCAATTGCTAGAAGAAAGTTTTTACTATAAGTTTTTACTATATACATATAAGGAAAACCAATGACCCCCCGGGTGGGGCCGATTTTGACCCCAGGGCTATAATTTGAACAATCTTGGTAAGGGTCTACCAGACAATGCCTTATGCAAAATATCTTAGCTCTAGGCCTTTTGGGTCTTTACAAGAAGGTATTTTAAGTTTTTACTATATGTACATATAGTGAAAATCAATGACCCCCGGGGCCGGGCCAATTTTGACCCCAGGGCTATAATTTGAACAATCTTGGTAGAGGTCTACCAGACAATGCCTTATGCAAAATATCTAAGCTCTAGACCTTTTCAGTCTTTACAAGAAGGTATTTTAAGTTTTTACTATATGTACATATAGTGAAAATCAATGACCCCCGGGGCGGGGCCGATTTTGACCCCAGGACTATAATTTGAACAATCTTGGTAGAGGTCTACCACACAATGCCTTATGCAAAATATCTAAGCTCTAGGCCTTTTGTGTCTTTACAAGAAGATTTTTTAAATTTATTCATTTAATTCCTTTTGGTTGCCATGGCAACCAGATTTCTGCATGGAATGAAATTCTTTGAACAACTTTGGAACCCCTTCACCCAAGGATCAATCCTGCCAAGTTTAATTGAAATTGGACTAGTGGTTTTTCACAAGAAGATTTTTTAAGTTCACTATATAATCTATATAACACACACACACACAAACAAACAAACACACACACACACACACGCACACACACACAGGTGAATCGCTATATGCCACCGCATCGCAGATGCTGCGGTGGCATAAAAAGAAACAACTTGATGTACCTATAATACATAACTTGATTGGCGGTCACAACCTGTTACAATGTTGTTAAGCCAACGGATGATTCAGAACAACACATGATTCAAGTCAATATAATACGGCAACATCTCTACAGAAAAAGCATATGGCTTAATTACTTTAAATAGCCAAGGTCAATCATGATTCATTCCAGTTATAAATATGGAGTGATTTCATTACACAATCCAAAATTTTAAAGATTATCTCACTTGTCATGCACATTATAATAATAATAGTTACATAATACTGACATAATTACATATCAAAAGATGATAACAGCCTTCAATAAATATCAATATGATATCATTTATTTCACACTTTGACCATGATTTTTATTTTTCGGTCAGATATAGTATCATTTTTTTTTCAAAATTTATTACCATAATGATGCAACATATTAAAACTGATTAAGGTATACAAGTATATATATATATACATCAACAGAATTCCTTCTTCATTTTCAAGAAAGTGATCAGTATGGCTTAATATTGAAAAAAAATAAAGAAAGCCTAAAATATTTTTGCCGGCTAAAACATAATAACACCAGCTTTATTCAAAGTGGCAATAATGCTGTCCTTTGCTTAAGCTTATAATCCTGGTATATGCTGACCAGTGCTAATTCAGGCCTTGTTAAACAATGAACTTGACCTTTTTAAAGTTGATTTTATGTCACACAGTCTAATACAGTTTTACGGTCAAAAATGCGGGTTTTTATCGATGGATGAAGTTTGCAGGTCTACGACCCTGTTTTGGACCCTTACTATGCAGGAACTGAAAGTGATTAGTCTTTGCAATCATCATAGAGCCTGGCTTTAGCCTGTAACTCCGTACAGTCTGACCAAGCTCTATAACTGTTGGCTACATGTATAATGATCTTTGCTTTAAATTTTCACCTTTATATTACCAAAATTGAAAATTGACAGTTCCAAAACTTGAGCTGGACAGGTCCTTTAAAGAAATTCAACAGATATTTAAAGACTGTGCCCATACACAACACGGAAGTTTTAAAATCATATGATCGAGATACTTGCATTAAACATGACAGATACATTAAAATCATCATAAAGATCATCTGGTAAATTTGTTATTGATTATAATTTTTATTATGTAAGTTATTTTACAGCAAACTCTGCATGCACGCTTTATCAGAACATCACAGACATATGTCTTCAGTGTAATTCAACTTAATATAAGCAAGCTTTTAGTGCTGCTAGGTCATAGCTGAATATGCACTAGGCCTCTCTTCAAAATAAGATTTTAAATTTCATACAACCTGTTACTGCAAATATCAAATATTACAGCTACATTCTAATGAAAATATATTTTTATACAATTAATAAACCAAAGAATAAAGTTGCATATCCATAATCTTATGGTTGATTCTCGAGAGCTGCAATACAGAATGTCTGTTATTTTACTTATATGAACATTTGACTTAAACAGAATATAGCAAAAACATTATGCTTTTATTTTAAGTTGCGCTATAAAATCTAGCACTCAAGGCAATGTATATCTAGTACTCGAGGCAATGTATAAACATGTTTCTTCCATAAATATATTTTGGAAGTTTCTTTTTCAAAATTCAAATAATAATTTGATGTGCAGGCTGGCTTAGCTCTATAATGGTGTTAAAGGTTTCAGGCTCAAAATTCAAAGCAGGATAAATTCATTATACAAATTGAGGATAGTTATGTTACAAATAAACACAAAAATCCATTTTTTTTACCTTGCTGAACTTTTTATCTAAAATTAAACCATAATCATATACTCCAAAAGCGGACAAAATAAATAGTGACAATTTGTAGCTTAAAGTACATGACATTGACATATATATATATATATTGTTACATATACATTTTAATGTAGGTTATCACTTGTTTATATAATCAGATAATCTTTAGACATTAAAATACTTTGTTCACCAATATCTTTTATAATCAGTTCAAACTTTATAATTGGCTTGTTGATAAATCATCAGAAACCAAAAATAGATGTTTTGACATCATACAAAAAAAAAACATCGCAAAAACTGAAAAGAAACCCGTACTTTTAGCTATGTGAACAGCAAGTATGAGAAAAGCAGTTTGTTTTTTTGTATTTGTCCATTTTGTAGTTACATCTTACTCAAATACATGCACATAGTTTGTAAGTCCTTAATTAGGTAACAGAAATTTACTTGATCTTAATCAAAACAAAATTTTATACATGGCTCAATTTGGCCACCAATCTCCAGGTTTGATGATGATGATGATCCTACTCCTATAGCTGTTCACTTCATTTTTCTCACTTTATCTAACATCTAACTTAACATAGATACTTGTAACAGACCAAATCAAAGGATGATATTAACCCATTACTTCATATACACGCCTTTTAACGCCTTTTTCACCCCCCCCTTTTTGTTGTCTCAAATGATGAAAAAATGCCTTATTTAGGCCCCAAACACTTGTTTTTGTTTGAGAAATGTTGTTAAAAAAAGTGACCTCTTTTTCGGCGCAGCCCCCCAACCAAAAGATACATCAGGGGGTTGCCAGAAGGGGGATGTGCCCCCTTCTGTTTGGGGGGGTTTGAAGGGGGGCGGAGTCCCCCTCATCGCCAAGAAAATTTTGGACTTGTGAGAGGCTGTAAATGACCCCAGATTGATCATAAGGTAACGTGTAACCAACGCTGAAAAGCATTTGACTCTATCTCAATCCATTGAGAAGTTGCAGCTTTTTGAAATCAATTTTGATGGAAAAAATCAACGCAAAATAGTGATTTTTGGCAATTTTGAGATGTCCCCTCGTTGCCATGGTAACAGAAAATTTAAGCTTGAGCATGTTGTTGCAAGGGCAATGGTCCAGTCAACATTTGTGCCAAGTTTGATTAGTGTTGAAGCAGTTTTTATAGTATTATAGCAATTTGAACTTGTAACGGGAGACTTTTCAATGAAAACAGCCATTTTTCACAAAATGCTCATGAAGTAATTGGTTAATGAAAAAAATAAAAAAATCTAAAAAACAACAATTTTTCTTCAAATTTATATGACAGACCATGTTTGACCATGAAAAAACGCAATTAAGGGTAATTTCAAGTATTTTCATCATTTTCTGTTAACCCATTACTTCATATACACGCCTTTTAACGCCTTTTTCACCCCCCTTTTTGTTGTCTCAAATGATGAAAAAATGCCTTATTTAGGCCCCAAACACTTGTTTTTGTTTGAGAAATGTTGTTAAAAAAAGTGACCTCTTTTTCGGCGCGGCCCCCCAACCAAAAGATACATCAGGGGGTTGCCAGAAGGGGGATGTGCCCCCTTCTGTTTGGGGGGGTTTGAAGGGGGGCGGAGTCCCCCTCATCGCCAAGAAAATTTTGGACTTGTGAGAGGCTGTAAATGACCCCAGATTGATCATAAGGTAACGTGTAACCAACGCTGAAAAGCATTTGACTCTATCTCAATCCATTGAGAAGTTGCAGCACTTTGAAATCAATTTTGATGGAAAAAATCAACGCAAAATAGTGATTTTTGGCAATTTTGAGATGTCCCCTCGTTGCCATGGTAACAGAAAATTTAAGCCTGAGCATGTTGTTGCAAGGGCAATGGTCCAGTCAACATTTGTGCCAAGTTTGATTAGTGTTGAAGCAGTTTTTATAGTATTATAGCAATTTGAACTTGTAACGGGAGACTTTTCAATGAAAACAGCCATTTTTCACAAAATGCTCATGAAGCAATGGGTTAATGAATAAAATAAAAAATCTACAAAACAACAATTTTTTCTTCAAATTTATATGACAGACCATGTTTAAACATGAAAAAACGCCATTAAGGGTAATTTCAAGTATTTTCATCATTTTCTGTTAACCCATTACTTCATATACACGCCTTTTAACGCCTTTTTCACCCCCCCTTTTTGTTGTCTCAAATGATGAAAAAATGCCTTATTTAGCCCCAAACACTTGTTTTTGTTTGAGAAATGTTGTTAAAAAAAGTGACCTCTTTTTCGGCGCGGCCCCCAACCAAAAGATACATCAGGGGGTTGCCAGAAGGGGGATGTGCCCCCTTCTGTTTGGGGGGGTTTGAAGGGGGGCGGAGTCCCCCTCATCGCCAAGAAAATTTTGGACTTGTGAGAGGCTGTAAATGACCCCAGATTGATCATAAGGTAACGTGTAACCAACGCTGAAAAGCATTTGACTCTATCTCAATCCATTGAGAAGTTGCAGCACTTTGAAATCAATTTTGATGGAAAAAATCAACGCAAAATAGTGATTTTTGGCAATTTTGAGATGTCCCCTCGTTGCCATGGTAACAGAAAATTTAAGCCTGAGCATGTTGTTGCAAGGGCAATGGTCCAGTCAACATTTGTGCCAAGTTTGATTAGTGTTGAAGCAGTTTTTATAGTATTATAGCAATTTGAACTTGTAACGGGAGACTTTTCAATGAAAACAGCCATTTTTCACAAAATGCTCATGAAGCAAATTGGGTTAATAAAATATGATGATGATTTATTAATGAGGAAATGTTCAAAGATTTCTCTGAAGCTGTTGTGGATCATTGAAGATATAAGAGTAATAAAGGTTGAAGGTCAAGAGCAGTACACATTGACAAACTGAAGAATATCAGAAGACCATTATAAGGATGATATTATATTATATGCTTATTCATTCAATAAAATGGTTAAAGGTATTTTTAATGTTAACTCTATTGACTCCCTTAAAATAGGGACAATGCAAGTTAGATGGAAAACGTACTTCACAGAAACATTTAATATCAAAACTGACAGCTTTTACTGGACCTTTTGTAATTGCAATTAACAAATAACTCAATAAATTAAAGTCTTTAAATACTCAAATTATTTGCATTTTTGCAAGGCTAAAAAAAGCTGAAGAAAAATTGTCATAAAAAACACTATTATGGAATGTCACTCAGAATATTTTCCATAGAAGGTAAACATGATTATTTGGAACATCTAACACAATATATGACAATTATTAAAGTTCCATGAACAAATCAACAGACAGTCCATTACAGTAGCTATATATGACAAGCTCCCAGGAGTGCCAAAAATGCTTGAGAATCAAAAATGTTATTAAGAAGTTTGGTTAATGCAACCTAAGGAACCTGAAACCCATCCACACAAAATTGTCTGTTAGAAATACATAATTTGGAATACAATGATACCACTGATAGAAATATTTAAGACTTAAAGAAGTTAAGTGTTGCCAACAGTAGTGCATTTTTTGCCAAAGCGAAAAAAAAATTTTTTAACGAGACAAAGTGCTGAATTTTAGAAAATTTCACACTTCTCGCAAAGTTTAAGAAAATTCTTTGCGCAAATTAGAACTTATTTAATTTGCCTTCTTTGACTTTGTAAAAAATTGTGCTACTCCAAGGAACGTCTTTCAAGAAGTTATCATATTTCTTTTGCTGAAATCAGGTATGAATCAAGGACTGTTGATATCATAAATTATAGTATTACATCATTTTTTTTTTGCCTTTTAAGGCTTTTAACAATCTGGAATTATAACTCCATGTTAGCATGACATTATTACATAATTTGTCATTACTGGATGCAATAAAGACGATAATCATCAAATTTTCACCATCATTAAATATAAAAATAATTTATGATTACATTACATTTTGTAAAAAAGAAAAAATCTTTTCAAAATTATTTTTACAAATAGAATGGTAATCAGGTAATTTTTATTTTCAGTAAGGTTTTGCAATAAAACCAGTCAGCTAAGGCATTTTATAATATTCTGCCAAAGTTATAAAGTTACATCGACCTTGACACAAGAAATGATGAACACATTATGTCAGTAAATGCGATCACATTCAAAATACAACTCCAGATATAATTAACCTTGCATTGTTAAAAGATAATCATATCAATTAGCTGACAGTCATCGAATTTAGCATTGGCACAGTGGCCAATGAAAATTAGTTCCGGCCAGTGAAAATTAGGTCGGGCCAGTGAAAATTTTAAGAAAATTTAGTTAAATATATAGCAGAATAAATTCAAAACTGGAATTCAGGCTAGTGAATAAAAAAATCTTAAATTCATTGACTCAAGGGCAAATATATGTACAAACTACAATGTTTACTTCTTTTTATTCTTTCTTTAAAAAGGAACAATTAATTGGAACACAAATTTAACAGTGTCTTTCAGACCTTACTCTTAAAAATTTACTTTCTTTTTGCAACAACATAAAATACAGAAGTGTATACAAACATTATCACTTAAGACCCTGGGCTTAAGATAATTGTCTAAACAAGAGCTGTCGGTAGGACAGCAACGCTCGACTATTCTTAGTGCTTGATAGTAAAAAAAATGCTTGATAGAGTTACCTCCTCCTGTTTACAGGTTGGGGTCATGATGGTGAACAAGTGTGCAAAGTTTCAAAGCCATATGTCAATGGACTTTGAAAATATTTGAACTATTACAAAAACTTTAACGTAAATTCTAAGTCGAAAAAGGGGCATAATTCTGTCAAAATGCTTGATAGAGTTACCTCCTCCTGTTTACAGGTTGGGGTCATGATGGTGAACAAGTGTGCAAAGTTTCAAAGCCATATGTCAATGGACTTTGAAAATATTTGAACTATTACAAAAACTTTAACGTAAATTCTAAGTCGAAAAAGGGGCATAATTCTGTCAAAATGCTTGATAGAGTTACCTCCTCCTGTTTCCAGGTTGGGGTCATGATGGTGAACAAGTGTGTAAAGTTTCAAAGCCATATGTCAATGGACTTTGAAAATATTTGAACTATTACAAATACTTTAACGTAAATTCTAAGTCAAAAAGGGGCATAATTCTGTCAAAATGCTTGATAGAGTACTTCCTCCTGTTTAAAGGTTGGGGTCATGATGTTGAACAAGTGTGCAAAGTTTCAAAGCCATATGTCAATGGACTTTGAAAATATTTGAACTATTACAAAAACTTTAACGTAAATTCTAAGTCAAAAAGGGGCATAATTCTGTCAAAATGCTTGATAGAGTTACCTCCTCCTGTCTTCAGGTTGGGGTCATGATGGTGAACAAGTGTGCAAAGTTTCAAAGCCATATGTCAATGGACTTTGAAAATATTTGAACTATTACAAAAACTTTAACATAAATTCTAAGTCGAAAAAGGGCATAATTCTGTCAAAATGCTTGATAGAGTTACCTCCTCCTGTTTACAGGTTGGGGTCATGATGTTGAACAAGTGTGCAAAGTTTCAAAGCCATATGTCAATGGACTTTGAAAATATTTGAACTATTACAAAAACTTTAACGTAAATTCTAAGTCGAAAAAGGGGCATAATTCTGTCAAAATGCTTGATAGAGTTACCTCCTCCTGTTTACAGGTTGGGGTCATGATGTTGAACAAGTGTGCAAAGTTTCAAAGCCATATGTCAATGGACTTTGAAAATATTTGAACTATTACAAAAACTTTAACATAAATTCTAAGTCGAAAAAGGGGCATAATTCTGTCAAAATGCTTGATAGAGTTACCTCCTCCTGTCTACAGGTTGGGGTCATGATGGTAAACAAGTGTGCAAAGTTTCAAAGCCATATGTCTATGGACTTTGAAAATATTTGAACTATTACAAAAACTTTAACATAAGTGGTTACGCCGACGCCGACGCTCGGGTGACTGCAATAGCTCTACTTATTCTTATCGAATAGTCGAGCTAAAAAGCAGCTACTAAGCTTTTATTTTAAATCAGAATTATGAGCACATACAGTCATTAAAAGACCCTGACAATAATCTTAAACCATAATTTAATATAACAAGTTTAAGTAATTCATATACTATTTCAATCTTGACATTCTTTAGGAAAGCAAAATTTTAGCACCAACACACAGGATCTTGGTTATTTATATGAGTAATTCGGTAAATAGAATTCAAATTCCTAATGATTGCCAGTGTAAGAAAGTAACAGACATACATCAAAGACATTAGGCTCCTCTGATTCTATAATGAAATATGACAATAAAAGAAGGAGCCTGTCACAACAGTATTATAACTGTCTACATTCAAATGGTTTGTAATAAATCTTTAAATCATATTGCAATAAATATCTTAAAAGGCCAAGGTTAACTTTATTATGACAATAAAACCAAACTTTTATGGACAAAAGTAATAATTGTCTTGAAAGATAGATGATACAATATTAATCAAAGTTTATAGGTATACTTAAACCATTAAATGTCAAGTAATCTACGTCATAGTTATTTAAAATCAGAGGTCATTTAAATAATTAAAAAAACAAAAAACACATCTTTTTCTATTGGCTTATCATATGCAATATAATTATAAACTATAAACATTCGACAATATTTATATTTATTTGACATAAATAAATAAATCATCATAAACATGCTTTATATCAAATTAACAAAAGAATACATTATTCAGGACATACACAAACACAAAAAAAACAACATACCTGATTTAAATATTAAAAAACATAATCAGCATTATATATAATTAAATTATAAACTCACTTTTACATATCTACCTTAATGACTGTACCCGTTAATCCGAAAATTTACAATACATGAACTAAATACACGTAAATGTGTATACAAGAAGTCGTAATCAGTTTTCACACCACTAGTTTTAAATGCCCAATATTTTAGGTGTCATTCGATAATAGGCATTATTGATCTTTGAGTTCCTATCAGGCAAGTCTTAAACTTTAAGAAGCCAAAAATTTTAAGACGTTTGACCGAGATTATAGATATGAATACCACACTTCCACACTACAAAATACTACACGAGATACTACTAGACTTTATACACACGGGGGAGGAAGTGTTACACGAAGGATGGAGTTCTTATGATAACTTGTTTGGAGTTCTTATGATAACTGTCACGGAGTTCCTGGAAAACGTTACGGATTTCTGTGGAAAACTTTTCTATATACTTGGAGAACTCGCGTAAAAAATGGTTATTTTTAACTTTAAATGGGGAGTTTGAGGTGCTAAATTAAACTTTGATAATTAAACTTGTCCAACATATTGTATTTTGTTTCAGAAAAAATCTTTAAGTCCATATTTTGTCGCCTTTTTAAAAAAAATCTGGTAGTTTTGAGAAAAATTTCCAAATTACTTGCTAATTCGTACATATTGACCTTTTCATTTGTGATCTTCTTCGTTGCTAAACTTAATTACCTAATTTTAGTGGAGAGTTGCAAACATAAAGCCCAGGCTAATAAATTTATACCCGATTTTTCAAATGTTACGGAGTTCTTGCGATAACTCAAAATATGTCCTGGAGTTCTTATGATAACTTTTGTTACTGCCAGTGTGTTTTTGTGCTTAATCTGCTTAATCACAGCACGTTTAAGCGTATTTTATTAGTCAATAAGTGTGTAAATCATTATAAGCATAGAACGCTTATCATTTGCACAAAAATTTGGTGATAAAACGTTGGTTTTGATCGTGTTTTTCAGTTCAAGAGATATTTTTCTTACCTCCGTTTCTTGTGTTTTTTGTGTTTGTTTTGGTCTTTTTGTGTGTGTGTTTTTTTATTTTATTGGAATGACTGTAAACATACTTGATGTAGAGCATTTACTTACAGGATAAAAATACGCTTTGAATTTAATACTCAAGCATGATTTCGTCATATATACATTATTCCTGGCAGTTTTAGAGAACATTAAGTAACTATGCTATCGGTATGCATGTAAATGGTTTTCAGCAAAATAGGAGGTAGTATGCACTACCTTTATCTAAATTTAATGAGGTGGGTGTCGTCTTTATGTATTCAACGGGTATTTCAATTTCTAAAAGGTATCAGTTTTTGTCATAGAAACGTATAAAGTTCTATGACAATGATATGACGATAGAAAGTAAGTTTTCAATAAGATATGTTAGTAACCGTAAGGTTCATGCCGTTTATCGACCTTGTTCCTTTCTCTATTAGATCCAATGTAGCATCACGTGACGTACAGCAATTTCCATATTTCGGAAAATTACTGCATACATTTTTCTTATCAAAGTTGGAGTCCTAGTGGAAATTTTGCAACAACTTTTGCTGTAATTGATTACAAAAATATATTGTCGAACTTCTTTCGCTCGAACCCGTAGGGCACGTGCAAATCTGTCGAAGAGATCGGTAGTAATCGGTTGATTTTTTATGCATAAAAAGATCATACATTTCGGGTACATGGGTGTGAAGGATATCCCGGTTATATACGATACATGGTATATAATGATACAATTTACTTAGCCGCTTCTTGAGGGAAGCCCAACTACTTATTGTCTGCTTTAGAAAGGCGGTTGCTTAAAACATGTAACTGAGAAAAAAGTGTAAGTTTTAAACAATTTTTCCTTGGCAGTTTAAGCCATGTTACTGCTGAATACAGGTGACCGCTGATTCAGGTTTTCCTGAAGATTTTTGTTTGTTTGTTTGTTTCATTTTACGCCTTTTCCCAACAGTATTTCAGTCATATGGGCGGGTAGTTTCCTAACCATCGTTCCTGGAGAGTTACACCAGTACTAGACTACCTTCCTCCGTGCTAAACTACCAAAGCATCTCCCGGGGATCGAACCCACGCCAGAGATGACACTGGATTAGAAGTCATCGACTCAAACCCCTCGACCACCTGAAGATAGCTTAGCACCTGTTTATCCTATGTAGACTGTACACCAAAGCAGTTTCATGTCTTCTCCAGATATATTGAATGATCGTGTTTTAATTTTGCCTCATGGCCTCAATGTTGCATTTGCGGAAACTTATGACATAAAAAATTTGTTGACGAACAGTATACACAGAAACATTTAGTGCATTCGTTGGGTTTTATAATGTCAATATGATTTCGCACAATTTAATTAGGAACTAAAACACGATCAAAACCAACGTTATATAACCAAATTTTGTGCAAATGATAAGCGTACTATGCTTAATAATGATTTACACACTTATTGACTAATAAAATACATTTAAACGTGCCGTAATCAAGCACAAGAAACACACTGGCAGTAACAAAGGTTATCATAAGAACTCCAGGACATATTTTGAGTTATCACAAGAACTCCGTAACATTTGAAAAATCGGGTATACATTTATTAGCCCGGGCTTTATGTTTGCAAATCTCCACTATAATTAGGTGATTATGTATAGCAACGAAGAAGATCACAAATGAAAAGGCCAATATGTACGAATTAGCAAGTAATTTGGAATTTTTTCTCAAAACTACCAGATTTTTTTAAAAAGGCGACAAAATATGGACTAAAAGATTTTTTTCTGAAACATAATACAATATGTAGGGCAAGCTTAATTATCAAAGTTTAACTTAGCACCTCAAACTCCCCATTTAAAGTTAAAAATAACCATTTTTTACGCGAGTTCTCCAAGTATATAGAAAAGTTTTCCACAGAAATCCGTAACGTTTTCCAGGAACTCCGTAACAGTTATCATAAGAACTCCAAACAAGTTATCATAAGAACTCCATCTATCGTGTAACACTTCCTCCCCCGTGATACACCTACTTTACTAGCAACCTTGATTCTTATATCATTAGTCCATACTTGATGCACTTAATTAAAGGGACTCCACTAAGGTTTTTTGACTGAATGAAAATAATAATCCAAAAATAATGCTCTATTTGACGTTGGTGTAAACCCATAACTTGTGTGCAAAATTTTAAATCATTCACTTACTCTGTTTTTCCAACTGTGAAAAATAACCCAAAATGGAAAAGTATTGCACAAATGCGGCTAAGAATAGCACGAAAATACAACTTTCTTTTTGAGCATATTGCTTAATAATCTTCCGATTCTCTTTCTGTTTTAATAATCTAAGTGCCCTTGCTGATCTTTATAAGAAAATCCAATTCTAAGTTTTAAGCTTTTGGCCTGACAGCAGAGTTCCTTTAAAAACATAACAATAAAACTAACCCAAAGAAACATCACAAATATACTCAAAACTCTCAGCATTTAAAAAAAAACACACTAGAAATGTGTTCATATGACACCTATGCCCCGCATTCTACTGTTTTATCAGTCTTTGGACGGACAAATGGACAGATGTCCTAACATTGGGCTACTAAGGTGGCTACTCTTTTGTTCTCCCTATTGTTTTTTAGCCACATACAAGCATAGCCACATTACAGCTTACATAATGAATTAAATCAAAGGAAATGTATAGTTACATATTGTTCCGGTAGCCACCAAAGTACCCAAATGTATGCAAAGTGTGAAAGAGGGATTGAAAGACAAGGGTAAATCTATACCTATGTATAATGTATGATATCTTGTTTCCTACAATTAAAGTCATATTGAACTAACTTCTATGACCTTAATACTCTGGCTATATTATTAAGCATTATATTACAAGAATCATTTTCCTAAAGTAACAATCAGAAATATGCTCCAGCATTTGCTAATTTTTGCATCCATATTCATTCCATCATTTTAAAATAAAAACTTGTAAGAATATTGGTTCAACCATCATTATTTAAAATATATAGTCACCTTAAGCAAAGAAACCCCAAAATTTAAAAAACTAACAAAGTAAATACCTTATGCAGATTGACATACAATCATAGCTGCTAGGTTTCTTGAGAAAGTATTAATTTAATCAAATAAACTTTCAGACTTTCCACGACAGTCAAAATTCTGCAGAATTTTAAAAGAATAATAAATGTGTTTTTATCAATAAATAAAATCTCATAAACCAGAATCTTCATCCAGTGGATCAAACAGCACTTATGTCTAACTAACTACCCGCATTCTGGAGCCATCGCAGCAGTACATAATAACCAAGGGTGATATTTACACCTTTACACTGTAATGACTTCAAAGCAAAAAAAAAACCCATTCTGGAAGTCTTCCAACATAATGAAGTATTTAAACAAGCACATGCCAGGTATTTGTGGAAACCGAGGAAAGAAAAATAATTAGGATGTTCAAAACATAAATCAAGATGACATCAATGTCATATACAGACTTAACATGAACTTTAATTTAGCTGTATTGTATAAAAGACTAAAGTAGAATATTTAACTTGGCATAAATTGTCAGAACTTTATCCAAAATTTGGAGCTTTGTAATTAATGATCCAGTCAAAAGACTGTATGTATGTATTTTGGCACTCAATTTCTAAAACCTTTGAAAAAATCTCAAAACTTTTCAGCCTAAAAGGTACAGTTACAAGTAAAAACATTTCTTTGTTGAGATTTTAAAGGAGAAACACTCTAGATTAATGCAGATTTTTATGAAAAAATAAAAAATTGTTCTAATTAGTAGTTTACAAATTAAGTGGCTTCCACTACACTTATACTACAGCAATTATATCTAAAATTTCAAATATACAGAAACAGCCCTTAAAGGAACTCCACTGAGGTCCAAAAGCCTACAAGCATAAAATTTAAATGTCTTACATAGATCAGCTGTGGCACTTAATTAAAACAAAAAGATATGCAAAATATAATTTAGTACTCTAAAATATATTGAAAATTGTCTTTTTGTGCTATTATAAGCCCAATTTGAGTTAAAAGCATTGAAATGTTTTTCAATTTTTGGTCATTTTCACAATAAGATCAATTATGATCGTTCTAGGTAGCATATTATTGCATTTACATAACCATAGTGCTCTGTGCAGGTTTGGAACTTCTTGGAATTGTGCTTTCAGGTACAATATTATTTAAGAGAACTTAAAATCACATTTTTATGGGGTTGAAAAAATCCTATTTCTTGCCTATTATAGTATACAGAATGAAAGACTACACTTTAAGAAAGTGGAGCACCTCTAAGGAATTCTGAGTATGCACAGTTTTACTGCACTATTCAAAGATATTATAAAGCAGCTAAAAAGTTGATTTATATCAGTTTTACATTCCACTTACATTAAAAATCAAATTATCATAATAAAAACCTTATTGGATAAAATCTTATTCTGATTTTGGTTTGTTGCTTTCTTTCTTAGAGGGGAAGTGCTTGTAAGGCTTAACCAAGGTCTGTCAATTGTAAAAACCCAGACATAACTATTATCAAGGATGTATTATTAATTAGTATTACTAGAATACATTCCAGCTAAGTTATACACATCAAACAATAGCAAAACATGTATTTATATTATCATAAATCTGCTTTAAGAATGGTAAATATTATGAAATTCCTCTAAGAATGGTATTAAATACTATGAATGCTCTATACATGTACATATACTATGAGAAGTATGTGGAAAGTGTTGTCCCAGTAAAAGTATGGTTATCTCTTTGATTTAAGGGTGACATGGAACGGAATAGAATCTAAAAATGTTACAGTTCATAGTCATGTGTGTAGTGGCAAGTCCAGTGAGTGACACTTAAACAAAAGTGATGAAACTCCTGACAGGATTTCCATTAACTTAATTTCCAAAATTTGGAAGTCTGAGAGTGCAAAATATCTAACACTAGAAGTCACATTGTATATATATGTATATAGGTCTACCCAGTTTATCAGCTAGAGTACAAACAGTTGACTCCAACTTTGGCATGGCACTAAGAATCTCTCAATGGACTGCAGTTGCCAAGGAAAAGATATAAAGTCCAATAGATGGCTTGTGTACATTATTGAGAACTTCACTGACCACTTAACAACTGTAAGCTCTGTAAGATCAACAGCTACACACCCCAGGAGGGAGACTTGGAAGAATTGATAAAAGGCATTTTAAGATTATATTAGACTTTATGACAATTTTTCACATATTATTTGTTTATTCTGCATGTCAGCCCCCTTTTCCCCTAATCAAATTTAAAATTTGTGGTTAAATTTCCAAATATGGAAGGCTAAGGCCTCTTTGGAATTTCTGAGAGAATCGCCACGCCCACACGAAACATTGGACTGTCATGGGAATTTCTTGGAAAATTCCCCCTCCCCCAATACACAAAAATAAAGGTTTGTTGAATGATGAGCTATTTATATTAGTGTGATAAACTGTCACCATGATGTTATGAATGCTTGATTTTATCATCACAAATACAAAGTACTAAAAGAAAGTATGTTTTCTTGTATAACTATAATATTCACTGCCCTCAGAAAGTGAAATTCTGGGTTGAAGCTCACCAAGAAAAAAAATGGAGATAATTGACTTCTTTCTCCAAACAAAATTAAAAGATAGGCTATTCTAATGAGAGAGGAAGAAATTATCCAATTAATATTCTAAATTGTGAATTTAATTTAAATATTGATGATTTAACAGTAAAGCACTGCAATATTCAACAACTATTAGAGGTGAACGATTAAACCAGTATACTATAAGGATTAATTAATAACTTAATACCATGGGTTTTAGTGAAAAAAAATGTGGTAAAGTATACTGCAGTAATTTTTTCTTGCATATCAAACTCTAGTCCAACTAATTGTACTGCGCAACGAGATAGGGTGCTATTTTCCAGTCTGGGCAATATCTCGCCTCTACAAAAGCCAGATTCTGCCTAGAACAAAAATAACTCAAAATCTAGCATTGGCACGTAAATATATTTTGACTAAACAAACTCTATAGACAACCTTGTAAAAAATAGTCTAAAATTTATTTTTTTACGTCCAGAGTTTTTAAAGGAGATTGCCTTTTTTCTTCATTCCTAAAGCCTGTACCTGTACTGAACAGCTGAAGTGAACAGGTGAATCCTTAGCTAAAGAGACTTAAGCAAAGATTTTATAGTACTGCTAGACCTGTTCGCTGAAGCCAATCCCGTATCGAAAGTCAACCAGAACCGTGACATATTTTTGTCATGCTGTAATTCAATAAATTTGCGTGATCTGGACAAAAGCTATTTTACCACAGGTAGTTAGATATATTTGGGACACTTCAGTCTATATTTTTGAACACAGAACGTTAGATTGATGAAATAATGCCTCAAAGTTTATCAGTGGGTTCACATTTCATAAAATTAGCCGCCATTGCTGCCCTAATTATCACGTGACTAGCGAGAATTTAGGTTCGGATACCTTTGCATGACATTTGGTGACGCGTGACCAAAATGCTATTTTTAATTGAAAACATGGCTTTTGTAATTATGAGTAACAGTGTATTTATTCGATAACAGACATTGTACCAAAACATGTAGGATTTATATTGTTTTGAGTGATGATTCAATTGAATTATTTGTTTGTTTTTATATAAAATCGTACACTTACTAAAAATAGTGTATGGTCCTTTACTAAAAATAGATGCTAGAATTCCCAAAACTTGAAGTCCCGCGAGATTTCATTAGAAAGCAGACTCCATATTGGTAAACATTCTCTACATATTTCCCTAACAAATAGTTGGGTTCACAATGTCATGTAAGTTTCATTAAAAACAAAACATGAATTGATTCAAAATTGATTTATCAAATGCATATTTTTATTTGATCCAAATTTGATTAATAAGGGTGATTTTAATGGGTTTTATGTACGGCACACCAACTGCAAAAATTCTGGTAGACTTTGCAAACAGGGTTGACCCATAACTTTACTGTCGCACAACGTCCGTATAAAGCTATGGAAGCCAGAACTAGTGAATCCTTAACTAAAGTTACAATTTAGCCAATACAATTTATTATTTCATAATATAATCTGATAATATAAAGTATGATTTTCTACAACAGCTTTACTTTTATCCTGATGAAAATATTGGCAAAACATAAACCCTTGATTGGTAGTCCGGATGCAGACCTATTTTGCATCCCAAATGAACTGTTGAACTGAATAGTCTAAACATGTTAAAAATCATGCCTGAAATAAAATTCATTTTACTAAGAGTATTTTACACTGTCTCAACAAGACAATCGCTGCATCAATGTAACAGTAATGTTATTAACAAAGTGTTAATCTTCTATGTAGGAACAATCGAGACATACCGTTAAAATATCAGATATTTTGGCAAAAATGTGAAAATATTCCAAAGTTTGTTTCCAGCTGAACGTCAAGGACTTCTTTTGACCAATCAAATTCCTTTTTATTTTCAGTCCGTGAAAATTAATATTTTCAGATTAATGATCATTATTTCAAATGAAAATTATTGCTTTTAAATTCGAATATGTGAAAAACATTTGACATTTCATATACGCCTTTGAATATATCAAAAATATATTTTGAAAAAAGCAATATTTTAGTCTTCAACATATAAATCTTATGCACATTGCAATATTCTCGGATACATTCTGATCTTTTCCTCAGTATGTAGGTCCAAGATTGAGAAAAGAGACACATGAAAATTATTATTGTATTTTGCAAACAAAATTCTGTATTTAGTTAAAATTGTCCGATAATATCCCAAATTATGACTCTTTGAGAAATGTAAGTATATTCTTATTTTCGGACACAGTTGTAGTGTCATTTAAGATATGCTTAATTGTATTTTTTTTAAAAAAGCTGAATGGCTGAATTATCTGATAATTTGTTAAATGCTATTTTTAAATAAATCTGTTGTTCACATGTCAGTGAGTCATGGTATGCGAAATTGTTTTGTTAAGTGAGTATCGTTTTAAGTGATATATGTGATTTTTCATAGTAGAAAATTTACTATCTTTTTTTCTTTCATTTTGTTTTACTTAAGAATCCTTACACCTGTTCACACATTGTAGTTTTGGCATCCAAACAAGATGCTTTTTAATATTTTTGTTTAGCATCTGATTTGGCATGAAAGTTTTTGATCAAACCTGTTTTTGAAACTTAACCAGAATAGCATGCGTTGATTTAACCATAATATGAAATTAGGCAAAGCCTATGAACGGGGAAGTCAGTATTTTTATTTTACTTTTTCTGTTTTAAAAGTGCCATTCGGTATTTTATACACTGCTTCCATTTATTCTGGTTTCCTGTCTTATTATGGTTCCCAACCAAGATGGCTGCCCATAATTCCTTGGCTTTTATCATTATCTTGTAGGCCGAAAAGTTGCGATTTGTCAATTATCAGATTAATCGCTGTTTATCATTGCATCACGGTGCCCCAACAAGAAATGACACTGAAAATTTCGCTGATAGGTATAGAATTCTATATTTTTTTCATTTTAAATATACAAGTATAGCAGAGATCTGCCGAGGACGGGATTTTGCGCCATTGGCGCTAAAAAAATGAGAATGGCGCAGGAAAATCGGCAGCAAAGGGCCATGGGCGCATCTAAAATCTGTGCCAGACTTATAAGAAAACAAAACTGTTGGCTGGGTTATTCAGTCATCCAGTCAAAACTGGTACCAACAGCAACATATTACCCTGATGCTCCTGTAATTACGCATATTCTTAAGTTTATCAATTCCCCTATAGCTTTTGTCCATGTTATCTTCTTACCGCATTTCTTCTCCACACAGATAATCATTTCTACTACCGTAAATTTAATCCAATAAAACAAACAAACAAATTATACAACAACTAAATATTTAAAATGATTATCGGTAACTGAAAAAAAAAGTGTTGCTATTTTAAGAAATGCTGTAAGTTACAGTATAATCTGACAGGTGTTCAACTTGATCAACCCTAAGGTCACTCAAGTTCATGCAAGTTTTGGCTGATGAAGTGTAAAAAAAGATGTATATTTCGTCATCAGAATATTTGACAAGGTGATTAACCAATCAGAGAAACATTGTGCATGACTTTTTTCATGATCAAAAGGTCTGTCGGCAAATGTCTTTGATGTATGCTGTCTACACAGAGGCATACAAGGGGCAATAAAATTCGTCAATATACAGTGGTAAGGGACATTTGGTGCAAAGTAGGAACACTTAAATGGATAATGCACAATATAAAACATTACAAGTAAGAACAAGCAATTATGTGAATAAATTTGCATATCAAATTTTTGAGCAGCCATTTAAAAATATTTTGCCTGCAATTAATATTAGTTAGAAAGTTACCATGTAGGCATAATTTTTAATTATTGGTTAAGTACTGAATTATAAGTGAACCACTTGTAATAAAATATGATTTAAGTTTTATTACCAGGGAAATTAAATTATGTACAAACTTTTTAACAGTTATTTTGGTCAATGTTTACTTATTTTCCCAAGGCCCATACTTTGGTAAAAATGGCCCATCATTTTCAGACCAATAGGGCCCAGGGCCCAGTACTTTCAAATTCTTGGCAGATCTCTGAGTATAGTCTATAGCTGGGCAAGCCAAAGCTCGGAGCCGCTTTGCGGCCCAGGACTTTGACTTCCCTGTATTATTCATTAGCAAAAAACCTTTTTCCACAATATGACAGTAGGCAAAGCCTATGAACGTGGAAGTCGGATGAAAAAGTATTTGTTCATTTTTATTTTTAAACAATTAACATTTTTAAGGTGTCATTTGGTATATCCTGCGCCGGTTCCGTTTTCAATCATAACACCAACTATTAAGCCTAAAGTTGCACTCCTTGGACTTGGCTGCAGTACTATGAAACTTGGCAAAGCTTATGAATGGGGAAGTCAGATAAAAAAGAAAATTGTTCATTTATTTTGAATTTTTTATTTTAAAGGTGTCATTCGGTAACCATATTTCATGCACTGCTTCCATTTTTAATAGGGACTTGTCAATGATTGTTCTTATGCCGAAATTTAGGGATTGTTCTGTTATCTGAATTCCTCCCAAATTATCATTGATTAACATTTTTCCTTTTAGATTACACATGTTGTCAATAGCAGGGCAAGCCAAGGCCCTGGCTAAATTCTAGGTCCCAGCCTTTGATTTCCGGATATTAGACTTGCTGCAGTATTAAACTTGCTGCACTATTGGACTTGCTGCACTATTGGACTTACACTTGCTGCACTTTTACTTGCTGAGCTCCACTCACCATACTTGCTGCGCTTTTTGACTTGCTGCACTCCTTGGATTTGCTGGCTCCTTAGACTTGCTACACTCCTTATAGTTGCTGCACTCCTTAGACTTGCTGCACAGGTAAGACTTGCTGCAATCCTTTGACTTTCTGGGCTCCTTTTACTTGCTGAGCTCCTTTGACTTGCTGCACTCCTTGGATTTGCTGGCTCCTTAGACTAGCTGAGCTCCTTATACTTGCTGGCTCCTTAGACTGGCTGCAATCCTTAGACTTGGTGTGCTCCTTTGACTTTCTGCGCTCCTTTTACTTGCTTAGCTCTTTTGACTTGCTGTGCTCCTTGGATTTGCTGGCTCCTTATACTTGCTGCACTCCTTAAACTTGCTTCACAAGTAAGACTTGCTTGGCTCCTTGAACTTGCTTCTTTCTGTGAAGCGGACCTTTCTAAGACTTGCTTCTTTTCTGGGAAGCTAACCGTTCTAACACTTGCTTCTTTTCTGGGAAGCTGACCTCTCTAAGACTTGCTTCTTTTCTTGGAAGTGGGCATCTGTAAGACTTGCCTCTTTTTTGAAAAGCGAACAATTGCTAATGCTCAACTCTTCACTTAAAAGCAGACGGTTTTCTAGACTTGCTGCTTTTTTTGGTTCCTCAACTTAACCAGTGACTTGCTTACTAGAAAGGAGACTTGCAGAAAATAAGCTTTCTGACCATATTGAAGTTTCCTTCAAAATTTTTAGTTTTTAGCTCGACTATACGAAGTATATGGAGAGTTGTCCTACTCGCCCCGGCGTCGGCGTCCGCGTCCAGATTTTAGATTAAAGTTTTGGTGCAGTAAAATATTTTTCACTATAACTTTGTCATTTCTTAAGGTATCAACTTCAAACTTCAAATATATGTTCCTTATCATCAACCACATCTTATGTGACAAGGTTCATAACTCTAGCACCAATATTTTCAGATTTAGCTCCCCTTGAACTTAGAATTTTCCTTAAAAAATACTATTTTTTACTGATACTTCTTTATTTCTTAAGGGATCAACCTCATACTTCAAATATATGTACCTTATCATCATCCCCATCTTATGTGACAAGGTTCATAACTCTAGCACCAATATTTTCAGATTTATCTCCCCTTGAACTTAGAATTTTCTTCAAAAAATACTATTTCTTACTGTTTCTTCTTTATTTCTTAAGGGATCAACCTCATACTTCAAATATATTTACATTATCATCATCCCCATCTTATGTGACAAGGTTCATAACTCTAGCACCAATATTTTCAGATTTATCTCCCCATAAACTTAGATTTATTTACTAGAAAAATGTTATTTTTTATTTTAACTTTTTTATTTTTAAAGGTATCTACCTCAAACTTCAAATACTGATTCCTTATCATCAATTTCATTTTATGTGACAATGTTCATAACTCTTGAAGCAATATTTACAGATTTATCTCTCTTTGAACTTAGGATTTTCTTTAAGAAATATAATAACTTCTTTATTTTTTAAGGTATCTACTTCAAACTTCAAATATGTATTTCTTATCATTACTCAAATGTTGTGTGGCAAGGTCCATAACTCTAGCATGACTATTTCTAGAATTATTCCCCTTGATCTTGGAATTTATGTTTATTTTTACTATAACTTAATACATAATTATACATAATTGATTTTTCTTTCATAGTTTTGTCCTCCTTATTGCGTCCAGTATTTTATTAGTCGAGCTTCGCTGTCTCCTGTGACAGCTCTTGTTATTTTCTTATTTTCAATTTCATTTTATATAAATTCAAGAGCACAAACCACAATTGTGATGTCATGTCAAAACAAAAATTAACACAAATTGGCAGACATTTGTGTTTCTTTTTCTAAATAAAATAGCTATTTTGACAAACCTATCATCAAAGTGTTCTGAGTGTTTCGGAATATCTCGTCCCCCATTTGTTAAAATCTAATGAGAGTTGTTATACCTTATTTAAACATGATGAATTATCAAAGTGAATATTTAAAAGTAACTTTTTATGTTAAATACTGTGACTTTAGTTTTAACAATGATTATTATATTTATTTACTGATTTTTGTACATAATACTTCTACCAGAAGTGTAATATATTATAGTATAGAAGACTGCAGCATCTTTTAAAAACAGTCTGAATTGTTAGACTTAGATAATATATATTTTTCTTGTAAAAAGAATTTGAGTAATATGTTACAGTTTGTACCTGTTTTTTTGCCATGGTTTCTGGCCATGGTTTAAATTTATTAAAACTATTGTAATGATACAAAACATAAGCCAGTATTTTATATTTGCAGATAAGAAATATGGCTTCATCAATGAAAAGTAATATAGCCCTGAGTCTATCATACACACGTGATCCGGCAGCAAAGGTTCGAGAATTGTGCAATCATGCGAGTCAAGTGGAAGCAGAACCTGCAGTTCCTGCTAGACGATACCTTAGGTCTGGTCTTGAAATGTTGAGAATGGCAAAGGTGTACAAAGATGAAGGAGAATATGAAAGTGCATTCATACTCTACATGAAATTTATCACGTATGCATTTCTTAACACTTTTTTGTTGTTGTAAAATATACTAACTACTGTTTTTTTAGCTCACCTGTCACAAAGTGACAGGGTGAGCTTTTGTGATCGCTTTTCGTCCGGCGTCCGTCCGGTCTGTCCGTCCGTAAACTTTTACTTTAAATGACATCTCCTCATAAACCACTAGGCCAATTTCATCCAAACTTCACAGGAATGTTCCTTTGGTGGTCACCTTTAAAAATTGTTCAAAGAATTTAATTCCATGCAGAACTCTGGTTGCCATGGCAACCGAAAGAAAAAACTTTAAATATCTTCTTTTAAAAAACCATAAGAGCTAAAGCTTAGATATTTGGCATGAAACATCTTCTAGTGAGTGTCTACCAAGTTTGTTCAAATAAAAGCCCTGGGGTCAAAATTGACCCGGCCCCGGTGAGTCATTGATTTTCCCTATATGCATATAGTAAAAACTTAAAAAATCTTCTTTTAAAGAACCCAAAGAGCTAGAGCGAAGATATTTAGCATGAAATATGTTCTAATGGGTGTCTACCAAGTTTGTTCAAATAAAAGCCCTGGGGTCAAAATTGGCCCCGCCCCAGGGGGTCATTGATTTTCCCTATATGCATATAGTAAAAACTTAAAAAATCTTCTTTTAAAGAACTCAAAGAGCTATGGCTAAGTTATTGAGCATCAAACATGTTCTAATAGGTGTCTACCAAGTTTGTTCAAATAAAAGCCCTGGGGTCAAAATTGGCCCCGCCCCAGGGGGTCATTGATTTTCCCTATATGCATATAGTAAAAACTTAAAAAAACTTCTTTTAAAGAACCAAAAGAGTTAGAGCTAAGATATTTAGCATGAAACATGTTCTAATTAGTGTCTACCAAGTTTGTTAAAATAAAAGCCCTGGCCCCGTGTTCACAAAGATTTAAGGATCAGGATCAAGATCAGGATCAAATTTAAAAACTCTAATATTGTTCATTGTTTATCCTCATAAATTAAATATCTAATATTAATTTGATAGAACTGGACTTGCAAAAGCAAGATCATGAAATTTTAGAATAAATCTATTGTTATTTTTGCAAGATACGGGCATTTTACAGTTGATCCAAAGTTTGATCCTGATCCTAAAATTGAACCTTATTTTGATCCGAAAATTTTTGTATTTGTTTTGTTATTTGCTGGTTTTATCCCAAAATAGTTTGGTTTCTTTGCAAATCGGCAATTTTTTACATTTTGAATATCTATCATTTAATTTTAGCAAAACATGATTAATTTTAGATCTATAAAACAATGAAAATAAAATTAGGATCACTTGATCCTGATCCTGATCTTTTCTTAGTGAACACGGGGCCTGGGGTCACAATTGGCCCCGCCACAGGGGGTCATTGATTTTCCCTATATGCAAATAGTAAAAACTTAAAAAATCTTCTTTTAAAGAACTCAAAGAGCTATGGCTAAGATATTTAGCATCAAACATGTTCTAATAGGTGTTTACCAAGTTTGTTCAAATAAAAGCCCTGGGGTCAAAATTGGCACCGCCCCGGGGGTCATTGATTTTCCTTATATGTGTATAGCAAAAACTTAAAAAATCTTCTTTGAAAAAACCCAAATAGCTAAAGTTAAGATATTAAGCATGAAACATCTTTTAGTGAGTGTCTACAAAGTTTGTTCAAATAAAAGACCTGGGGTCAAAATTGGCCCCGCCCTGGGGGTCATTGATTTTCTTTATAAGTGTATAGCTAAAACTTAAAATCTTCTTTGAAAAAACCTAAATAGCTAGAGTTTAGATATTAAGCATGAAACATCTTCTAGTAAGTGTCTACAAAGTTTGTTCAAATAAAAGCCCTGGGGTCAAAACTGGCCCGGCCCCAGGGGTGTCATTGTTTTTAACTATATGTGTATAGTAAAAACTTAAAAAAAATCTTCTTTTGAAAAGCCCAATGAGCTAGAGCTTAGATGTTTAGCATGAAACATCTTCTTATGGGTGTCTACCAAGTTTGTGCAAATAAAAGCCCTTGGGTTAAATTGGCCCTGCAACGTTGGGGTGGGGGTTGGGGAGGCCTATATACAGGTGAGCGACCTCAGGGCTATCATGGCCCTCTTGTTTTCTGTTTGATGGTTAAATTTGTTTTAATATTCCAATTTTAACAACAATGAGTATTAAATAAGTCCTTATTTCTTGATGCAATAAAAATTTGAACACATATCAACATGTAGTTTAACTTGTTTATTTTTGTTGTTTTTTCCAGATTATTTGTAGAGAAGTTACCTAAGCACCCAGGATACAAAGACGCACCTCAGAATGAAGTTGCAAATATAAGACAGGTTTAAAATGTTGATCTTTTATAAAACTGATTTGCATACATTTTAAATAAAATATAAGAAATATTTGTTAAAGAAAAAATGTTACAATATGAAAAATTCCTCTAAGTATAAAATATATGAGCCACGTCTCGACAAAACCAACATAGTGTGTTTGCGACCAGCATGGATCCAGACCAGCCTGCGCATCAGCGCAGTCTGATCAGGATCCATGCTGTTCGCTATCAGTTTCTATACTTGTATTAGGGTTGGTAAGCGAACAGCATGGATCCTGATCAGACTGCGGGGATGCGCAGGCTGGTCTGGATCCATGCTGGTCGCAAACCCATTATGTTGGTTTTGTCGTGACGCGGCTCATATTAAAATCAATAGTGTAAGAAAAGAAGCTATACAAGTATCTATTTTGAGATTATTATGCTGTTGTTATAGACTAACTAAATCACTTGAATCCATGAAAATACACTTGTCAAAAACAGGAATGAAATTGCTAGCAATATTAATTAAACTGTTTTAGACATTGCTTTCATGTGCGCTATAACAATAATATGAAAAGGTCAAGGTCAGTGCATAGGTTGTTTATCTTTGAATAAAAATATTATGATTTGTTGTGATGTTAGTTAAATCTAGAAATAATGTTTTATTTTATAGAAAGTAAAGCAAGTATTCCCAGTAGCCGAGGAACTGAAAGGAAAGCTAACAGTACGATATACTGAGATAGAAAACAAGAGACAGGAGGAAGAAGTAAGATAATATACTCGCCATCTTACCACTTATATTGCTTTAAATTTGACCTTTAATTATGGAAGTTTTCATGTTGTAAAATATCATATCCAAATGAATTTTCAGTTTCATGCCAAAATCTTTAGCTCTACTTTTTAACATAAACTATCAAGCACTGAGAAAAGTGGAGGATACTGTCCACAAACAGGTCTTTTTTTAATGATCAGTACAGACATGAATACAATGGTGAGGCAGTGTTGTATGATAAATGGTTCTATTTTGTCATAATGTTGCTGCCTGGCTGAGAATAGAATATGTAAGAAAGATACAAACTTCATAATTAAATACTTCCTCATTGCATCTGTAGAGAAAGAAAGCAGAGGAGATTGCAAAAGAACAGGAAAAATTCCGTTTGGAAGAAGAAATACGCAGAAAGGAAGAGGAAGAACGTAGTAGGAAGTTAAGAGAGCAGTCAGAAGAATTATGGCTAAAAGAACAGGAAGAGAAATTCCGTCAGCTTCAGGAACGGGAAAAAGAAAAGCAAAAGGACAAGGATAGAAGGGATCCAAATATTTTAATTGATGATCTGGGAGATAATAGGCCATCATCGGGATTGAATAACGAGAAGGGAAGAGTGCCATCTGGAAGCTTGAGTTTTGTACCAAATGATTTACGACAAGGTCAGAGACCAAAATTAGAGAAGAATTTGTCACAAGATTACACACCACATATACAAGACAGGTCTGTACTTATATGTGTCTTTTTATTATTATTTTAGTATATCATGTATTGTTTCAAAAAGAGTCAAGGAGAACTAGTCAGTGTTTTAATTGATTATAGAGGAGGTAGACTAGTTTCATGTATGAATACAAGTGACTAGTCCAAGATGTTTTCTTCTTTAAGATTAATCTTCTATTTAAGCTGGTAGGTAAGCTACATTCTTATACCTTGAAACTATTAATAAAGACTGTTAAGCAAGTTTTTTTACAGGAAAAATTAACTTCTTAAATTCTGAAGAAATGATGATCTGAAAGGGCATTTTGTCTAAAAATTAATGACATCAGTAGAGGCTAGAGGCTAACTTAATCTGTAAAACAGTTAGTTTGTCCATTATAGATTTCTGATTACATTAATGTACTTGATATAAGGTAATTAAATTATTTGTTTTTATTATTTTTATGATAAAAATATTGTTACTATTTCAAGTCTTATGATGGTTTTGTTCTGCTCTTTATGCAAATGAATGATTATTTCTTAAAGTAAAACTTGTCAGAAAACTTACTATTATGTTATATGTAGTCAAAGGGAGGTAATCAAAACTTGAATTTTCTACAAGTTCTTATTTCTGTATAATTATATACTTAAGATTTTCAAAGTCACACTTTAACAAGTTAGATGCATTTGTTTGTCTGCAATTTACAGGGTTACATCATGCATTTAAGACTTTAAGCATGTTAATTTTTTAACCTAGATATATTATTATTTTTAGTTTAGGCAGCTTTAGTTAAATTGTACAATTGTTTTTACTTCAGACCAGAAATTGATAGATCAACAAAACCACTAGTGGACCAATTTGCTAGCACCACCAACTATGGAGGAAATAAATATGGTTTAAAAGATGTAGTAGTTCCGAGAGATATTGTTATAAAGTTTATGAATATTGCAGAGCAGAATACTAGGAAAAACGTTGAAACCTGTGGAATTTTATCTGGCAAGATGGTATGTGGGGGAAAGAATGTCATTTAATTTTGTCTATTATTGAAAGTTTATATTGAAACACTTAACGTTATTCTTTAATCAGCTTTTCTAAAGGTTAAATATGTTATTTTTAGATAAATCTTTAGATAATTTTTCCAACAGAAAATAGAAGCTGAAGGCCACTTGAAATTTTCATTAGTTTTTAGGTTGTCTGTTTCAAAGAAAAAGTCACGCTATTATGATCTCTTGGTCATCATTGTTGCCTTGCAAAAACTTTTATGAAGCTCATTTCCCAAACAATTTTATAAAGGTATCAAGAATGAACTTGGTTCACTTGCTCATCATGGCAAGGTGAAGTTGTATGACAAGGGGCATTATTCTGGAAGAGATATGTTTGGAATTATGCCCCTTTTAACTAGAATTTTTGTAAAAATTGGTTATTAATAGGAAAGTTTAAAACTATTACAGATATTGTACTCATTCTTGGTATACTTGCTATTAGGGACAAGTCACATTTTTATGACAAGAGATATAGCCAGTGATCAGTATTTCTAGAGTTATGCCCCTTTTTCATTAGAAATAATAAATCTTTTCTATAAATATCAACATTATGATATGAACATTATCAGTCACAAAGTTATTCTTTTAGTGAGAAGCTATATACATAACAGCTGTTAAACATACTAATTTGATTTTTTACTTGTTGCCTTTAACAGATAAGTATTGGCATTAACATGTAGTGCTCTTGATGAATCAGGTGAAAACATGACATGTGATAATAATAGAATAAACAGAGATCATATTTTCATATTTGTATAATTTGCAGGAACGTGGAGCGTTCTTTATCACCCATGTGCTGGTACCAAAACAGACAGGGACACCAGACAGTTGTAATGCAGAAAATGAGGAAGATCTGTTTGAATTTCAAGACAGCAATGATCTACTGTCTCTAGGATGGATACATGTATGTGTTAACATTGGTCTAGTTGTTAGATTCGGTCTGCACCAGTGTCTTCTATTTTTTTCTTGTGAGGAAGCTGTCCAGTTAGCTAACAGAATGTCGGTGGTTCTATTTAGGTGCCCGTTTTTGCCTGAAATAATGCATAGGGTTGTCTGAGCTCTTTCTCCACCAGTAAAGCTGGAAAGTCACCAATTATGATCTATACTGTGTTGGTGACCGGAAAAGAATAAAATAAATTATAAACAAGTTCACTGAAAAGCAAGAGGCAACATTGTGTAAATGACAAAGTATTTTTATTTATCTTACCAGCTTGCCTTGAGTTTAATGTAATTCCTCTGATTAGATGTTCATGAATACTCTAGTATGTTGGTCTAAATATTCTCAATAGTGTCATTAAAAATTGTTTTCTTATTGTGTGTCACATAGGTGAGACATTTGACGTAAAAGTCAAGGTCATACATTTTAGTCACATATTTGTGTGTGATATGCATATTGTGAATATCTGTAGATATGAAACATTTAATATCTCTATGTTGATGAGACTATATGTAAATATGTAGGTTCCATGGACGTAATGACTAAAGGTTAGTTTTTCATGTTGAATTCTTTTCATGTTGAATTCTTCATTTTCTTGAAGTTGAAAAGAAGACCATGGCTTTTTAAACTAATTTCATAGACAGATGGCTTTGCTTGTAAATAGAATTTTAATACAAGAAAAGTCACATATTTTCTATTACTTTCAGACACATCCCACTCAGACAGCGTTTTTATCGAGTGTAGATCTTCATACACAATATCCCTACCAGCAACTGATGCCAGAGGCTATTGCGATAGTTGTCTCTCCAAAATTTAATGAGTAAGTTGGAACTTTTAATCATTGATATTTCAAAGCTTTACTAGTATTTCATATATTAGATTCATGCAGATAGCAAGATACTGTACATGGATCTGAGATATATTGATAGATGTGAATAGTAATTTCAAAATTATTTATATTGACAGCTTTTTATTTCTTTTTAAAAAAAGGGTATTTTATTGATATAGTGTACTCAGCTATCAAGCAATGAAGAGTAACCACATGTCACTCATGTTGCTAATCTGTTGGTATATTCTACAGCGATATAATGGAAGATCTCAAAAGTGGGAATAAAATAGAAAATAAATAAATGAAAATTCTAGATTCAAGTTCATGAGAATAACAACACCCCTCACACCCATAGCACCTGCTTAAAGCAGTATTCATTCTTGAACATTAACTGTACAATTGTATTGGAATTGTTGATCTCTAAGGACCAAATTAATTTTTTTAAAACTGTTTTGTTAGATATTTATGTTGAACTTCAATGAATAAATGTAAATATTTTGTTACAGAACGGGTGTTTTCATGTTGACGCCAGACATAGGTTTACCAGAAGTAGCTAAATGTAGTAAAAGAGGGCACCATGAACACACAAAACATCCACCTGTATTTGAGGTAGATATAATTGAGCCGCGTCATGACAAAACCAACATAGTGCGTTTGAGACCAGCATGGATCCAGACCATGCAACGCCTCTGCGCAGTCTGATCAGGATCCATGCTGTTCGCTTACCAACCCTATTACAAGTAGAGAAACTGATAGCGAACAGCATGGATCCTGATCAGACTGCGCGGATGTGCAGGCTGGTCTGGATTCATGCTGGTCGCAAACGCACTATGTTGGTTTTGTTGTGATGCGGCTCATATATCAATTTAATACCCCACATATCTGATATTTACTGGAGCACTCTTGATCACTTCTGTTCTATAAATTTTCACTAATTTACATGATCTTTGCAATGTTATTAGTAACCACCTCCGTGGGGTTAGAGTCAATGACTATTAATCCAGTTACCTCTCTGGCGTGGGTTTGATCCCCGGGAGATGCTTTGGTAGTTTAGCATGGAGGAAGGTAGTCTAGTACTGGTGTAACTCTCCAGGAACGATGGTTAGGAAACTACCCACCTATATGACTTAAATGCTGTTGGGAAAAGGCATTAAATGAAACAAACAAACAATGTTATTAGTAATTTCTTTTTTGATATTTAAAGAAAGTTTTACTTAGATGAAAATTTAAGAGGTGATTGATAAAGTTGCCAAAATGCTTAATTACTAAAATTTGGAATAGATTAAGAGAAAAACAAAATACATTGTGACAAACCTATACTCACAACTGACATAGAGCTCAAATATTATTTAGATACAATAACAAGCAATAAAGATTTACATTGTATGTTTAACAACAATACTATGTAGTTCTTGAAGCACGCAAACATCAATGTACGGTCATGCTGACATAACCAAAATTTATATGTATTGTTGTACCCATATTTTACTTGTCTGTAAGAATATGCTACTCTGTGTAATACAAAAGATAATTCCTTTAAAAACTAATTTTGCATTACCATAAATATTCACTTTTTATTTGGACATATATAAATGTGTTGAAACCATAAAATATAACACTAATTAAATTTATTTTTAGCTTTAATATTTGTTAATTTAAAGCTGTTGTTAGAATATTTAAATCTTTGAATGTAAAGAGGGTAAAAGTAAAGATTTAATGGAAGAATTTTATAATGACATAAGGAATGTGAATAAAATATGTTTTATATTTTTTTATCAGAAAGTAAGCTTTTGATTTTCATTTCTTATTTTCAGACATGCTCCCATGCAAGATTTGTTGATGATAAAAATATAGTTTTAGTGGATCTGAGGACCAAATGAATTGAACAATTATAAACAAATGATTCTGTAGATTTCCTTGTCAGATTAGAAGAGACTGTGAATGTAAGGAGAGGGCAGTAACAAAGAAATGTTTG
Source organism: Ruditapes philippinarum (assembly GCF_026571515.1). Taxonomy (NCBI): domain Eukaryota; kingdom Metazoa; phylum Mollusca; class Bivalvia; order Venerida; family Veneridae; genus Ruditapes; species Ruditapes philippinarum. The sequence continues at coordinate 291,191 of NW_026867092.1, forward strand.
ATATAAAATATTGATGACTTTACAATTGTTAGAAATTTTGGCTATGAATATTATAGTGTTTTTTTTTATTGTAATTTTATAACATTAAGTTGTTGTGTTTTTTTTTTTTGCAAGATTCAAGTTTTAAATTTTGATGATTGTTAAAATATATTTTTACAAACCTGATTTTGTTTTAATTCGTTACAATTTAAAAGAAAAGTAATATTAATTTTCTTTCATGTCATGTATAGTATCTATCAGTCTAATATACACATTATATTTTCTCGGAAATTTGGCAATTTCTTTATACAGTGACCTAGCAGTCTGACCAGTTACAAATTCATGACATTTGCTGTAGAAAAATTTTTCAAATATCTTTTATATTTTGAAAGAGGTTTTCTACAATTAAATCTTAATAGTGTGTCATAACAGCTGTTAGAAATCGTATAGTCTTTTATAACATGAAACATTGATATAATGAAGTTTGTTTTCATGTTAACTATATGTATCAACCAATTCTAACTTTTTGCTCTCCTGCCATGCAAAATACTGGGAACTTTTAGAAACACCCTGCCCTGCATAGACAAGTTTGTTGGTAAAATCTCACATAAATGTCTCAGCTCTGTAAGTTGGAAGTACCAATTGCTAAAAAAATAAAACCATCTGTATTGAAAATAAAATTTGCTAGTTCCTCAATCATTCTACACCCTACCTTGATGTTCTAACTTAGCATAAAACAAATCACTATTAACTGTTGAACTTATCTATTATGAGTAATTTTATAGTCATACTTTATGTTATTTTTGAATATTTCTTTGTTCTGTAGAGAAAACTGGGATCATTTTTATTTCTTTTTAGATAAAGCTGCTTGAGTAAATCTGTTGTGAAATCAGTGTAAATATTTAATCTAGTCATTCAAACAAAATTAGCCTTACAATATGTATGTGATATCTAGATGTCAGTGATATTGTAACGTTGCTATGGTAACATCATTTTAAGCTTTTTGTTAGTTATGCTGATGTAGCGCTCTATTGTCAACTTTTTGGACAGATACTGGGAAAACCATGTACATCTGTACAATATTCACAGGTCTGGGTACACCATCTGTAGAAAAGACGCAACTGTATTTTATTTCCTTATGTGTGTGTTCTAAGTTTAATAAGGGTCCATACACTTTCAGGCACTGAGAGTACCAACCCCTTTCCTTACCTGCTGTATTCTTCCATTTAAATAATTCAAAGATAAGATTGGTGAGTTACAAAATCTACATGTATTTGCATATACAATGTGAGATATTAAAATAGTCTACACAAATAAAACAAATAGTGCAATATAATGATTACTTTTACTATTTTTAAACTGTAATGAAGAAAATTTAGTTACTTCTCTTTGTAGGTAATTTTTTGGCCTTCTTGGCTGAGTGCTTAATGTAACTTAATTTGCAACCTGCTGTGGCTTTTTATTGTTAGGGACTTCAGAGTCTCTCATGTTAGGAAGCTATTCATGGATTTGCACTGATGGTCATCCAGGAGTTAAGTTGGAATATTGCCATACGACTTGTTCAGTATTATTGTGATTTTAAACCTTAGCAATCTAATTTGATGTACTTGACTTAGCCTAAAAATCCTGAAGAAAACCACTTAAAGATATTTGTGAGAAATATATTTTACTCCAACAAATTAATATAGGAAGTTGTTTAATTTTCAAGTTTAAAGGGATTTAAGCTCTTTGAAAGGTTGAACATTTGTCTTTTGTCAGTACTTCTTGTATTTACACCAAATCTTTATAATAAAACTTCTTTTATACTCTTCTTCAGATTTTTCCAACATAAGTAATGTTTACACTATTTTTATTGCCATAGTGACAGATGAACTTAATACCTGGAGGTTTAATGAAATCTTCAATATTGTTTTGTATTTAATTGACATGAAAAAGTATTTTTTATAAAGGTACTAAGTGATATAGGGCTTTGGAGATTCATAATGTTTGTATACATGTAAAAGTAGTTGAACTTCATTTGATATTATTATTTGTTTTTAAGTATTAAGGAAACTTAATAATGATAAAAAGAGCAAATGTACTCGCCCAGACATCGGCTTGACACTTTGGTTAAGTTTTTGCTTGCAAGTTGGTATCTCCAAAACTACTGAAGGGAATGGGTTGAAACTTCACATGGTTATTTTAGAGCATAAATGAGGTTATTGTTTCAGGCCAATAATTCTGACATAGATTTTTGACAGAATTATGGTCCCTTTTAAACTTAGAAAATTTTACATTATTCAGGCTCTTGTTTTACTATCAAGAACTGAGAATAGTTGAGCACACTGTCCCTCAGACAGCTCTTGTTATATACCGGTATAGATATATATTTCAGAATACAATGTACATTGTATAATTTTGTTGTTGTTTTTTATTTGACAATTTGCTATTGTATAATTGAGAAGACATGGTGTATGTGTGCTATTGTTATTGTATATTGTTTCTGTGAAGTAAGTGTAAGACTTGTCACTTTTTATTGGAAAAATATAAAACAATTCTGTATAATTTTCTTTAATTTATTCTTTAAATATGGTACTTTATATAGCATATTCATATGTTTTTCTAAGATTGTACCTTATTCTGTATATGCTATCCTATAAAAGTTGTTGAAAGTTTTTACATAATTGTGAGCTATTATATAAGTAAACATATAAAAGTAAAAGATTTCGTTAATTTTTTGTGCCTGCAGATGATCACTTTAATTCTGAAACTGACAATTCGGCTTTTTTTTTCAGTCTGTCTATTTATTTCCATTGTCTTGATTACAGTAGTTACTAAAACTAAAATTTATTAGTACATGTATATGAATTAATACAGGCAAGTTAAATATTTGTCCTAATATAATGACCAAAACTTAAGAGTTTGTTACTAAATGTAATGGATCTGTATTGTTGGACTTAGTCTAAATGTATCAGGTGTTTGAAATCTGAAAAGCTCAGACCTTAACGTTGATTTACCAGTAACATAATGCTCTGGTTGCTTATTTCTTGTCCGTATTTTTAGTTACCTCCCTTGACTGTAATAAAGTCAGTGAGGTTGAAGCGTTTATTAGAATCTATATATCCAAGCCTCCATCATGTAGGTGACTTGTACTTCAAAATCATAAAGTGACATCTATATTTAGTGTTACTAATTTGTGCTAACAATGTCCAATTAAACAAATTTCAGTTATACATTCTCAATACATGCTTAGTTTTCATATACCACCAAAATATTTTAAAAAAAAAGAAAAAAATGATTATAAAGTGGTTTGCTCCTAATTATCATTTGTTCATACACCTGATTACTTTATACACGTGTACTATTCTAACATGGGTAATTTCCATTCATAAAGTCCAGCGTTACATTCCGCCCAGTAAGACAAACTTTTCATCCTCTGAAACCATATGCTAAGTTGAGACCAATTGTCTAGTTTATAATTCCTTAATTCTATGAGAGCCAGGTTTGTTGCCATGGATATATCAACAATTGTCATGTCGTCACCACACATATATTTCTGACCTTGTAGCTGACGGTTCATGTAGTCAAATGTTTTCCGCATGGCCCCTTCTTTGTCCGTGTCCGGAGGTTTCGCTTGAAATAACTGCGGGTACTGTAATAACCGTTAACAATGAATAAGTCAATAAATGAGCATCATGTACATGATATTTCCCTAGCCCTTAACCTGCTGGAACCGGAATTGACCAGCCATTTTCAACAGTATAGAACCTGGCTAGCCAGCATATCTATGCAGTCTGACCAGGATCTATACTGTATTTATCTTGATATAGTTTGAACTTGACAAATCCTGTACAGAGATTTAGCAGGTTAAGGGGGAAACAGAGTTGGATTGTTTGAGTGAAAACGACAATTAAATACTTATTTTCATACACATGACATATTTTTAAAAGAAAACAATACATGTTATACTACTAAAACTCCGGTTCAAAATACATGCGTGGCTTTAGAAAAAGTTCTCTATTAAAACGGAAAGGAAGTAAAGCACAGTATATTTCATATTATTGTGTGTACTGTGCAGTCATCTGTTATTTTTAATATTCAACAAAATGTGATTCCTCAATAATAATTTATGCAAAAAATAGTAGTTTTTTTCCCAAAAGAATATTTAGTAATAGTGTCTACCATGTATTCACTGATTGTTTTATAAACGGAGCCTAGATCATAGTGTAGTAGTCTGTCACACACCGCCCTCTGCTGGAGATCCTTTGGATATAACCTTGTGTTCTTCCCGTAACGAGACACTATATACGTCATGATCGGCCGACTGTAAGGATAGACCACAGATATATAAATTAACCCTTAGTCTGCAGGCGACGATGAATCTGCCCATGCGACCAGTGCAGACCAAGATCAGCCGGCACATCCGTGTCGCGTGATCATGTTCTGCATTGTTTGCTATTCAGTCAATGGTTATTTTGAAATTTTCTCTAAAAATGATAACAGCTTTTGTTCATAATGAAAGATGGACTAGTCCATTTAAGATATTAAGTTAGGCATGGGTAAACACTCATTAAAAATGGAAAACTTAAGATCAATGAGAATATGTTTTAAGTAACACCAAATTGTGCAGGTGATGTGACAACATTCTAGAAACACTTGCGGACACGAGCGTTCACTATGACAGTGTTACTGGTTTCCGTTAGCTAGATGAACAGTTTCGTCTCTGAAATAGCTCACAATTTTTGAGATTCGAAAACATAGCAGTGATGGAAATGTGATGTTAATATATCATTATGATTTATGAATGAACATACCTTTCCCAAAGAGAGAAATCCCCATCTTGTAAGGTAGGCACCGTTGTATCTGGGTTAATCTGTAAAAAAGTGTTCTTTAATTATATCTCAGCACATGAATTACGACGTATGACAAAATGGCGCCAAAGGTTTTTGTGAATACATAAATAGATTGTACAATTAATTTTAAGATTTACTTTAGAAAAAAACAACATAATTTCAATCATAATATTCTCACTGAATGTTAATATTATTCTTTAATTACAGCAGACGTTATTCTAACGCGTCTGCAAATAGATTGCTATAAATAAAATTTCAAATTATTTCGATGCTTAATATACTTCCCCTGTTTTATATCATCAAGAGTTGTTAATTCTGACAAGACACAATTTATGAATGGTGCCAATTATATACCTTTGCAAATTCCGGCGTTTTATGTTCACCTTTGAACAAATCCAGGTATCGTATGGTAACAGGAATATTAGCTGCCTTGGCTGTCATCCATACAGCCCGCGAGGGGGCGCTCAATCCGTGAATATAAAGGATCAGGTTCTTTGGGACAGTCGTGCTAGGTCCAACACCCATCTTCGAAGAAAAACCAGAAGATATTTTTATTTTTGTTTCTACACAGGATGACGAAATAGAAAAGTGCTTTTGATTTGATTCTTTAAAATGTTAAGTTTTTTATACCTTAAATTATACCTTTGCTCGTGTTGTAGAAAGTTTAAAATTTAGATAAATGCTAAACTTTTATTTTCAAACTTACCGGTTGCAGTGTTATTTCTTCACCCTTGTCTCCAATACATAAACATAGCAACATTTTGTCCTATATAATCCGTATAATAATTTACCAAACATATCAACTAGACCAATTTTACTTATTGCTTCGTTACTTTTGATCTTGCTAGAACAATATGTTCATTCAATGCCACGGTTCGTATAATGTCAAAAGAATTCTAAAGTTCCCTTTACAACGAAGGATATAGAATAACATACTTTCACTTACGAAACATAAATATATTGATTAATAAAAAGTACAAAACATGATCAAAATAATTACGATAGAAACATCAAAATTACTTTGTAATTACTTATATGTTCCGCTAACAAAACATCTTAACGCTAGAACTTTATTGGTTCAGACGGACAAACACATTTACCGTTTGTGTCGTTTCTGTCAATGCTTATATGTTTTTGCGATGTATCAATGTACCAATATGTCTGTCTTATTACATATACCACATTATTTTACTTTTTTCCTACTCAAAAAAAAAAATACATTCATGGTTTCTTCTGAAACTGTGAATTTGAAGTGTTCACATGCGTTTATAAATAAATTTTTACTTACCCTAGGTTTAACAAAAACTTCCTCCGGTCTTTTCTTGAAACACAAACATAAACAAAGACCACAACGACACATTTCGAAAGTTAAATAACTTCAAGACTTTAAGTATCAAGTTGATTTTATCTCGCAACCTACCGGGAAACTTTCATTTTATCTTAACCAAGTAAAAAGAATTAATATCGTAAATGCTATTGAAAAATGCTATTAAGTTTATTAACAAGAAAAAATGACAATAAGTGATTAAGAGTTAAAAAGTTAGGTAACTTGATATACAAACTTGAATGGTAAAAAACAAAAGCTGGTTTTGAGTGTATTATTTTCTTATTGACCCAAACTGGTTACTAACATTCGACAACGGTAACGTTCACGATTGAAATGCAGGGGACGTTGGAAACACCTTCCCTGGGCCTCATTTTGCATAGATGCATATGGGATTTTAATTAAACATTACGATTATGGTAGATTTTATCATGCAGCCAAATATATGAAGAGATTAAAGATCAAATGAGTTGTTTCCTACCTGAACCTTTTCTGCCAATAGAAAAATTCTACCTTAGAATAGTATTCATATAGATTCGTGATATTTGGAAAAAGACCATGTCTGAGCTGCAAAACGTTCAACACTTACTGTCCAAGACAAAATACCTGTACATTATATACCGTTAGAAATGGATTAGGTTGATAATATGGTGTTCCAATACTGAATTGTTTGGGTCAGCATAGTCTAATAATGAGGTTGCAGCTGTGTAAATGTCCAATAGAATCAGTATTGTATTCAAAATTGACATTTTTATTTCACATCACAAAATGTTTAACAGTTTGACAGAACATTCATACTTTGAGTACAATATGGATTTGATATTATTTACTTAATCTGAAAACAAAAACGAGCTAGTCGGAGTAAAATAGTGATTTGATGTACATTTTAATGAGGCCAGAAAGAGTACAATAGTGATTTGATACGGAAAGGTTGGACCGACAAAATAAAAACGAGTGATGGGGGGGGGGGGGGGGCAGGGTGTCACATGGTGCAAGCTGCAAATTCAATGGTTACGTATTCATCTTATAGTTGTGAAATAAAAAGAAGTAAATTCTATTACAACTGAAGTAAAACATGCAAACAGAAATTTTGACTGTAAGTATTTCTATTATCCTTTGTTTCCAAATCTTTATTTATATGATTCTGAATATCGTTATCTCATCAGGAGGCATGTGTATTTAAAGTGTTGTTAATATTTTCCTGCTTAACAGAAATGCATTGCACATATCTTCCATAAATAGAGGATATTGAATGAGTGTAAGTTCAATACTGAATTTATTGCACGAGTTGAATAAAATTATATTATGCGAGCCTCTGGCGAGCATAATATTATTTTATTCAACGAGTGCAATAAATTCAGTAATGAACTTACACGAATTTAATATTCTATTTATCACATACCAAAATTAAACACCGTTTAAGGTGAAATAAGAGTCATCATTCATTGACGCGCCTAAAGTTTAACGCTAACATTAAGCGCGTCTTTACATTATGCTTGTATAATGCTAATGACGTCACGTCAAAATATATGCACGGCCGTGCAATACCATATTTACGGAGTCGTAAAATCGGCACGGGTGTGTGATAAACAGTATTATGTTATTAAAAAATCAGTTCATTACAGTTTGTTAAACGATATAAAAATAAAATAATATTTTTTAAGTTAATTTACATATTGACGGACATTGTGATACAAAACATTAATGTATAAACGTTTCAATAGATTCGTTATTTTGAGAGAGACTCAAACATGGCAGGGGTTTCACAGGTCCGAGTTTTGGGTATGAAATGTTCGTATTAATTGTCAACACTTGGGAGTTAATTATAAAAAGACCTTTGCACACTAATACAAATGATCAATAGGAAAATATACGTTAAAAATTATCTTCACCTCCAGATCATACATGTATATATCTACTACAGACTGGTTATCTACCTTTATATAGATATAAGACAACAACACAAACACAAATTTACAATTGAAAATTCTTTATTTCTTATTGCACTTTTTGAAATATTACAATTTTTACTCCATTAGGAAGTATAGTTTATTAATTGGCAAAATCTGTTTTTTTTACAGTAGATAAATCAGTGATTCTGTTAGGGTAAAATTATATGGCGCTCGTTGCTTGTCTCGAATACAAAGTCGTCTATTTAATAGATGATTTATTTGGAAGGGTCCATAACTATTTTGCACGCAGCACCACTAAACAGGGTTTTGAACGCATCCTCGTATTTGGACATCGGGAAGCGGTGTGTAATCACTTTATCCACGTCAACAGACTTGTCGGCAACCATTTTCTCCAGTGCTTCCCACGTGTGATAGATCCGACGACCGTGCACTGTCTTTATCGTCAAACATTTGAACACTGAAAAAAACATTAAATATACAAGACGTTATAACAAACATACATTAATGAGAAACATATCTCATTATCTGAGCACGAAGAATCAGAAAAAGGTAGGCAAGTTTACTTGTATGTGCAATTAGTAGGAGTCTACATGATTGCGTTAGTCTTTTTTGTTTGGTTTACGTCGCACCAACACAGTATAGGTCATATCGCAACTTTCAGCTTTATTTGGGGGAGGAAGACCTTTGGTGCCCCTTTGTGCATTATTTCAGACACAAACGGGCACCTGAGTGGAACCAGCGACTTTCCGTGGGCTAGATGGATAGCTTTCTCACATAAAAGAAACCGAAGACGCTGTCGCGGCTCGAACATACCACTTTGATGGGCAACTGGTTTGAAGTCAACGACATTTACCAATCGGTCACAGACTTGGTCGAAAATATGACAGAAACAAAGTACGGTGTCTCTCTTTACAGTCTACTTTGAAAAAAATAAATTAAACAATCCTCACGATAAAAATATGCTTTGGCTAAAATTTGAAATGCATTCCCTTTAAATCCGTATTTTATAAATGATACTATGTATATTCAAAGGATTTTTTTTCTAAATATGAAGATTGCACTTTATGGCAAAAGTGATTTGGAAACTGCAATCAAGATGTCATTCTTCAATTCGATATAACTTTGGCAAAAGTGATTTGGAAACTGCAATCAAGATGTCATTCTTCAATTCGATATAACTTCTTTTCATTGGGTTTTACGTCGCATTAATTTAATAATATATGCCATATGGCGAATTTCCAGTTTCACTGATGGAGGAAGACCTTATAGGCACTTCAGGCACAAAAGGGCACCTAGTAGAACCACCGATCATTCAGATTCGCGCAGGACCTAATGACTAAACACAAGGATTCTACAAAAAGTTTTACTTATATCCGGAAGCGGGTGTTCAACATGGATCGGCTGTTTCGGTAATCCAATAAGCACCACTCGGCCACCTTTCCGCAAATACGAAAAACATGAGTTAAGCATTCCAGCATTTCCGCTGCACTCACAAATACGTCCTATACCGGAACCGGAAGTCATTTCCATCATTGCCTGGTTTGCAAAAGAAATGGGCTTAATAAATGTTTTACTTAACAGTTGCTAAACAACAATTTATTATAACGACATACCTTAAATTTAACTTTTTGTAGTCTACTAGTTGTAGTTGTATGTGCTATTTTGTAAAAAGATAGTCGGCCTAATTTTGTGTTCTTTTAAAATAAAATATAACAGTTGTTCAGACATAACAGTATGGCTATTTTAATAACTCCGAGATTTACAAATATTTTTCGTGTTGTTTTTAACGATTAAATTAGATAGCTTACATGTTTCCTAAAATGAAGGAAATGCTAAACTGGATACCTCTTTTAAATCCTTCTCTTTTGTGTTGATCACTATATCAGTACCAATGTCCTTTGCTAACTTCAACTTCCACTCTTCAATATCAACCCCGATTACCCTTCAAGCATAAAGTAATACTAACATTATTTCATTACATTTTGAAAAAACAAAACATGCCATGCTCGTTTGGTTTGGTTTACGGCGCACCAACACAATTTAGAACACATGGCGTCGAAACAGGGAAAATGATTATTGCTAACCTCGGGTGTTACAAACTTAAAGCAACACCAGGGGTCAAAATGAGAAATACATTTAGATTCTATTCATAAGTTAGATGGTAACTTCCATGGGGACTTTCATACTTCCATGCTTGAAAAAAAAAAATTTACGTACCTTTTTGCCCCCATCACCTTTGCTACCCGTTGTGCGAGCAATCCTACGGGTCCGCATCCGATGACCAATACATCTTCGTCCTTAACCTTTAACCTTTCTATTCCATTATGAGCAACACCTAGCGGTTCTAACATAGTTATCTCCTCTGCATCTGTAAACCAAAACATATGTTCCCAGTAAAAATGTAAACTGACGTCGCACATGCATTATAAAGGTAACATATGTTGTTAATATTTCGATATTGTATACACTTTTTAAAGGTTATAAATATGTTTGACTGATTTAGAAGAATTTATTTTAACAGTAAAACTAATAAATGAATAGAAACAACATACAAAATAACGCTTTGTTACTGTTTAAATAAGACACACTGGATATCTGGATATAAATTCTAAATTAATATACATGCACTTACTTAAATTCTTTGTTATAACGTATAGGTATTTCTGTGATACGATGGAATATTCTGAACACCCTCCATGCATCGTCTTCCTGCCATGTCCATATTGACCCATATTGAAGCAGATCTCCTTCAGTCCATTATTACACTGATAGCAATCTCCACAAAAGAAATGATTCTCGACTCCAACACGTGTACCAATTTTTAATGTGGCATCGGGACCACATTTCACGACAGTGCCTGCGGTCTCGTGCCCTGGAATAAAAGGAACGGTTGCTATGACACGAGCCATGTCGCTCCATTTATACAGAGATATATCGGAGCCGCAAATAGAAACTACGTCGACCTTTATTAAAACTTCATCTCCCTCCGGCTCCGGAACTGGCATTTCTTTGTAAATGTACGATTCTGTTTCCGTTTCCTTTATCAGTGCTTTCATCGTTTTGGGTATTTCTTGAACTGAAGCCATCTTGAAAGCCTACCGCAATGTCACAGTGTCTAGTGTCGAAATGTCGTTGTATGAGATTTTCACATGTACTCCGTCTGCACTTGAAAAATAAAGAGTTAAACCGGTCACGGTTATCAATCAGCTTGTGTGAGATATAAATACTATACATGTTTAAGATATATATTATTGCAGATAAGTCAGTTATAACTTAAAATGACGTATTTACATAGCATGCAGATGTAATTGTACAAAGTACACATATCTCGGGTCAATATATTGAACGGTTATAAATACCGTGTATAATCATCGTATCTTCTTGGGCAATTCCGTTAATGGGGCCCCTGCGATTTTCAAAATTACTTTTTTTGCAAAGGGACTAGTACGTTTGCACCCTTGTAATACAGTTTTGCTTTAAATTTCAAACTCAAATAATTTACAATGTGTTATGTACATTTGCGAATAAATTTTCATTGTAGTAGTCAAAAGGTCCATGTACATGTAATAGAAATAGCATCGAAACACGAGACTATCTGATTTGTATGAGGGGGCATAGCCACCGAGTACAAATCAGATTCCCAAGAGTTTTGATGTTCTTTCCCTTTTTTGACATGGGCAAACTAGAAACACCTTCCCTGCACTAACAATATGACCACCCCCACTCACCCTCAAACAAAAAGTAAGCAATGTAAGAGCATCTTAATATGACTTTTCTATTGCTGCCCTCTATCCCTCTATCTTCCTCAGAAATATGTAGCCAATCAACGAACATGCTCTTATTTTATCGCGGACAGACACTGTGGTAACTGGAGTGCCGGTAACTATTTACCACACTGTGCATGTATGGGTATACGATTTAACTCGGACTCATTTTTAATAAAAAGGTCTTCAATCTATGATAAAACCTCTTTTATAAAGAGTCATGCCTTAAACACCAACAGTGTTTTATTCAAATTTATTTTTCATATGAAATCTGCCCGACGAGCACTACTTCATATACATGCATGTACATGTATATGATACACATCGTCTATTTGCGGGTCACCATCAAGGTCTTCTTATGCCTGTACACGTCTAGATAATGTCCGATATCACGAAGATAACGTCTTCTTTTTAGATATATACACATCTATCTCTTTAACTTATACAGACAGTTTCAGTTGTCTTAAAGGGACATAATGAGCTGCAGGGCATTTCCACGAATTAAGACTGTCCGTGCGTACGTTTCACAGGCCCAGGAAGGAGACCAGGGAGCCGATTGTCATGACGTCAGCGACCAACACTGGATCAATGGATATCCGACGCCGGTGGCGAATCAGATGTCGATGTATGAACTTTACCAACCATTGAGAAAATCCTGGGGAATAAATGCCCTAGGTTCACTTGTTGTTGAAGTGGAAGCCGAAGACGGCACGACAGGTGTAGGCGTGTCCATAGGCGGAGAACCTGGTTGCTTTATTGTTGAGAAACATTTAAGTAGATTTATAGAAGGGCAGGACCCTCGTAATGTAGAGCTTATTTATGATCAGATGTTTCGTTCCACCTTAAACTATGGCAGGAAGGGACTTCCTATCCAAGCAATAAGTGCTGTCGACTTGGCGCTATGGGATTTACTTGGAAAGATACGAAATGAACCAGTGTACGCTTTGATTGGCGGCAAAACAAAGGAGCGACTTCCAGTCTATTGTACTACAGCTAGACCAGATCTCGCCCAAAAGTTTGGTTTCGTTGGCGCCAAAATTCCATGTCCGTACGGTCCTTCGGCTGGAAATGAAGGTTTAAAGAAAAACATTGAGTTCTACAAAGGATGGAGAGAAAAGGTTGGAGACGAGTTCCCATTGAGCCTCGATTGTTACATGGCGTTGACTGTCCCGTATGCTACACGTCTTGCCAACGAGCTCGAGCCGTACGGTTTGAAATGGATGGAAGAATTTCTGCCACCGGATGATTACGAGGGCTATGCTCAAGTACGTGAAAATCTACGTGGTTCAAAGGTTTTGTTGACAACGGGAGAACATGAATACAATCGTTATGGTTTTGATAGACTTATACATTCTAGATGTGTTGATATTCTGCAACCGGATATCACGTGGTTAGGCGGAATTACGGAGGCAAGGCGAGTGGTTTCTATGGCAGCCGCTCATGATACAATGATTATACCTCACGGCTCAAGCGTCTATTCTTACCATCTTCAGTATGCATTTACCAACTGCCCAGTTGCCGAATATATCAACCTCAGCCCTAAAGCAGATAAAATAGTTCCATACTTCGGGGGACTATTTCCCGACGAACCACTGCCTGCGGATGGTTTCATTGATCTTCCAGACCGTCCAGGATTTGGTGTTACCCTGTGCAAGAAAACGTTGAAGAGACCGTACGAGCGTTCCGCTGAGGAATCCAAGAAAAATGCTGACATAAATAAGGAGTACAAAGGACCGAAAAAGGCACATATGCCTTTCTAATTGAGATAACTTAGTAAACAGAGTGATATTATAAGTGACAGACAAGTAAATACAAGTACTCTGTTAGTACAATTATTCTTTTAATTACTTCGCATGTATTAGAGTTCGAAATTTATGTTGTATATTTATACATATTGAATAAATGTAGTATTCTGTATTTAATGTGATCAAGGGCATTCACTCTTATGACATATAGTTTTTCAAAGCTTGCAGTGAAGTCCCTTGAAAATATGTTCGAATAATTTGATAAGATGTGTGAAAAGTCAGGGAAATATGCGAATAAAAACTGCTCTTATCACATAAAAGTAACAATTATTTAAAATCTGTAATCAAACAATCGTCCCGAATAAAAATATATGAAGTTTTAAGTAGAATCCCCTGCGTTGTTATCTATCGCAGACGACAAGATGATTCTTAAAAGTTGCGGGAACTTGGATAGATCTCAACGATAAATGTCTTCCAAACGAGATTTTAATGTATCCGTTATTTTAATGCCGACGTAAGAAGCTGTGATATCGCTTTGCCGGCGACACTATTTTCGTTTCTATTCGTGCACGCATAAATCCCTCCGCTTGAATTTTATAGATATCTATAAGAAGGGATTTATTTCCTGTTTGAAACTGTATTTTGTAAAATTCTATTTTTAATATGTAAATTATGGCATGCTTATGCAGGAATTTACTTAGATAATATCAACTGAATATCATTTCCAGGTCTAATTACTCATAATTTGGTACAAATTTAACAGTTGTTTCCTACGCGTGTTCCGTACGCGTTAAGAATCGATTATATTTCTAATTCATTCCTGATTATTCATCCTTAAGATGATCGAAATCTACAATATTTGGAATTTTATTTGAAATTATTTTCAATTTTCACAGTTCGATTTGACAGACCTAACATACCTTTTGTAAAATATTAAAGTAAAAAGTCTGTGCTCTTAATTAAACTGAATAACTTTCAATCATCATAATTTTTATGTACTTTTCTTGTTTTGATGTCTCTTTCTTCGGCAAGATCACATTGTTTATTTATGTATAATACAGACAATAGATATTTAAATACATTTTGTATACTGAAAGCGAAAACTTTTTATTAACTGATCATGCACTGTCATAAGTTTAAATGCGAATGAGTTTTCCAGTAGATACAGAATACTCTATCGAATACTCTGTCAGAAAAAATCACTTATAGAACCGGCAGCAAATCTCGTTAAAGTATTTTTAAAGGGACTCCAATGAGGTTGTTTTATTTTTTACATGACAGGTCTGGAAATAATCTAAATTAATTTGTTAATCTAAAAAAAAAATTCTGGTAAAAGTACATATAAGTCTTCAGACAGAACAAGCTCTGTAACCATAAATCGGTAAATTCTAGAAATAATAACAATATAAATGTAGCCGAACATGAATTTATTAAACTACAATGTAATTAAATTGTGCTTATCAGGAATTTAAGCGTCTTCTTAGATCAACTGAAAAACAGTTTAAAACACAAACGAGGGTCTCCTGAGTTCAAAATTCAGGGCGCGAAACATGATTTCTGTAAAGAATGACTGAAAGCCAATTATACAAGACAGTGTTTTTGTCTCAAGTAATAAAGTGATTACTATAGCAAATATCACTTGTCATTTGTTAAAAAAAAGTCAGCTGCGTCCACAGCTTGATCAATGTTTGAACATGATACAGAATTAATCTATGCTAGTTGCAATTCAGCATTATAACCAGTGATAACAAAGGTCGTATTCTTTATGTATTATATGTTATGTTTTTCAACAATAAAACCATACAATAATTATTTAGGGAGGTTTTGTTTAGGGGGTCGGGTTTGTGACACCTGACCTCTAAAGATGTAACGTGTAGTTTGGATACGTGTATCTGCACGTACAAGATCACAGTACTTCTGTAATAAAACTCAATAGATTGTTACATTGCAAAACATGCATTTGAAAAATGATATTCTATTTCAATACATACACTAGAAAATTGTTTATATTGGGATTCGCTTGTCACCAGTGAGCTCAAATTTCTTTGATGAATGGACGGGAGACGATCCCGCAATATCGAGCGGAAAAAGAAAATAGTCTTAAAAATTTTATCGAGTGAAAAAAAAACTTTAGTGTCAATCTTATTTTATTTGTGAATTGAGATATACAATATTTCGTTTATTTCAGTTTTGTGTGGAAAACAAACAAATCGTAGGCTCGTGAATGAAGATAATAGTCCTGGGTTTTAGTTATATGCGCTAAACTTGTTGACTTTCTGCCACTCGAGTTGCCCACCTGGCAAATTTGAAAACACTCTGTGAAATCTCTAACCAATAGTCAACAGGCGGATTTAAGTCTCACAGGTGTTGAAATGTTCATTTAATAAAGGGGTATACTCGTTTCATTTAAAACTGAAAATCCCACCATTTACTAGTATTAAAATTTATTCTTCGGCCACCATGTGTTTTCAGCGTTGTTTTTCGTTATTTTTTAAGAATAAAAGATCACCGGGCGCTATTTAAATATCTAACAGATTTGAGCATGAATTATTTATTTTTAGTCTGTTTACATTTTCTTTTCAGATATCAAATTAACAAAGTTACTCTTGGTTTTGTTAAACTTTAAATAGGGGTTACTTTATTAACCAACCTTTTCTGTGAAAGCTAATGGTTTTCCCATTAGAATATAACTCCTTTTTGTCGAATTAAACAGTTGAGTAGTTTTGGATGGGAAGGATAATTTGACTTTTTTTTAAAGACTTGAGATGAGATATTTATCTCTTGACTACCAACACGAGACAAAGTTTTTGACACAACGTACGGAAGGATAGCTTATCACAGACAAACGGAATGATAGCTAATCTACTATTTTGTAGATGACAAACAATTAACACAGTGGCGCGTTTTGTTTAAAAAATAACTGCGAAAAATACGCAAAAAAGATTTTTATCTAAGTCTCGATAAGTGATTGGAATTTAGTTAACTGCATGTGGCCAGATGAAGATTAAGCGTTCATCGGCGGTTCTCGTGTAATAATGTGAGATTTCAGACTTTTGTCAGTGCCGGAGTTGATGTATATAAATGATTGATTCGTAGATGTTCAAGTTAAACATCAAGATAAGTTAATAAACATGCTGGATTTATATCGCTCTTAAACTTCGTTTTGTTTCAACGCAAAGCAAGAAGCTTCTGGTGTAAAGCTAAATCAAGGGGAAAACATAAAACGCTCTTTCGAGAGCTTTACGAATTATTCTCCGCCTATAAATACAATTTAGAATTGTTCGTTTTATTTCACTCATGGTCAAAGTGGATTCTCTTTCATTGAGAATGTTTTATTTATTTTTCAATGAAACAATATAACTTTACGTTAAAGGGGCTATTTATTATTTGCGGATTTTAGAGAAATGGTTATATAGCGGTGGTTAAACGTGCCTTTGCATATTTTATATTATTATAAGGCAAGGCATACCAGGTGTGGGAAAAATGTAACTAGTCTTGAAAAAAAATATTGGATTTGCCTCATTCATGATATTTGTTGTTTAAGATGTAAAATTGCACGTGATATTAGTGTTATATAATCATACGTTTTCTCGAGCACGCGGTATAACTTAGATATGAAACAGAAGGATTCACATTTTATAGATTGATTAAAAGTTTAAAATGAATGCGATTGAAAGTTTTGATTTAGGTGTGATTTAACCAAAATGTTATCATTTTGTCTTGAAAATCCAGCTAATAAAAGAAATCGATTAAACAAATGGATGTGTCATTTGATTCGGATTTGCGACCTGGATAAATTTAAGTGAGAGAATATTTATACATCTTGACCAAAATCCTTTAAATTCTCACTCAAGTGCTTTTTGGATAAACATGTGGATTTTTAAGGCCCCCATAGGCCTTTCGGATATTTACGTTGTTGTGATATGTTATTTATTAACTATTACGCACGTTGACGGAGGAAAGAAAAATAAAGGGAAAAAGTCCGAGGTAGAGTCAACGGAGGCAATGGAACGATTATCACGTGTGTTCGGGATCGAACATGCACCGGAACACAATGTTCACTCAACGCCCCCTCAGTTTATGTTGGAACTTTTTAATGATATCACCGACTCTGGCGGTTTAATAAAAAAAGATGGTCCGTATAATGCATCAACAATAGTCAGCTTCCCAGACAGAGGTAAGAAAATCATATAATATAATTGCGTAGCGTAATTGACTCGAACCCATACATTTATCATCTTGAATGGTTTTAAGTTTGCATTAAATATATCTTTAAAATAATATCTTTTTGTTACGATAAAATCAATGTTAGTAGAAGCTCAAATTTATGTTCATTTTAAAACTTCAGAATTTAACTTCGTATGGGAGGAATCTCATTTTATTCCTGTCCCACATAGTGACGATCTTGTGACAGGAATTATGGCACACACGTAGACACGTGTACAGATAAAACTGTAGGAAAACATATATTTAGTTCCCTAATAAAGTAAAGTCAATTTTAAATCGCACATATGGTTCAGTCCGGTGGCGAGGGTAAACAAACCAAACACACAACAAGTAGAAGCTTTGATCTTTGTTTTTGTAATTGTGAATGAATGAAATAAACATGAATTGTTAGGACACATAAATTATTGATATAAAGGTCATGCCAAAAAAATGTTCATTATCTAATTACAAAAAACGGATATATGATTAACTCACTTTAATATAACTAAAAGAAAATACACTGTCATTCTCAACAAAATAAATATTTTCAGATAATATCATGCTTTCAGAAAAAAAACATTTGTAATAGTTCATGTTTTACTGAATGAACGTTAAAATTTATCACGATACAAAACCTATGTATACGTCATACTTGTAATAATGTACATTAATCTTAGAGCCGTGTTAGATAAAATATCTAACGTTTTTGACTAGATATGTCCCTATCTGTTTTACGGTTTTGTCTAGATATGACCATAACTATAATACAGCGTGTGTTCTACGTGCGCACGTGTGTAGTCATTAACAAGCTTGCTCCTAATAATATTATACTATAAATATAAAGTCTAGAAATAATAAAAATAGAGCAATAATGAAGATAGTGTCAATATGAATACTCCTCGGGCATAATAGCACTGTCAATATTTAAGGCCTAGATTTTTTTCTTGCGGTCAAGTATAATGGGAAAAAAAAGACTATAGCAGGACGTCAGCACTCGTTTCCATTTTTCTCGTGCTATTTTATCTTTTTGCATTAATCATTGATGAGAGAAAGTTTCTATCTTTAAGGGGTAGATTTCTATCTTGAATGACACAAATATATTAATTTCAGTTATTCAGCATTAAAACCCGTCTTTTATGTTCACTGTGCGTACTCCGATGTCCAGCGAACTGAACAAAAAGTACAAAGAGACGGGTGATTAAAGAATCCGAAATTACAGGGTTATGAAGCAGGAGTTTTGACATTTGATTTTGAATCCCTACAGTTTTTTATTTGAACCTTTCTCATACCAATGTACACATTTTTGTGTGTCTAAAGTAAAGCGGTTGTCACACTAGTTAATATAGCGTATGGTACTATCGTTTGCGAGGGTATGATAAAAAATGGACGTACACTCGTATACGTAGATATACGTTATGAATACGCTAGGTATAAACTGGAACTGTACATGTGTAGACATTTTATAGACACGCTGCCATACTCAATGTACGTACCCATACGTATATCTAAACTTGTTCAATTTTATTCACTTTTCTCGCGCGTGTGAATTAGACGTTACGCAGACGCTCATAGTACGCTTGGCGAAAGCTGAAAACGCTTAAAACTGCCGCTTAAAATTTGTTACTCAATCGTCATGCTCGATTTTCATACCAATGTAGAAAGAGGGTCAGAACCATAACAAATATATAAATATATCTATTAATCTTAACAGTTGCTAAAATATACGGCGTGTCCTGACGAAAGGATGTCGGGGCAGAAAAAGAAAATTTTAATGAAGGGCTAGATCCGTCCTCAATGAGGAGACGTTTGATTCATTGAGGTACTGTTACCCTCAAGCAGGATCTTAGGAGGTTCTCTCGCAGTACCAGTTCTCTCAACTGGGGATTAGCTCATTCGTTTACAGCGGGACAAAGTCTTTCTTTTGTTGGCGTCTTAACAGTTCGACATTTAGGTTGGAAATGGACAGAAAACGAACGCTAGGGTAACGCTACTTTTAAAAACGTTGCTGATAAGTTTCACATACGCTACTCAAATGCTTGTATACATATGCTACTAATCACGCTGCTATACGTAATATACGCTGACGGTGACAAAACGTTAAGATACGTTTATATACGCGCGCAAACATTTCTTTCATTATTCGCCAATTTTACGCCACACAAACGCTATTCATACGCTATCCATAAGTTCATCATGGACAATCGTCCTACGCACAAACACAGTGTGTATGATAAATTCCATATGTAATTTACAGTTTTCTCTCATACCCTAAATAGTGTGACAGGGCATAAAAGCAGATTTGGAAAAAATAACCATTCCTTTATATACGCTATTTAAAATGTAAATAATGGTTTCTAAAATCTAAACTTAAAAAAATCATAATCATAGTAAGACAAACAGCTGATAAATGTATTGTATCGATACGTGTAAAATCAATCAATCAATTGGTGATTTAGCACAATAAAATATTTGCCGTTGTGCTTATTACGTACCGTACCGTATAATCGGTCATATTGTAGAGATATTAAAAGTAAAAAATGTTACGTATGTGAATTACATATAGTTATTACAAAGGTAACTAAGTTAACTGATTTTATCGAAATATTATTTCTGATTTTGATCCAGAATTACACCAATTTAGAGGTAGTTTTTGCCATAGTCTGGGGATTTTTCACACCAAATTGTAATGTATTGTTACTAAAATATTTCACTCTTAGTGCGTTGATGAAAGATACGAATTTTATTATCTACATTGGATCTGACAAATATTATTCCACTTCCAAAAAATAAATGAACCGTTAAGTGGAACGTATAAACTCTCAGTCTAATTCCATAAAATTTCCGAAGAATGTTGTTTGTAAAATTCATATTGCATTTTATACTTAGTAACAATACGCGAAACATCGCACTCAATTATCACTAAGACTCAATTACAGATGCAAGCTGGGATGCTGCTCTTTTCTCTCCGAACGCAAATGAGACATACATACAGTTTTTGAAGTTCGATAAGTAAAACCAACATCAGTTTCAATACAAAACATATCTAATATCCTAATACCCTGAATAGTCTTGTGGGTATCCTCAGAAATAAGTTAAATTGAATTTTCCTCCAAACAAACAATTATTTGAATATCTATGAATTTTATATATACGCTCTGTTACTCACTCCAGCAAACAGTCTTAAGTTTTCCAGTCCAAAGTCATTATGGTTTATCAAGATGACTGTTATAAAAATATATTTCTTGGAAGATTGACTAAACAAATATTATATTTTCTTGTTTTTCTGTCATTTAATGCATGAAATGAATCATGGTGCACGTAACGAAACAAAAATATATATTACTTTATTACAAATACAAAAACGATATACGATTAGTAGTATATAAATTTAAAAACGTATGAGCGGAATGCAGTTTAACATTTGAAATGATGTTAACAGATTGATACAATAAGCGAATTCACCGGTCGATTGAAACATTATGGTAAGACCACAGAGGACATTATGGTCCTTTAAGAGCTTCTGCCGCTGACTAGTTGTTAATATTATGATTTTTTATACTAAAAGTGTGTTAAGTAATAGAAAGAGCACCGAAACACGAGGCTATCTGATTTGTACGAGGGGGCGTAGCCCCCCGAGTATTAATCAGATTGCCGAGTGTTTTGGTGTTCTTTCTCTTTTGTATCATAGTCAAACATAAAAGCACGTTCCCTGTTGTCACAATATGAAACCCCGGCAAAAATGAACCAATGAACGAACATCTGAATATGACATTTCTGTCGCTTTCCCTTTCTCTGTCGTCACAATATGTAAACCCCAGCAAAAATGAGCCAATCAATGGGCATGCTCTGGAGTGCGGGTAACTAATACCCGCACTCCAGTTATCGCACTGTGCATGTATATGTATACGATTTAACCCTGACACATTTTCAACAGAAAGGTCTCCAAACTATGATACAATTACAGATAGCCAACTCTTATCTTGCTGGGACCGAAGGTATTCAGACTTTGTCAGCAGTATAAAACCTGGTCAAACTGCAAATCAGTGTCGTCTGCCCAATTTCTATACTGTTACTATCTCGATTTTTATATTTTGATATTAAAATCGCCGTTCTAAATTCAAAGCTAGACAAACCCATTACATAAATACAGCGGGTTAAGGGCTAATTGAAAGTAAAAGAAAAGAAAATGTATTCTGTCATTTCGTATGAATTCTTTGTTACAGTACATATGCATTTCCGCAAATTTCAGAGAATTAACGGTTGATTAGAATTTAATAGACTTCACATCTGTAAATGTTTACTTTACTTCAATTTCAGGCAATGTAAGCGCGTTCTTATGGTGTAAGGATAATGATCTATACTTCATTATGTCACATTCAAAAGTTCTTTCGCAACTTTATAACGCCTTCCTATCACTACATTAACGAACCAAACGACAAAATAATCATACATACTTACAGGTTTTAAGTACTTGCTAATCATGTGCTGTATCATAGCTTATAACACTTTTATGAAACATTATAATAAAGTTATTTCTTACGAAAAAGTTAAATCTAGGGTACCACATATATAGTCTCTTCAAATTGTTTGATAGTGAAGGGAACTAAATGAGCCGCGTCACAAAAAAAACGACAACATAATGGGTTTGCGACCAGCATGGATCCAGACCAGCATGCGCATCCGCGCAGTCTGATCAGGATCCATGCTGATCGCAAACCCATTATGTTGGTTTTGTCATGACGCGGCTCAAATGATTTCTATCACAAGTATATACTAATATGCTTTTAAAAAAAATGATTTGAATACATGGTGCAAACATTTACGATTTCATGCATTAAATTATTTTATAGTCACATTATATCTGCAAATGAATAAATTTGTTCTTCTTTAGAAAGAGCAAATATGGTTTTATAACGTTTAAATAATGGTTTTAGAGCATGTTAGACGAAGGTAGAAATCACATTAATTGAAATTATTTTTCACTATAGAAGCAAAATGTAAACTAAGTAGTATTTTGAATTCCATACGATATACAAAATTATCATAACTGTGCTAATTGCCGGAAAGCAACAGAAGCAAAAGATGGTCAAGGTAATTGGTCAATGAGTTAAGTTTTGGAAACTGTAGCAGAGCACCAATAGTAAAAGGCTATTAAGAAATAAAATTTAAACCATTTCTGATGAATTTTGGGCCCTTTAACAAGTAGATGTTTTACCAGTATTATTCCCAATGCTTTTGGATTTTTATACACATTCAATGACTTATAAAAGAAGTTGAAATGTTCACAACTGTTTGTTTAAAGAGTCACTTATAAACTAATTTTACTTACCGTAAACATTTAAAGGCATGATTATTTACACATTGTCTCTCTTTCCAAGTCATAACAAATCAAATTGATCTTTGTTAACCTAAACCAAGGCGAACAAACATTCCGGAACATAAAGTAAATTAACGTTTAATCTTATTTATAAAAATATTATTATCCAATGGGTATATTTTCCCATGGTATTTCAACATTGTCAAACATTTTCTCAAATTAAAAGTAGTAAAATATTTACATTTGCTCATGATTCTTTTGAAAACTACCAGAAATTGACACATACGATATTAACATTTTCTTAAGAAAGAATAGCAGACCTTGAAATAGATAAAGAAAAACGTCAAGGTAATAATTTTCTTTGTATCTCACTATACTGCATATAATCACACAATTTGCGATGTTTCTATTGCGTAGAAATGAAAATATCAATGATTAATTATTTCTCCAACTTAAAAATCACATCGCTTTTCCATATGTCTCATCCGTATCAAAATATAACAACAACAACAACAACTAATCCACACAAAAAGCGAAAACAAACACACAAAAAGGAAACAATCAACAACAACAACAACACACACAGAAATATATGAAATACTCGTACGATTTTTATATAAGGGGAAATCCTTTCATCTTGGCTTAAACGTATGTTTGATATCAATGTAACGACTAAAGCCTATCGACGATTGATAAGTACATTTTGCAGAGTCAGCAGTTTATATACATATATTGTACTCATATATCTTTAAACCTGACAGTAATTAAAAGTAACAGACACATACATAACAAGACAATTACCAAAGGTATCAACACTTACAAGGACAAAACGATACATCTACAAATATTCGAAATACATGTAATACGAATATCGATCATATAAAATTTACATTTTCATATTTATTTAAATGTTTAAGCCGACATGAATTTAAATATTTGACAGACATTGAATTGTGATGTCAAGTGGTATGCTTCATAGCTGACTTTTTATCAATCACAACTTTTCGGCCCATTCCGAAGATCTTGAAAATAATAGTAAGAATGCACCAACCGGATATGTCATTTTGTTTTTACCTAAGCAACAAATATCAAACATGTAAACAAATCATAAATTACTACTTGGCATTGTAGAATAATTTCATTTTATGAGTATTTAAGTATTAAAGTTGACTTATATGATTCTAAGAGATATTAAAGTAAATCAGGCATTGTTTATTTGCTGATTAATTTTAACAATCTGTGGAAGGGGTGATCTCTCAGAAACAATAAAACAACAAAACACATGAAATTGCAGACTCGGTTTGAGTCCGTGCATGAGTTGTAATAGAAAAGTGCAACATGCTTCACGCCCACAAACCTAAAGTACGAATGACACAGCTGTTGACGGTTTTTGACATCACTTAAGATAATTTTTTCCCGAAATATATATTTGAATACCTCTGTTACTTATGCCGGCTCGCCACGGCGAGCCGGTATTACGGTAGGATTTTACTGAGAAACAACCTAAAACTCCGAAGCCATCCAAAAATTTAATCGAAGCTTGGCTTCCAGCTTTCTACAAAATTTATCTATCAGGACTAGGATCCAAAATTATTTAGCCAATCAAATTTAATCTTACATAGCGTCAAAAAACCTTCAATTTTCACGCCATTTTTAAAAATCAGCAAGTATTGTTTTGAGCGCAAAGATATAATGATGATTAAAATGTTTGTCTTTATGAATTCTTTTTAATAAGTCATATTTACACTGACTTCTGATTTAGTGATTTCACCTGTTTTCTCTGTAGTAAGTTTTCGTTTGGTTAATTAACATAAGTGTACATCTGGTTCTGTGCATTTTTTATTTTTTTCCGGTCATTTTATCCTTTCCGGTATTTAGTGTATGTATTTACTAGCCGGGATCCGGGACGCCCGGGATCCGGGATCCTATAAGATATGGAGGAAAAACCTAATGAACTATATTTGTGTTGATTGTTGTCGTAATGAAAGGCCATTAAACGTTAATTTTTTTATTGTATATAATGAACGTTAAATTAATTTAACTTAAAATATAGATATATTTAGAGCTATTTATTAACAAACTAAAAATGCGGAAATCACAATACTTATAATTATATGCCTAATTAATTGGAAAAATCAAAGACTATCCTCTTGAATTGGCCAAATCCCGGGATCCCTATATGTTTTAAAACGATCCCAGCTTTTCTGAAAACTATATACTTGAACTGGCCAATCCGTGAGATCTATTTACATTTTAATACGATCCCGGCTTTTCTGAAAACTATATTCTTGAACTGGTCAATTCCCGGGATCCCTATATGTTTTAATAGGATCCCGGCTTATCTGAAAAACATCTTCTTAGACTGGTCAATTTCCGGGATCCCTATATTTTTGAATAGGATCCCGGCTTTTCTGGCTGAATTGATTGACAACTTGTGTTACTTTAGGACTTGTGCCTCTTATTCCAATACTAAATAAAATACATGTATTACAACTTAATTTTGTATAAAGAGACATCTTTATGAAATCTACCTATCTAACATTTTGTGGTCAAGGTCAACAGGCCATATAGTAAACCATATAGTAAATGTGCATAGACATAGGTTCTTCATTCTATCTGTTTACATGCACCTTCATATATACTCATACTCATCTTGGTTAAACTGAGAGGACTTTATCTGTCACTTTCAGTCAATGAGTTTAAGATTTTGAATTTACTGGCCCGAATTCCAGTTTTGAATTTATTCTACTAAATAATTAACAAAATTTTCTTAAATTTACACTGGCCTGAACTTATATACACTGGCCATCGGGCACCGGGCCAGTGTTGACTTTACTTTTATTTTGATGTTCGCTGAAGTCTCTTCAGCTAACAGAACTGTCATTTTTACATTTAAACACACCACTTGAAAAAAAATTACGAAGCGAGTCGCTACTAGCTTTTTTAAAAGCTAACCTTGTCATTTAAAAGTTACATTTTGCTTAATAAATGACACGTGGTAGAGCTTCTAGTTTCCGAGACGGTACTGGAAATTCGCGAAGTGTTCCGAATGGCCTTTTATATGGATATAACATAAAATGTTACTATTTAAGAGGAGAGAAAATTAATACAAAGTAACAAAAAATATAAACTAGAATACGTTTTTAACAGGAGTAGGAAAGAAGTTACGTTTCTTGGTTTAAAATGCTTTTATATTCCATCAATCACTTATCTGGGGCTTATCACTCAATGATTACTAAAATACTATCACGTGTCTAGTTGTTAAAACATTAACTGATACCAGCGTCTCTTAGACGAGCAGGATCAAAACAAAACACACGTGTAATTCGATTTCACTTATGATATCAGGAAATGTTTGATAAAGTATTCGTCAATTGACTCAAATGATGGGAAATCTTTCTATCGATTACGAATAAGCAAAGTAAACTGTACCGAAAGTATTTAATATCGTGTTGCTTCATCGAAGGAAATAATCACTTATGAAAAAGATATTCCTTCAATAATGAATACGCAAGTGTAACATCCATGTTTCTACTTTTGCCTTTCGTTTAGATGATGAAATAAAAAATCAAATTAGCCAATTTGTAGGCGTATTATTGTTACTATTAAAGAGCATTTTTATTGAATCGTTATCAAACTATAAGTGATCTAATAATATATAAAGAAGAGGCATTTAGTACACAGGATCAGCATAATTATTCATACT
This sequence comes from Ruditapes philippinarum, assembly GCF_026571515.1. Lineage (NCBI taxonomy): Eukaryota > Metazoa > Mollusca > Bivalvia > Venerida > Veneridae > Ruditapes > Ruditapes philippinarum. The sequence continues at coordinate 317,977 of NW_026867092.1, forward strand.
GAAATTTGAATATCCAAAACGACAAAGCGGACAATAAAAGCGTTAAGATACACAACTCCGAAGAATGCATCTTCATAAAACATGAAATAGATAGTAGCTTAAGTTAATTAAAAGTTTCGCACCGTGAGAATAGCATTAACGCATTAGCAGTGTAACGTGGAGCAATACACACACATTGCATGTTTGTACTCTATTATAATACCATGAAATAAACAAATGAAGTATGTCTAGGTGTAAGGCAAGAAGTGTTACTGAAAGACGAGACCATTACTTCATAAAAACTACCGACGAATGGATCTTGTTCTCAAAAATATAAGTGAAATTGAACACACATATGAAGTAAATGCTATTTAAACTTCAGTTCGTTTTAATGAAATGTTTATGATAATCATTTATTGTCTAGGTTATGCTCATTTTATGATTTAAAACGAGTATTTGATATATATAAATGTTCTTTGTTAGATTTATTATTTTAGAAAATAAAATATTGTCAATTTTGCATTGATAACGAAGCCAAATGATAACAAACTTCGTCAATATTATATTCAGCTGATCTTCTTGTAAAATACATGTATGTGCTCTTGACAAACCTGAAACTAATTGTGTTCTTAAAGGATGATCTACAACCGTTCGTCACAATCGAGGCAAAGTATTTCATTCTTATGTACATCGCACTATATAGTAAATTATGTATGTATACACCAAGGCCGAATCAGTACGAACAAATAACTAATAAATATACACTCGTCCGGATGATCCGGATTTGATTAATTTCTTTTATTATACGTCGTGATTTAAAGATATGTAACATACAAGACCCTAGCTGTTAGATATATCACATATGTCGTGTGATACGATCAACGTAATTTTTCGTGATGAAACACTGGAACTTGGGAGGTCAAAAGTCTAGTATAAGACATTTTTCATGTCTTTCATCGACGCTATGGTAAGAAAGCCGTGGTGAATAACATACAAATGTTTTTCTATATCTTAGCAATACTTCTCCCTGCATGGTCAGAAGGTGTATACTTCCCAGATGGTGCATGAGCAACGATCAATCGTTGACAAAGTATATCTAAATGTTCGTTGACTGATTCCCTTTGAATATTTTTTTCTAAGTTATGATAACATAATTTCTGAAATAACTATACAAAATATATTTTGGTTCATTTGACACTTTTTGAAGAAATTATAATAAGTCATTCACAGATCAAAGATAATTATTGAAACTTGAACACACGTCATAATTCAAAATATTTATCTTGTGCAATCTTAAATATACCAGACTAAATGTGTGTAAAACACTTTCTTTCAATTTCAATCTGTCCAAGTGAAAGTATATGAATATTATAAAAATGATTTTGATATCAACATATCAAAGTTTAAAGGTGTTGTGAAATTTCATGTATTTGCAAACTGACCTGGCTCTATGCTAGACACACATGCCTGCGTATAGCACTCAACCTGCATTCCTTTATGCCTGATTTGGAATAATCGATGTTTGAAATTACATGAAGTATCCGGTCAAAATGTTTAATTTCTTTTTGTTTCTATCTGTTATATTACTCTAAGATATCTTTATTCTTATTTCCAAAATTTTGCTGATTCATGTAAACTAGATGAAATAAGCAATACATTGTAGCTACACCTGAAGTAGTGCAAAGCATATCAAATAACACGAGCACCTCTTAAATACATAATAGGATGTATTAACTATTTCTCAGGTATAAGGCATGATTGAAATTGAATGTTATTTGATACACCTTTACTCCCTGGTCGTTAGAAAGCCAACTCGATCTGATCAATGTGCAGGTTTTGGCTACATTACGGGGTTACCTTTTTGTACACACACAATGTTAAGATGGGTTCTCATTATTTAGAAAGCATGCTTTCATTTGTTACCAAATGTCGACTGCCATTTAGCTGAAACTTAGATAATTGGTTTAAGGGTCCCTTTTGCCTTTTATGGAGACCTCCTTGACCTTTTATGGTAATCTAATGACAGTGTTTGTTAAAAGAAATTAATTTTACGTCGATGTCGTGCTGTGGCTGTCTAAGCGTTTTTACTTTGAAAAAAAAAAGTTAAAAAAAGTTGAACTGTTTTAAATAAATTATAAAGAACATTGGATAATACCGTCAGAAACATCTGTCTTCAGGCATTTTTTGCTATTTAGAGAAATGAAAATGAAAATTGTGTTATGTGTTCTTTGTCTTTGGTATAAAATACCATTGGCAAACAATACATTACTGTATATACAAAATAGTAAAGACTTAATTTTCTAATAATACCGTAAGAAATACTGAATATTTTTGTCATTCCATAGTCTTATATTGTAAGTAAAAGAAAGAAAACAAGCAAAAAGTCATGCATTGTCTATTTTTTCGTTACAAATCACAAGAGCTTGTCTTCAATAGGAGCAAACTCTGCATTATGGGCTTTAAAGAAATAAGAAAAAGAAACAAACTGCCGTCAATTCAATTTTAAAGTATCAACCGCAAATTATGATAAGAAACAAAGGAAGAATAAAAAATTATTGATTATTGGATGAAAACAAATTTATATTTTACAAACAGATCAATGTTCAAATGTCTTTTTATAATGATTAACTAGAACACACGGGCAGCAATATACCTTTTTGTTAAATCAAAATTTTATTCAAGTTTTGTTCCTTTAATTCCATTGTTTTTGTGGGGACAATCTTCTGTTTCTCTAAGCATTAACAAGTGTAAAGTGTTTGTTAACAATTTGTCAAGGAACGATACTTATCTTTATCAAATTACTCGCTAAACATTTTTCAAGTATGTGCGAAACGGCAAAAATATTTTCTTTTATTTCTCACTCTCCCCACCTAATAAAGTATGGATTTTCCTGTCGTCTTTATTTGATAGATTAGGATACATGCACAAGAATGTTAAGGATTTTTCAATAGTTTCAATTTCAAATTGAAAGTAAGTGATAAACGTTTCAGCGATATTTACTATTCAAAGATATCGCAAGCATAACGTTTATGGGAAGTAAATATCTTCAAAATATCATGTCAAGAAAATTGTTTAACATTTCATCTAAAAACAAAACAGCACTATTTAAGATATACAGTTCTGTAATCACGTGTACGGACTTAACAAATTAAGTTTTTCATAATCCCGAATTTTGCAAAACGTCACGGACAAGAAAAGACTCCCCCTTAACTAACACCTGGTTGTATACAGAAAGTGTCACAACTCCTCGTTCAATAATCCTTTCAGTCAAAGTAATGAATATGATTTCGTCCGTTATACGTTTGTATATGATGACCTTTTTCCAGGTAGGTTTGTCAAACTAAACTGTTACTCCACTTGTTTCAACATACAGACTGGTCCTTAAAACAATTGAGTGAATTAAGTAAAGAATGCATAGAAGATGAAGAAGGTAACTTTGTTAAATATAATCGAAATACTTTTTTCCCGGATACCCGGATATCTTTGTCAAATATCAATAAATTTTTTTCCCGAATAATTTATTTTGAAAACATGGCAAAATTAGAATTACCAGACAAATTTATGCCCGGCATTCAGTAATTCCAAAAGCAACACATCATTTTCAAAACGATTAATATTTTCACACTATTTTTCAGCAACGCAGCCTACACAATAAAAAGAAATACGATTTTATTATATTCTATAAATTTGTTAAATAAAGAGTACCACCTGCGTGTATCGGATCTTATCTGTTTTTCTTTTCTTTTTTATTTGAAATTTATATTGCCTAATTCTAATTACGCTACTCAAGATATGACTTTGAATAATATATGATGATAAAATATATCTTCAAACCAGTATCATGTCCACTTGTGAACATGTCAATAAACAGAATAGGAACACTCTCAAAGGCGGCACTAAGTATCCCACGGATTTAAACACTTATCTTTTCTCTGTAAATATGTGGCGTAATGCATTGATGGGATTATTAAATGCAATGATTGGATTATTGTAATACACAAACAAAAGTGTCAGAATTGTTGACATCCACTTTTATAAATGAACTTTTCACGTTTTTAAAATAAGCCCAATATTATTAGTACGGTTATTACCAAGTGTAAATAATTAATGAAAGACTTTCGGCCCACCTGACATGACTAGACTATGGTTTCAAGGATCATCGGGAGATGCCATCTGTTGGTTCTTTTCTCGAGACGAGTGTGAAATAGAATAAGTTACGTGCTTATACTTAAGTAACAGGTGACTCCAATTTGCTTTAACATGAGAGAATGGTTTCTTTAACAGAGTTGTAAAATTTGATGCGCATAAAGTATTAGAGCATTTGGCAACATTAGACAACTACTTGGTGACAGTGTTATTAGAGAAGAAGGCGAAGACATTTAGAAATCTATCTGACCTTAATTCTAAGTGTGCTATATTTTACGACATTTAGATTTGCTACTGAATATTAAAGGATGCATAAAGCAAACCATTTGATATGATTACATAGTGCTATAAAATTGCCCAGTTTGAGGACATTGAACAATTATAAACGTGTATGCAATTGACAGACGCTCTCTTATTTTGCTCTGTAAATTCATTCAATGTAACACCCTGCCTGCATTTCCAGAGGTTTGGATAAAGATCTAAATACGTGGTAGAAAAATGTCAATGGTAGGCTATTGTCACATTAGATATCATACGTAGTACTAAAATCAAGAGGCAGAGCAATTGGTCTTCTGATATTAAATAACCTTTTTATCATTTATATCAGACACAGTTATTCATTGGTGTAATGATACTATGATAAACCAGCAAAACAAAACAATATGGATATCATATGTACATATAATGTCCTGGTATAGAACAAATCAAGTATTGCATAAAGCATTTGTATAGTTTTCTTTCGATACGTTACATCATCCAAAGAAAAACAATGAGTAAGCTATATAGACTGATAAACGAAGAGTGCTTTTAAACAATTATCGCCGACCTTTTACGTCAAATCAAATTATTTATGATTAAGAAAAAGGGCGTGTACTTTGATTTTATTTGACAGACATTGTTCGTTATCAGAGTGACACATTCAATGAAAACAATACCACTGATTGCCATCTGGGAGTTAACAAAAGAATTACTAAATATGGTTTAACATATCAATAAAGGAAAGGAACAAAGTTTGCTTCCTGTCTCACCCGTTTACCGTGACGTAGGTGAAGTGGGTAAAATCATATTGACCTGTTGTGTTCTGGTGAAAAGATTGAGGGTTTTCAGATCAGCGATAAATCAAATGTCGTCCGATGTCTAAACTTTCCACCCGATGCGCCCTCACAGATAATTAGCGGAGCAAGTAAACATTTACAAATAATTGCGGCTTGAAAAGCGGAAAACATTTCGTCAGTTCATAACTATCACAATATAAACCGTAAAGACAGACTTTTAAAAGCAAACATTTGGGTACACATTACAAAAAAAAAGAACCCAACAAAAAACAAAGAAATAAAAGTACAGTGTCATCAAATAAATCTTTGCATTCAGTTATTTATCGAAATCAAAGAGAAAGTACAGTAGCCCAAGTAATGATTTGGTAGGATTTAAAAGAGTAACCACTTGATGTCACAAAAATCCGCGGGCGTGGCTATCATTTAATTTTAATTTTTCGACACACCTGATATTTAAGCTCTTTAAAGGTATTAAATAATTTTAAACAATCCTAATTATGTTGAAATAAATGGTTATTGCATCATGGTATTACATGTAGTGGTTTAAATGAGAAACTATGAAACTTCGCCAAAGACCATGACTAGGGAAATACAAATAATCGCCAAGGAGAATTCAAGGAGACTAAAGCTTTTCCAGAATGTTAAAGATTCAAATTGTCTATCTATCTATATAAATATATCTGACATCATGTACGTTTCATGTCTCAGAAGAAAATTTAAATCAAACGCAATGCCTGCTTTTCTTTTAATATTTATTGTACACAATTTCCAGCAAGTGTTAAAGCAATGCTTAATACTGTATGAATATAAAGCGAGTCAAAAACAATTTAAATCATAATACATAAGATTTTCATGGAGCACGTTATATATTCTAAACAAATACCAGATGCAATTTTCATTTCGATTTTAGAATATATTATCACGAATGCAAATGAAATAAATGCACTATGTGTCTGCAAAAAGAGACAAATTATGGCGTGATATTGGAACAACCATCACTTGCGCCAATATTGAGTACTTATGCTCTGCACCTAATAGAGAAAAGATAATTAGTCATTGTTCTATCAGAACAAAATACTTCAACCAGGTTAAATGCGTAAATGAAAAAGACCCGTGCGAAATTAAATTCAATTTTGTTAATGTTTATGTACTTTGAACGCTAACACCTGGTCAAAAACAATATCTTCCCCGCCATGCAAAGTAATGTTCTTGATCCATAATCAATTAAAATGACAATATCAATCGCGCTAAAAGCATGTAAAGTATTTATCAATCGATTTAACTAGTATCAAACTTGGTACGAAAAGCTATATGAAAACACGAATTCTTTGATAAAGCAGTCAACAGATTAGGGAATAAAGCCATAATCAGATCCATATATCATCTCTTCAAAAAGAAAAAAGCAGATATTCGTCTTAAGGGGTATATCCGTATTAATAAGTTGATATCATAACCGACATGAATTACACACATATACGTTAATAATATAATTCGATAATAAAATCCTTTCACATCCAAAGTAATCGAATCGGAAAACACTTGAACCTAGCATCTATTTGAAAGCTATTAACTTGTTTTTCCAAGATTACTATGAGAATACATTCCCATACAAGGAACAGGTATTAATGTACGGCTATATCACATTTATGTGCTGACAATACCCATATAAAATCATATTACAGAATGTATTGACTTATTTACATAACGTCTTCTCATTAAAATTGTTGAAGTGTCCTTAAAACACCTAGAAGTAGCTTCGCTCACGTGTGGAATAAAAAGCTCAGCCCGATTATAGATGGGATTACTACAGACAAGTGAGAATTTAAACCTTTATGGAAATGTTAAAATATATGGGGCAACTACCGGTATATTATTTAAAAGAACAGAGAACAAACGCACCAAGTACTTTTGACACAGTCATTCTAAAGTCATATAACGAATTGCTTTGTAATGCTTACGATTTAAAATGTTTCGTACAATTTTACTTCATTCACAAATTTGTCTTACTGTTATCTTTCATTTTAAATGTTTTCCTTTAAAGGATATATAACTTTTTTTCTTGTGTAAATGATAGGGCTCTTATGAAGCTAAAACATTCAAATTTAAACGTTACAAACAGACCGACACGAAATATATCTGGAACAATTTCTTGAAGGTTTAGCATACATTAAAATAAGTATATGTATCTGATTTGATAACTAAGATATTTCGACGCTTAGTTCAGTAATTATATCTGAAATATAAAAAAGTGTAGGTGTTTGTAGTAAAAGTACAGTAAAAAAATCCATGTATCTATTTATGTGATGCGTCATTTACCATGATTCATTCTAAAAAGACATGTTCCAGAATTAAGATCTTAAACAGTGCTGAATGGTGTGCCATTAATAACAGACAATGCTTTTATATGGCCCAACGGGACACTTTATACAGTAATAACGAGTAGATTAGGAAAGCCAGAATGTGTTTAAATGTCTGCAAATTTTGCAGGGATAGTTCCTAACAAGCAGAAACACTATTTTCGTTATTATCATACACGTACTGTATGTCATTCTTGAATTAGCTTGAAACTCAATTTTTACGATTTCGATGTATCTATATAGTAAATCTCTTATTATTACTGCAAAGTTTTAGTAATACCTTCCAGATATGTAAGGTCTCGACAAATAAACAGTCAGAATTTTTATTCAACGGTTGGTACAAAAATTCTCTTACCGTTTATTTGCGTATTGTACATAATTTAAAATATATAATATGCAACAATAATTCCTGTTGTTAAGTTTGTTTGTACAGGGGGATTACCTTGGAAAACCCCACATTTTCCGAGTTCCGAATAGTATCTATATAGTAAATCCTCTTATTATTACTAGCAAAGTTTTAGTAATACCTTCACAAGATATGTAAGGTCTTCCGACAAAATGAAACAGAACAGAAATTTTATTCAAGACTTGTACGTGAAATATCATCTTACCGTTTATTTGCGTTAATTAATGTAGATCTACTTAATATTGTATTACATAAATTTATAAAATATATAAATATGTAACAATAATCCAGTAAACAATTCTGAGAAAAGAGAGGAAACAATATGCAGGGTTCTTGCCTAGAAGATTATGCAATATTTATTGTAATGATTTATATTAGCAAGGATATTAAAACTAAATTAAAGATTTTAATATTTTTGTCTAGGCGCATAAGTCAAATTTTCATATTTTAAAATTCATTCTTTTTTTTGTTTGTTTTTATATTTTTGTGTAAGTATTTCAATAATACTTGAATCGGCTTATTATTTACAGCATCAAATAAAAATGGTAGATTTCATACTTCAAATCAACATTTCGACTAAATTTCTGAAATATTAACGAAATAAATCGGAGTATTCCGACTAAATGTCATATTTTTTATAAGCAGAAAAGTTTATAGTGGTATCATTAATGACTGCCGGATTTCACATTAGGCCTTGTTTATCTTATAGGCCGTTTTCCAAAAGACGATAATACAAACCGCAATTTTCCAAATAATTTCAGAATTAATGTTTTTATCTACTGTTTTTTCGTCTATTTTCAGCTTATAATAAAGAAATGCACTTCTATTACAACGTTACAACGCATTCCAATGATCATTTATTAGAGTCAGAGTTTCATTTATTTCGGATGACACCAAAGTCGAACCACACTCGTCACTCATTGCCACATTCTCGTCTTTCACATTTAATTCAGGTAAGTTTTTTTTTTATTATATTTCTCCTCACATAAATGATAATTATCAAATTTGATTCACATGCGTCAAGTACCATGGAACCTGATAAAAGCGCCAGGATTTTGATAAAAAGATCCATTTTATGCTGTCAGTAATTTGCATATTTCTGTAGTGAAATGAAATGTTTTGCTGTTTTAGATAAATAATTGCAATTGATTGAAGCAAGCAAGGAATAATCTAAATATATCCGTAAAATCCTGTATTTTGAAAATCTGCCGATCTTACACAATTTGGCTTCTACTCTTCAAAGAAATGCTACGTTTGATCGAATCCGTAAACAGTTAAGCAAAACTGCAAGTACATTTTAACGTCAGGAATGGGTATCTATTTAGCAAAATTGGTTGCTTGGACACTACCAAGATGATATCAATGTTTAGTCTTTTTTGTTCTGTTTATAAACGTTTACAGTATATATGATAGAAAACTTTCTAATTTGTTTTTTCATGTATCTTTTTTTCCAGATAAAAGTTTATCAAGTTTTAGATCCTAATAATATGTATTCCGATAATGGTCGGTTGTTACTAGATCATAAAAGAGTACGGACGCATGATAGAGGATGGGTTATATTCAATGTCACACGTGCAGTGAGAGATTGGGCAAGTGGCAAATTAAAAAATAACGGTATATATATATTGTTTTATTGTTTGCAGTATTGAGTTATTTAACATTTCTGACACTCGACGCCGTTGTAATTGCCTAGAAATTATGGTATCATTGACTAAGAATTAAATTTATATATCTTGTTATGTTTTTCTTTTACGAAATGCTATATTTTCTATTGATAGCTTCGATAACTTATGCGCGTGTAATATACTACTAAATGTACCAGTTTTATAATAAAACAGGAAGATATAAACTTTTATAGTTCTTGTATTTACTATTTTCAAATAAGAATGACTACGATCTTAAAAGGCAAAAGCTATTTAACAATACTAAAATCATTTTTTTTTATAATTATTTAAGGATTTTTAGTAATATCTGAGACTATTCAAGGAGATGAATTGGGCCAGGATGAAGTTAGATTTGCTCAACGTAAAGCCCATCACGATACAAAACAACCAATACTTGTTGTTTATACAAATGATGGCAGACATAGAAAACCGCACTATATATCACCTCAAGATCAAGGTACGTATTATAAAGCGCTTCGACTTATAACTGAGCAAATATGACATTTTCTTCTGAAAATTTATAAATTTGAAGAAAAATTAGAGTAAATCACTAAGTTTTTTGTAGTATATTGGTTGGCATTTTATTCGTTAAAACATTGGCGGTTTTTTGATTGACTTCACTTTTCAAATTTTCCATTTAACGTTTACAACATTAAAAGCATTTAGATCCTAATTTCAAAATACAAACTATATAAATTCTTTAATATGACCGTATTAACCTTTCCTACCTCACAAACAACTACATATATTTTGTCAGTTATTGCTTCTGCAAAATTATTACCACTATCATTTGTATCAAAGATTCATGGCGCATGCTTTATTCGACGCAATATTGTATTAATATGATAACATTAATGGTAAAAAATGTAATACACTAGAACAAACTAAGTCCTACATAATTATCAAGTTATCATTGCAAATATTTCATTAACAGCATCCACGCTGAATCAATTTCGTACGTATGTGCAGCGGCCTACCTAAGTTTTAGCAACTAATGTATTGCAAGAATTATGTTCCTGGGATTTTCTTAGACGTGATGAATTAGGAGCGACAGTATTAAAATTCAAATTTTGGTGAAAACAACTAATTCAAAGGATTCGGAATATGATAACTAATAATAGTATACCGGTATCTAGTTATATAGTAATGAACTTAATGCACACTGTGTAATCGCTCGTATCACGTGACTCAATGATAGTTCATGTAAAACGCTTATCCTAAAAAGAGTTTTCGTTTTAATTATCCTTCCAATTTTTTTATCTGTAATTATATAAGACGGAGACTAAAAAAGTTATAGAAATGTGTCTATTGTGGAGGCATTCCTACATTAAACATAATTAGTTCAACATTTTCTCTGACTATCAGATCCATTTCACATAGACACTGCCCAAAGTTTCAATTAGCCCTGTCTAATATTTTCAAGGGGTTTAGAGAATTTTCAAGATTAATGAAAATCTTCCATAACATACCTGCTTGTTATTTTCGAACTAGGATAGACAAACCATTGTATTATTTGTCTAGGATGGAAGTGATGGCCTTATGGTGGGGATAAAATTATAGGTTTAAACAAGATTAGAGAGAATCTTGTTAATAAGTTTTAAAGGCGTGTTAATCTCGTCGGCGAGACCTTTTTATAGAAAAGACGCCGTTTAGATAGAGTTATACTTATGCTGGCAGTAAAAAATAAAAGATTTTCATCCAATATTTTTTTTATATTGGAGCCTGTTGAAATAAAATTTAACAATTGATTTTAAAATTGGAATAGTCTTTTGTTTATGATTATATATTTCAGTTTTGCGTCTACATTCTAAATTGTTTTTAATTAGTAAAACATGTATTATGTGGAAAACAGTTTTACTTGAAATAAAACATTATTAGCATATTTTTTTTCTTACCCCATTTAACTCATAAAATAAATACACCAAATCCGTACACTTAATGTTACTGTAAGATCTTGGGTAAAATATCGGTAAATGCTTTGAAAATGATAGGAAATAAAAAAACCAACAACAAAAAAACGCACAAGACGTTAAAGCATGCTTTCATTCAAAACAATAGAAGAAACAACATTTCCTGAACCAAAACATTGATATGGAAGTTTCATGAATTATTTGTTAAACAACCAATTCATTACAATATCAAGAAAGATTTATGCAATACCATCATATAAAGAATGCAAAACAATTCGATGAGTTGGTAATATGGTAAACAATTTTACTGAGAATATTTTCATTTTTTATTGTTTCAACATACGTCATACGGAATTGCGAGCGTTTGATGTTAAAAGTCCACGCCAATTCGTTTGCATTGCCATCAAAAGCCTTATTCAGATCATTAACTACCACTTTAAAGAAGTTGATTAAAGTCATCCTGTACCTCACCTTCTTTTCTAAATTCATAATGTTTAATGTCAAATGTGTGATTTGTTTGTTAAGCTTGCCCCCGCATTTTCGTTGTATAAATTAGGAACTTTATTAAAACAAGCTTTTTATTTTGTAAGTTATGATTGTTAATTTATCGATATATTAAATATTGGCCCATAGTTCCATGACGCTTTAAGAATAGTTTATTGAGCAAAGATGTCTTGTGTCAATGCGAAACCGATCAATGGAATTTCCGTTTCACTCACAACGCATTTGTTGAATCTATTTTCAGAGTATAAGGAGATAACACGTGATATCAAACGATTGGAGAAAAAATACCAGCGCAAGATGCGTTACAGATACGATAATGCCGGCCTTCAAGCGGCAATAAAGTTTTTGAATGAAAAGGACAGGGAAGAATATGGACATCCCTTTTTCACAAGGAAAACTAGTGTTAATAATAGTAGACGTAAAAGAAGTACTGAGTTAGATACAAATGTAAACAGTGTTAAAAGCAAAAGAAACAATCGCAAAGGTAAGAAAGGAAAACGGGACACTGAACGCCGTTTTAGTAAACATAGAAAGTCATGTAACAGGCGACAAATGTATGTTGACTTTGATGAAATAGGATGGGCGGGGTGGATCATCTCACCTAAAGGTTACAATGCTTATCATTGTAAAGGTGCGTGTCCTTTTCCACTTGGTCAAAGTCAGAGACCAACCAATCATGCGACAGTGCAAAGTATAGTTCACGCCCTTAGAGTAGGAAAAGGCGTCTCTACGCCTTGTTGCGTTCCTAATAAGCTTTATTCCATCAGTTTACTGTATTTTGACGATGCTGAAAACGTCATTTTGAAGCAATATGATGACATGGTTGCAGCCAGTTGCGGTTGTCACTGATAAGCGTGTTCAAGTGATAGAATAATCCTTAATAGTGCTGCTGAAATAAAGAATGTGCAAACAATAGGTCGCGAAAATCAATTAAATCGAAAGCGAGCACAGCTTATTTTCGCACCTGAGGTTAAATAGAAAACATTTAACCGTCTGTCGTGAATAGAAACTTGAACAAACCAAGGTGAAACACTTGTTCTTGGAATAACGTTTTGTCTTACAATGTCAAACATATTAAAATAATATGAAAATGTTAAGAACGCGAATAGTAGGTTTTCAGAAATGAAATGTTCGCAAGAGAATTATTTGGAATCCGTGAAAGAATGAGGTAACAATAAGGGTGCCAGTAATGATTTTCTAGTGTTATATTTAAAGCATTTTTGTTTTCATACACATGTGTCCATCAACGTGAACTTCGGCAAAGGCTCCGATAAATCGACTTTGTCAAAATATAGAAACATACAAAATAAAGTAGATTAAGATATGACATTTACAGTTCTGAACAGCAAATGACTCACAAGCAACAACTTTGAAACCTTCTTATAAGAAGCAGATTTACCTTTAATGCTTGCATAAATTTGGAATGATCTAATTAATTTCAATAAATTTAAACTGATCTAAAGGAGCGTGTGTTAAAACATGTTTAATACGAACGTTCATGAACGTTATTTTTTATGTATGTTTTGTTTATTTGTTGTTGATTGTAATTTCATGAAATAAAATATGAAATATGTATGTTGTTATATGATAATGTGGTATATCATTCGTCAAAGCATAAAGTCAAGAAAAGAAGTAACTTTGCTCCAGCAAACTTTCAGGTCCTTTACAATATACAGAACGGATACGATTTGTTTCGGTCTAACGAAGCTAAGGCATGGAGTTTTCTTATATCGTATAAAAGGCGACTTAAATTAAGAACGTACATTATTTATTTGTTTATTACTGCAGCACATTTTTACAAAGCGATAGTACAATAAAAAAAACCTATTGACGATGTTAATTCGAATGCCAAGGCGTCTCCTAAAATTGATTCTGATTGTCGGGCATAGTATTACCATATTAGTACCGAATATCCGCTGGATGTTGTTAGATTACACTGTTACACCATTTGCCTTTGTCACATGCTTGAATGGCTTTTTTTAGAGACGACTATGTGAGCCGCGTCACGACAAAACCAACATAATGGGTTTGCCACCAGCATAGATCCAGACCAGCCTGCGCATCCGCGCAGTCTGATCAGGATCCATGCTGTTCGCTTACCAACCCTATAACAAGTAGAGAAACTGATAGCGAACAGCATGGATCCTGACTGCGCGGATGCACAGGCTGGTCTGGATCCATGCTGGTCGCAAACCCACTATGCTGGTTTTGTCATGGCCAACTCATGGGTTCTTCGAGGTGTTCTGTATGAGCTTTACTCGTGATAAAAAGGGTCCTCTCATTCTTATCACGGTCTGTCCAACTAATGTTTCATAAAGGATTGATTTTCTTTGGTTTGAATCGATATTTCATTGAAGTATGCTAACTTACTGAACATTCAGTTTTGAAATACTGACACATACTTTCGTGATACTCCTATATGATGATACTATTAAATACTAAAATGTATATAGCAGCACAACAGTTGTTTATGTTGTGTGGAGGCCGTAAATATCGTTCTGTACATTCAATCAGAAGGTCGATCAGCACAACGTTATTGTTGTGTTGTGTTTGTAGTACTTGAAGTTCTTTATATTTGGCGTTTTTCCCAGTGGGTGGTTCCAGTATTCCTTAATTGAATACTGTATAATCAACCACAGGATATGTTGCCTGCTTTTTAAATGTGTCTTTGAACAGCTTATCTGTGACCCCTGACCTCCTTTCAAAATTCCATTTTATTAAGTTTCGCCAACTGTTTTCTCCTATCGGGCAAACGCAATTTTGTTTTACTTGGGGACCATACGCCGCTTTTCATGGAATGGCACAGACGTGTTACATTGAAAGTTCCATGATAAACACACAGGCAAAAGTATCGGACCTGGGAAGAAAAAATATGACCAGATTGATAAAAAAACCTGTGTTCATCTTAAAAGTGTAAAAAAAAATGTATATAATGACCCCCTTTAAAAATATACTATAAGTTAAGAGAAGGCCGGAAACTCCAGATTCGAGCCTACGAGCAAGGGATTCATTTCCCGGGCCGTTGTGAAAACAATTGGCCAGACAATTAAAAAAAACTTTTATCACTATTTCACGTTTATATAAAGCTTCAAAATGAGACCAAACCCCAAGTCTCTAGCCCTTAACCGTTCATGAAATATCTATCAGGAAACGAGCGACTTCGTGCTAAAAATCCTTGGTAGACATAATTGCGGCACAACAATTTCGGTACGTAAAACATAGACTAATACATGTATGTCAGCTGACTACGGGTCAAAATTACTTGAATTTACTAAATAATATTACTAAAATACATTAAGTTGGACCACTCACAACCATCAGTAGCATCTAATACACACGAGATTCGAGTTTCAAACATTTACACGGTCTTTCAATCGCTTTCTACGCCATTATGCATCTTGTGTGAAACGTTCCGGTTTTCGTTGCTATTGGCCAATCAGAAGACTCGTTACAAAATATCGAACAGCTGATTGACAATGGCGTAGAAAGTAATCTAAAGACCGTGGAAAGGTTTGAAATTCGAATTTTTGCGTGTATCAGATGCTACTGACGGTTGTGAGTGGTCCAACTTAATGTATTTAGTAATATTATTTAGTAAATTCAAGTAATTTTGACCCGTAGTCAGCTGACATACATGTATTAGTCTATGTTTTACGTACCGTATTGTTGTGCCGCAATTATGTATACCAAGGATTTTTAGCACGAAGTCGCTCGTTTCCTGATAGATATTTCATGAACGGGAAGGGCTAGACACTTGGGGTGGGTCTCATTTTGAAGCTTTATATAAACGTGAAATAGTGATAAAAGTTTTTTTTAATTGTCTGGCCAATTGTTTTCACAACGGCCCGGGAAATGAATCCCTTACTCGTAGGCTCGAATCTGGAGTTTCCGGCCTTCTCTTAACTTATAGTATATTTTTAAAGGGGGTCATTATATACATTTTTTTTACACTTTTAAGATGAACACAGGTTTTTTATCAATCTGGTCATATTTTTTCTTCCCAGGTCCGATACTTTTGCCTGTGGATAAACAAACGCCTTGTGAACACATCTGCGGATGTTTCTAAAGTCAAAACTTTTTAATGTTAAATGTTGAGTTCTGCCTAAGGCGGTGCTAGGGGTCGTTGACGGTAGCTTGCAATTCATAGTCCCGTCCTTGAACAGGCTCAATCAAACCGAGCCTGCAACATTATCAATTTTTCCGTTTTGGACGTCCTTACGTTCTCAAAGGATTTTATTTTTTGTATGTTATACAGAAAAAAGGGGAAAACCGAGAAAAAAAGAAGACAAAAATCAATACATGATTACTTAGTATATGGACTTGAATAACTATTCAAATAAAATACGTAGCCATTTTGCAACTGTGTTTCTAAAAAGCAATTTCTCAGCCATTCCCGTCATACTTCGGAAAAGGATGATTATTGATTATCGGCGAGGTGTTTCGAATGTTGATTCCTATATCTTGCACGGTATTCTTTGAGATAGAATTTACTCGATATCTATTCAATTTAATATAAATTTGTTTTAATACACATAATTCATGTTATGTGTCAAATTTAATATTAAGCAATATCATAATATAATTAAGAAAATTTCTTGAAAGAATATAAAAGAAAACGACATGTAAGTGGAACTGCAGACTAAACAGGCGCTGAAAACCCCACAACATATATACATGTATATTTTTTTTTGTTTTTTGTTTTTATCAAAACTACATACAAACGTGAAATATGTTTCATGAAACAATTTTATTTGTTGGCCTCATGTATAAATCACACAATATCATCGCCTCTGAAAAGCAAATGTGAGAAAATGAAATAATTTATTTGCGGTGTCTTCAGCTATAAGATAATAATCGCTTGGTGTAGATATAACTTGGGTGGTATGAAATTTTAAAGTTTTGTTAAAATGTGTACCAGTGACTATACCGGTGCTGCGTGAGATTTGATATGACGTGAGGTAAAAATTACGGGCACCCTATCGTACAGATCAAGTGCAATAAATCAAACAGATAATGATGCACAATAGGTTTTTATGCCTATAAAATGTAATTGCTTGAAAGTTCAAAAGCTAAAGAGCCGAAAAAATAGTTTGAGTGGGAATAAAGTAGCTAATACGCTGAATTAATGACACAAATGGGGAAATATGATATAAAAATGTCAAAAGATATATCAATTATGTAGCAATCAGTCTGCCGCAGACGACCAAATGAATGTAAGGGGCATCGAGGGTGATTCAAGTTGCATTTCTGTAATATTTCTACCCTGTCGTTTTTGTTATATATGCATAAGTCTTGTGAAATGAAATTATGAGGAAACAGTTATATAATATACTCTATTCTTATGAAGTATTTTTGTAGGTAGGTTTTTTATTACGTCGAGCACAGACAAGGCCATTTCTCGTCTTTTCAGTTTTTTACTGATGGAGGAGGATCTAATATGCAATCACCAAGGTCACTTCTTCAAAGAAGCGATGTCAAGTTATTGACATCATCTTGTCTACGCCAAACAGTCCGATAGATGATCTGCTACACTAGCCTGCAAAAGAAATATTTAATAGCTTAAGATTTGTCTTGATTTTTGATAACATTGTCCGAAAAGTAATCTTATTTTATTTTTCAGTGTGTAATCGCATTTATCAATTCATTTATCTATAATAGTGTTCTTTGTTTGTTTATTTGAAAACACAGCTCAGGACAGAAAAATACTGTGTAATCTCGGTGAATCTAAAAGAACCAAACTTAAACATGATCAGTATATGTATTTGATAAAACCGGACATCATAAACAAATATATTATTATTGTGATGTTATAGCCACTAACATATTTAAATGTTATATATAATGTAAACAGTGAATGCTGGTGTGATTCGCGCCAATTCATTTTTTTTAAGATGAACGTAACATATTCTGTTTATGGTATGAACTTGTATAAAGTTGTAGTCATTTATAAGACCTTTAACACGTTGGACAATCTGAAATATATTAATGTAATTGTTATACTTGTATACTTGTATTGTCTTATTATTCCGTTTTTTTTTGTTAATTTATTTTCTATTAAGCGCATAATGCTCACTTAATTTTTGTTGCCGAGTATTTATGGATGTAGCTAGGTTGAACAACCTTACATGCACATCAGGTAGTCTTGTAAATTATTTCGCACACCATTGAGACAAAATTAAGTAGTAGTTATTAAAAACAAAACAATATTCATGTAGTTTATATGACATAGTTTTTAAAAAGTAACGTTTTAATGTGATTTTTGTGTGTACAAGTTATAGGCCACATACTATGAACTAAGTTTCACTTGCTGACAAAATTGTTGAAAATTCCAAATCTACCTTTTAGATTTATTCAACTTATAGATTTTGCTCATTTTCCCGAACTGTCAAATGTTACAGTTATCAAAATTAAAATCAAAAGACATTCAGCATCAGCGAAAAAAGCAAAAAACAAACCAAACGAAATTAAAACCTGATTTATATTACATAGATTATATGTTTATATGTTGTAACTTAGTATTAGTTTATGTTATTATGTTATTATTGAATTATAAGGATTATTCTGGATATAATCAACGCACCGATTAGCATTGTATTGAAAACTCACCAAAGAAAGACGAACTATCTGTCAGGAAGCATTTCTTATTGTTGAAGTTTGGTAACTTATCAAACAACTTATCAAACGACACGCTTTTAGAATTGTTCGTTAGGAATGTCGTTAACAAAGATGAATGTAGCCAACAGACAGTTTTGTTTTGGCTGTCAAACAGACATGATATGGATTTAAAGGTAGGCATCGTGATATTCTCAATATAGGTAATGTTCTAACAGCATTTATTTAAGAACTTCTATAATATTTGCTTACGTATAAAACTCTATATTTATTTTTACGCGGCTTTTAAACATAAATGAATGAAGAAATAAAAATTTAATGGTAAACTTTGTTTAGAATTGATGAATATACTCAAAATTTAACTGGAGATCAAAACTCGAGCAATAATAAAATGGTTACAGACCCGGTATGTTTGCTGCTTTCGAGTGCTAGTGTGTGGAAACCAAAGGAAACATATCCATATTACTAGAATATCCTAGATAAACCATTGTGCATTATTTTGTTGGACACCAGCGGACATCTGTGCAAAAACCACCGATCTTCTATTAAGACAGCTGTTAAGCTTGCTGGCATGGAATAGCTTTTTAGAACATTTCTTGTCTGAATATAGGAAAGGAATATAATTAAATAAAAAAAGAAAACACATAAATTAGTCCTTTAAGAGATGGAAAAACCTCACTGGGTTTATACCTAGTTTTTCTCTTTATTATTCCATGGTATACCATGACATTGTCAACAGTGCGACATCATCTTACAATGGTTTACAACAACATGCACTATATTACCACTAAAACAGGACATTGCTAACGCGTGGCATACCCCACCATCAGACAATCTGACAATGTCATTATTAACTCGTGTTATACCACCACCGCACCATGACATTATTAACACTGTCAACGCCATGCAATGACAATATTAAGCATATATCTTAAAGATCTTAAAACAGATTGTATGAAGAAAATCAAAACAAGTCAAAGAACAGCCGTAGTTAACGGAACGTTGAAATATTCACCTTTAACGCAAATATTTCTTTTGTTTAAGAAGTACGTAGTATAATGTAAGATGGCGTCAGTGGAAGTATATAAATCAAGTCTACAAAGTAGCTTAATAGAAAAAGTCGCTCAACGCGGACGAACATTTAAATGTGTGTCACTGTAAGAATTTCTTATCGGTTGTTAAGTTATCAGTTTAGGGCTAATTAGTATTTATGAAAAATACCACATACATAGAATTAGTATGCCAATCAGTCATTCCATTTACCGTTTACGACAGGAAAAAATAAAACAAACGGATATGGAACAAAACGTCTAGTAATCACCGACGAGTGTGGGTTGTAATAATTGACAAAACAAAATAATACAGATTTACATGTACGAATTTATTTTATAAATACATTTTTATGATTTATTGGGATGTAGGCCTACTTTTCGTCAGTCTGGTCCCTTCTGGTCTTTTTGAGTCAGCAAATATCAGAGACCGGCAAATAGTACATAATTTCTGGTTCTTCATATATTAATTTGTATATATTTCGAGGTGAATGTGGATGATCCATTTTTGTTGTGTCAAAACAATACACACATACACACACGCACGCACACACACACACGCGCGCGCATTTTTAATGAAAGTTATATAAACATGTTAAAAGAAAATCCATTCATTTTACTTTTCTTTACAAAATATATTTTTAAGTCTAAGAGTAAATATATTGAATAGAGGGCTATTGCACTTTTTCCATGCATTTGTATACGCAAACGCTCGAGGGCGCATTTGAAGCCCGGGACCGAAGTGCGGTAAAGGGCTTCTGCAGGACCTGGTGTTGATGCACGAAACAAAGGTGCATTAGCGCTTTAATGAGCTAGGGACTCCTGCTTACATTTCTATACACGTACAATGAGACACTTCTAAAGCATCATTATTTTTCTTTTAATTTCCCAAACATATTCAATATATCTTACTTTAATTTCACCAGCACTAATATTACAACTTTATGAATAAGGCTTAAATGAACTTATTCTTCTAATACTAGCTCCACGTGCATTATATGTATAAATTAAAGCTTCTGCACAAGGAAATTTCTATTTTCACATAATTTTATATTTATGTATTGTCAAATGCCTTTAAAACCGTTAGAAGATTACCATGAAGTAAAAGAGCGCTTAAGCCATCCAACAACAAACAAGTCACAAAACACGTAATTTTACACTACTTCTTTGAATACTAGTTTTATAAACTTGATAATTATTTACAAAAATATGAAACGCTGTGAGAAGTTAAGAGAACAGTCTTATTCCAGACAGCGTCTCCGAGCTTCCGGGCGGGTTATGATGACCATCATTTAAGACGATGGTACGATATGAGTCCTTCACCCCGCAACTTCATTGGCCATCAGTCTCTAAGAGATTCGTAAGGTATTGAACAACTTTGAGCCGTATTGAACAGGATGTGCACAAGTGAGAGTATCAACCGCGGAATCTACATGAACCGGGGCAGGACCTGATGCAGGAATATATATTGAATTATCGTACAGAACCATATGGATGTCTATGAAAACAGAGCTGAGCAAAATGTAGTCATGCCCAAGATGGACACATTTAATATGACTGCCTATTTCTGTTGTTAGTGCTTTGATAAAATAATCGTTCCCTGTCTTTTTGATTCTTTTGTTTTTCTTTTGTTCAAGTGTAATACGTGTATGATGTGCCTTTGTGAATTGACTACACTATTTACATAAAAGTATTGACTCATCTGTTATAATCTCAATAATAGCGAATAGAACATTATAATTCCTCGGAAGATAGCTACTTTAGAAGTCAATGTACACAACATGACCACTAGGCTTTTCTCTTCCCCTCGATACGTGTACGTCGTAGAGAAGGCACAGGACACCGACAGAAAATTTAAATCTTGGCTGAATTTTTCACCAAGGACACTTTGATTGGTTCAGATCCAGCGCTGTTATTGTACATAAAGGGTAGGTCCTGGAGACCAAACTACCCGTTCGTCACTGTGCAGTTAAGCTTTAATCGAAATTTACGATTCAGCTGCCGATGTTCCGACTTAAGTCGAGGGAAGTGGCACTAAGATATGGCAGGGACGACGAGGAAGTGTACTGGGATTCGTGACCTCTGGGCATTCTAGTTTTGGAAAAGTGATTTTAAGTCATTTTTACTATACATGTCAATATAGACTAAATGATCCCTAAAGGGCGGGGCAATTTTAAATCTAGGGGCACGACTTTGGTAATTTTTGTTGAGGTCTAGGAGAAATTCTTAATGCCAAAAACTAAGGTACGGGGATTATACTTTCACAAAAGACTTAAATGTATTTTCTTATAATAAATATGTCAACATAACTAAGTGACCCCTCAGAATGAGGCCAATTTTGATAAAAGAGGCATGGTTTACATAACCTTTGTGAATGATTACAATGTGATGCTGCATGCCAAATAACTACTAACAAACACTTTGCATTGTTGTTTCTGAGAAGAGACTTCATTTTTGAAGTCTATTTTTAACACTGGAGACCTACGTGACCATTTATTGGCAATTTGTGACTTGCCCAGGCTTGGATAGTTCTTGTGCGTTTTGGTCAAAATTTACCTTGTAGTTCACAGGAGATATTGTTTAAAGAAATTGTGGACAACAACAGTGGACAACTTGCCATCACAAATGTCCAGCTCTGAGCAATTTCTACTCAGGTAAGCTAAAAACAGGTGATCATTATAAATTCTGAGTGTAATTTTATTGTCATCAATGCTTCCAAGCCATCACTTTGTTTCCAGATTTTTTTTTCTTTCATTGTAAAAAGTAAATCTGACCATTACTTTCTGGCAAGATCATTGTTGACACTAGAGGAGAGAGCATCATGCTATCACAAAAACTCACCCTGTACTTTCTGTACTTGTATGCTAATAATAATAATATATGATGAAACATTTTAGTGATTTTAAACAGTTTATTTATCAATGGTTTGTAAAACATTGCATATATGCTCACAGATCATTCATAAACAAAACAACTTGGACCTAATGCAACTTTTTATGTTCAATCTTTAATCAATACAGTTCTCGAATTTCAACTTTTCTGCCAAAAGATATTCAACATTAATAATCATATCTTTATAAATATGTACCTGTATGTTTTTCTTACTACTCTTTAAGATGTAAAACATAATTGTCAATTTAAAAAGCTATGCAATCCTGAAAAAAACAACAAAAGTTGATGAGTTTTATTCATTATAAATTATATTAACACTTTCTACATTTTTTATCTGTTTTTATTAACCTTTGAAGTTCTAGCCCAAAGATTTCCTTTCACATTTTGTTGAGAATTTTCTGGTTTTGCTCCATCAAACATGAGATAATTATGTGGTTTCATTGGTTTGCAATTATCTGAAGTATAAAAAAAGAAATTTCATCTTACACAATGCTGTTTTATAAGTAGAGGCAGTGTTTTGTTTTTTGTTTTAAACACTTGGAGGGGCATAATGTTCCTATTAGCCATTCAGTATATTATATTGGAATTTAGAAGAACTACCTTTTGATTTCATTTAAAGAGTTTCTTACTTTAAGCTCTGCCAGTGACAATCCTGGTCAGTAAAGTTAAACCATTTGTCTATATTTGCAAGGATTAATCCTGCCAAGTCTCACCAAAATCTGCCTTGAGGAGGAAATTTCATTTAGATCTTATTTCTATTTTCAGTTTTGGAAACCATTTTTTTTTCAGCAGACTTATACAGTTTTAGCTACTCATAGTGTTGTTTTTGTTCAACTCTTGCAACAATTTGTGATTAAAGACTCTTTAAGAGGAGTCATTTAAAGCATAATTCAATACTCATTTCACTTTCTTTCTTGTACAGCTGACCAGTATTTTTTATGTTTACTTATAAATGACCACCAAGGGTAGTTCTTTTTTAATTCCAATTGGCCAAGGACAGTCGAAGATGTCATTTAAAAGTTTTTCTTTTCTTAGCTCTTCAGAGAGAACCACAACTATAATATTCCCATATGCATTTTTCCTACCCTTGGATCATTCCTGTATTGTTTCATCAAAATAGGTTTGTCATAGTGGTTAAGGAGATGTTTATAGCAAAAATTTTGGTTTAGAGCTGCATCAAATGAAACATTTATCTGGAAAAATTATTTCAATCTCATCATGTCAGTAAAGGTCAGTGAAGTCCCTTTAAATGGACTTGTTCATCTGTTAATCTGGACAAAATCATTTTTTGTTTTAGGGAATAATTAAAAAATATGAACTGACAGAAATGCAAGCAGGTGCAGACCATGTTCAGATGGCACAGATGTACCCGTTGGTCTGCATTGGTACAAAGAGTTCAGCATGTCACAGGCAAGAATTCAAATATCAAAAGGGAATGAGTAAGCTTTAAGGATGCTATAGTGTTACTATTGTACATATCACACTTAAGACAGTTTAACTGACTGATTCAACAAAAGATGTTTTAACACTTGTATTCCCTTTCCCTCTCTATTATTAGCTGTAAGCTAAACAGCAAAATCGAAGAAAATATGACCAAGGGTTTCCAAGGAGTAAACATATGATGACATTAGACACTGAAGCATCCAGCTTACACATTTATATAAATAACTCAGACTGAATCTTTGATACTAAGTCAATAAAAAAGCATAAAAAAGCTAAACTATTATACTTACAGTGTGTTAATTTAATTTTATATGGAGGTTGAGGATACATTCTCAATAATTTATTTGCCTGTAAACTGTTAAGTTTCCCATCTTCTGACGTTTTACCAAGTTCCCCCGATGATTCAAATTGCTGCTGTTTTAACTTCTTTATCTGTAATAGAAAAACAATATATAGATATAGTTTTGTAAAAGAACTTTAAGAATCAGAGATTTAATTCAAGATGTGTTTTTTCTTTTTTGCAATTGAGCCACATCATGCACAGGAAATTCATGTTTGATCAACATTATATTAGGAAAATGTCATGATTGGTCAGTCATCTCAATATTATGTTCAGTCATTGATATGTTAAGTCAATGCTACATCTGGATATTGGTCACTGTTATGTTTGGTCACTGTTATGCTTAGTTAATAATATGTTTATTCAATATTATTCAAAGTTGTGTTTGCATTAGTATGGAAATATCATTTTTGGTCAATGCTATGTTTCTCCAAGGTTATGTCTGGTTAAAAATTACGTTTGGTTGATGTTAAGCTAGATCAATATTAATTATAATGTTTGGTCAATCTTATGCTTGGCCAATATTATGTTTGGTCAATGTTATGTTAGATAAATATTATGTTAAGTTAATGTTATGTTAGATCATTGTTTTAATTGTTTGGTCAATGTTATATTTTGTTTCAGGGTTATGCATGCTTAATGTCTTATTTTAGTCAAAGTCATGTTTGTCAAGGTTATGTTACATCTATATAGTTTTAATCAATGCTATGTTTAGACAACTTTTATCTTTGGATTCTTGTTTGGTCAATGTCATGCATAGTAAATGTTATGCTCAATGTGGTCAATTTCATGTAAAGTCAACAGGGAAATTGTTTGTTTCATCAATATTATGTTTGGTTGATGATATTTTAAGTCAATGTTCTGTTTGTGTTCATGTTTAAATAATGTTATGTCTAGTTATTGTCATGTTTAGTCAATGTTATGTTTGATAAATGTTATGTCTGGTCAATGTTATATTTGGTCAATGTTATCTCTGGTCAATGATTTGTTTGGTCAATGTTATGTCTAGTTAATGTTTTGTTTTGTAAATGTTTTGTTTGGTCAAAGTTTTGTTTAGTAAATGTCATGTTTAGTCAATATGATGTTTCGGGTCAATGTTAAAATTGATCAATATTTATTGTTTGGTCATCAATTCTTTAAGTAAGTCAATATCCATTTTGGGTTCATGTTTGGATAATGTTATGTCTGGTTAATGTCATGTTAAGTTAATGTCACTTGAAGTCAATATGATATTTCGTCAATTTTATGCTTGGTCAATATTATATTTCGTCAATATTATGTTTGCTCAATATATTGATTGCTCAAGGTTATGTTTGTTCAATATTAATTATGTTAAGTCAATATTATATTTCGTCAATTTTATCTTTGGTCAACATTATATTTGGTTAATGTCATATTTGGTTAATATTGTGTTTGGTCAAAATCATGTTTGGTCAATGTTATACTTTATCAATGGTATATTTGGTTAATATTGTGTTTGGTCAATATCATACAGGGGCAATGTTATGTTTGGTAAAGGCTATGTTTTGTTGATGTCATGTTTAGTCAATATAATGTGTCACAGGGTGAGAAAAATGTGCAGCCTGACTGGGACTCAAACCCGGGACCCTCAGAATACTGTTCCGCAGCTCTAGCGACTGAGCTATCAGGCCGCTTACCATTTTCTCCCCTAATTAGTGAAAAGTTCTGAACCGTGACAAATGTTTTGATATTTTATAATCCTTTGTTTGATATTTTTCTTTGCACAAAATATCCTTCATATCACACATCTTTTCTTGTATGTACTAATCAACTACAGTACTCTATTATTTATTTCTAGGAGTATTATAATGGTTTGCCTGTATCACTGCTTGAGCCAGGTCAGGCACAGCTGACTAAATTTTGTCTTGTTGTACTATAGCTGTGTTTAGCATTTTGATACGCTGGGCATTGACCTTACACTTGAAGTACAATTTTTTTAATCTGAAGTTTTGTAAGTTAATTGCATAAATTTTAGCAGATAATTGATTAAAGAATTAGCAGTCACCTCATGAGCTAGCTGCATTAGAATTAATCTATTTAAAGAAAGTCAAGTCAATTAATTTTGCACATTATAGATATTTGCTGTAATTATACTTTATACAGAGAAATCTCATTTTCTTTTCTACTGATTGTAAGAGACATTATTTTTCTCATAAATTACTAATATTTCAGTATAGTTTAATTAACTATGGACAAAGTAAGAACTGATGACTTTTACATAAATATTACATTAGAGCACAATGCTGGGGTTCTTATTTAAGCTCTGTATTTCATACAAGCATAATACAAATCTTTAGAGCAATTATCAGTGATGATTAATCACTAGAGATATTATTCATAACATAAAAAAAAGAAACTTTCATTAAAATATACTTTAGATATACCAGTAATTACTGACAGCTCAACAAGATACGGCATAAAATGACGCAAGGGTTGACTAATCACTATATGACTTTTTGTTTTTCAAATGACTAAGACATTTTTTTTTCAAATACAAAAATAAATACTTAAAGGTACCGTAATTGTGTTTTAAATATGGAATCATTTATAATGTTTGCAAAGAATATTTTCTAATTCATGATATGCAACATGATTTTATAAATGAATCATTTGCAATTATTTGAATAAGGCCCCATCCAACTTGGTTTATAACATTTTACTATGATTTTACAAGGCACTAGACGGTTATCTTTAAAAGATTGATAGCTCCGATATGGCAAAGATTAGAACGTGTGCTTGCAGATTCATATTTGTAATTAATAAATAAAATGAATTATTACTAGTCCGACACAGCCTGTCATATTTCACCATGAACTGTCAATATTATGAAAAGATTGCTGGAACATTTATCTTAGAACTCACACGTATTGGCCAGAAACTCTGGATCAAAATCGCTATAAATCTGTCAAATATTACTCCATATTTATGCTGAACCTTTACAGACCAGGAAATACATCTTTCCAATCCTAGACAGTAAATTATCATTCATGTATAACAGAGTTTCATGATATTTGTATTTGCTTTAAAACTTATGAGCAACATCATAGAATACATGTCTTCCAAATTTGCATGTGTTCTGAAATTGTGTGTGTTGCCATATCTATCAAGCTACAAGTAAAATTATAAGATATCTACAATGTATGTTCCTTCTAGGTACATTTTTATTTAAATTAAGGTAAACACATTAATTTTAATATCTTGAAATTTCAAACTTAAATTAGAGGTCATATGGTGACTTTTCAGCTTTACTAAAGAAGGAAGAACTAAACTGCCCCTCCATGCAATAAATACTTCAGGCACAAACGGGCATAGACGTTCCATTAGCTAGCTGGATAACTTCCTTATATGAAAGAATCCAAAGTGCCTGGTGGGATTTGAACCCATAGCATTGAGGGGCAAGTTGTTTTAAGTAAACGACTATAACCACCTGTTAAGACTACCCTTTCAAACCTAGAACATTGTGGAATCATTTCAATAAAGCTATATAATATATATTTCAATGATGGACACACTTGATTAAATGATAATGGTGGGGCATAATATCTGAACTGGGGTTATAAGGTTCAGACGGCCAGGTCAATCTCCCTCAAACCTAAAAAGTCCTTTATCATATGTTACCCTGATATACTTACCATAGATTATTTACAAGTTATAGCACACTATTTTTAAAAAAATATTTGGTTTGTTGTGATATACCTTTCTTTATTGCCTTTTATAATGTGTTTTAATACATGTAAAAAGAAACACAAATCATTTATAATATTGCATAAGAACTTCATAAAAACCTTAACCTACAATATTATTTATATCATACACTTTTTATGAACCCCAGCTACAAAAGTGAGCCAAAGGTTTCAAAGTTAAATGCTCATGCTTAATATAAATGTCTATTTCAAAGATGTACGTAAGTTTCAATTAGATTACTTCCATGCCAAAATAATATCTGACTTTTGATTTGCACTAAAATTTTCACACAAAAAATCTCAGGTTTTACATTTCTATATATTGATTACAACTTTTCTATAATTCTAAAGTAGCGTTAAATTTCAATTAGGTGTATAATACAATGTATATAATATATTTTCTTTTTCATTTTTCAACTCCGCCAAATTTTACCAATCATTTCAACCAGGTGTTCCGTAGATGATGAAATAACTTTATTACTTTATCGCTGTTTCTATATTGTTTGAATTAGCCTCAAATCACTACTTGGGGGTATTAAAATATCTTGACACCATTGTTAACACATACATTACTATGCATAATAGCTGTAAATGTATGCATAATCAGACTTACTTTAAAGCAAACAGAGAAACTCTTGATTAAGAAAATTTAATCCTGAAATATATATCAAGTGCCGCGTTATTTTACACAGCTGGCCAATATGAGTGAAAATGACACAATTGAACAAGTCTTCAAGCTGTGTGAACACATCTATTTCTATGATTCTCCCATACATTTAGACTTGTTTTATAAAAAAAAAATGAGCTATTTATTTAACTACCGATACTCAATGTTTAAAATCAATCAAACAATATTTTTAGGGTCAGTATACCAGAATCTTATGCTGAGGAACTTCAACTAAGAATAAGCATCTTGAAGGTGACACAAAATGAATCCTTAAACTTTTTATCTCAAAGGCTAAATGCTAAAGTTCAAAGCCCTATCAAATACATGCAATCATTTTAAAAGTCGGTTTCATTTTGTGACCAAAAAGTTTGAAATAGGTCACATTGACCTTTGACAAAAGCAAAAGCAGTAAAGTAAACAAAGGGGCACAAATATGTCAAATTGTAATTAAGTGTTGCAAAACTTGGCCATTTTTATGTGAAAGAAACCTGTTCATATACTTTTTGTGTATATTCATTAACATAGTTAATTTACAACATACAGACACTTCAAAGTAAACAAAAGAATGTAAATGTTAAATTAATTGTATCCAAAAAACTAACAATATACAATAGAAACGCAGCAAGCATCTGTCCCTGTACAAAGTAGGGGAGACGCTGGTTTTTACTTTAGTAGTTGATATGAAGAGGCGAGAGGACATTCCACCTCCAGAAAAAAACTAAATTTTCACACACAGGTTCTTAATAGATACTGACTTTGTTCTCTAAACCTTAATAAATAAAGCTTCATTGAAGAGTGAACTCTGACTTTTGGTAAAAAAAAAAAAAAGGTTTTGTTAATAACTTGTTAGCAAGTTGGCGTTTTGACTCAGTCAAATGCGGTTAATTATCTAGTGTCATTCATATTACCTGTTTCCGTAAAATATTGTAACATACATAAAATTATGATCTTTACTCATTTGCAACAGAAAGTGTGTACATGGTTACTTGGATATTCTGTACTATACATACATGTATATGAGCAAACATGGCAAATTCAGTATCAAAATTTGAGACATGAATTGGTTTACTTTCTATTGAAATTTGATCATTATCAGAATTTTAGTTTCATGTACATTTTTAAATAGTGGAAGAGTGAAAAGTTAAAATTGCAGAATTATGGCTTTATTAGTATTACATGTAAGTTTTTTCAGTCTTGATATGTGACCATTAATTAGTATCTGTTATGTTCATCGCATGCATGGATCATTAAGAGAGTGTTTGAGACAGCATGGACCTGACATAACACAATATGGACATGGGTTTGAATGATGTTACATTTAAAAAATTAAGTATCCAAAGACAAATATGCATTTCAAAAAGGCACACTTCTGCAACTTTTATTTTTCATCCCTTAGCTATTTACATGAAACAAAAGTTATGATAATAATCAAATTCCATTTCACATAAACCACTGTGTACCAAATATACCAATATTTTACTTAAATAAGTATACAAATTTTCCTTTTAAGTTAAATACACATAAATAAAATACAGACCCTCATGAAAAAAAAACTCAAAATTTAAAATAAGAGAATATTTGCATTTTATGTAAACAGCTAAGACCAGAAGAGTTACTCCCCTTTTAAAGAATACTTGGTAGTGTAGGCCTTACTTCAAATCATCTCAGATATCAGTGACCAAGGTGTTTCTGCTGCTACATAACCTGACAGCTTGAGCCATATTGATATCAAAACATTTTTTCTCATGCGACACTATGAATTGTCAGTTCAAGATTTGAAAGTGAGTCATAAGCTTAAACATTTTTTTGTAGCTTACAACACAATCATATTAATATAAATTCTGTATAAACTAAGACTGTAAGCAGAATCCACAATGATTAATATGTTGTACAAGCATGAAGCTTGTTTTACGATCAAGTAAAAGAATTACAATTAATATTTATAAATATAATACTTCATTTTTATATATCTATAAAAGGCTAGACCAAATGATTACCAAAGCATGGTATCTGAATAACAAACTGAGTAAGAGTGAGATTATAACTATAATGTACCACACATTTTTTTTTTTTTGGTGGGGGTGGGGATGTGGTGGTGGTGGTGGGGATGGGGCTTATTATTGACTAGTATACAACTTTCTATGATTTAATCAAAATAGGGAGTAGTGTATAGACAGCTTTAATTGAGGGCTATAAATCTAACTTTAAAGCAAATTTATATTATTCCAACCCTTTCCTATCAGTAATTTGTAGGTGTGGGAGAGTGGGAGCTATTCAAAACCATTTCTGATGATAAATTTGCTAATATTATGAAATTTCTTTTTACATCAATAAAAATTATGAAGAAAATAAGTAAAAGACTACATACCCTAACTTCTGATATACATCTAGAAAATGATTTATATTCTTCAGCACATGTATTCTCCTTGAAATCATGTTTCTTCCAACATGTCATTAATACCAACTTCTCCTCCTTACATGCACCTGAAAACAAAATAAAACACAACATAAAAAATGTGTAAACAGTTTCAACGTGATAAAAAGAAAGTGTATACAGTTTCAGCATGACATAAAGACAGTGAAAACAGTTTTACATGACAAAGAGAAAGTGTAAACAGTTTCAACATGACACATACAAAATGTTAACAATTTCAGCATGACATAAAGCAAGTGGGAAAAATTACAGCATGACATAAAAGAAAGAGTTAACAGTTTCAGCATGGCATCAAGCAAGTGTATACAGTTTCAGCAACATAAGGAAAGTATAAAAAGTTTCAGCATGACATAAAGACAGCCATCGTTGGAACCCTAGTTACAAGTTCCATATATACTACATTTAATATACCTATACTGGTAAACGGTTACATCCTGGGTTACCGAGGATGAAAGAAAGTGTAAACAGTTAAAGATTTTTCCTAAAATTGTACCAAACTTTTAAAACAGTATTAGGTATTTTAAGAGAGCAGGTTTCATTACATTGACTCCATAATGATGACTCTCCTCCTTTACTGGGTGTAAAGATTAAAAAATGTCATGCCAATTGCTTTATTTCCAGCAAAAGTGCAAAATTGAGTAGAACCATCCATTGATCTACCATTACCTAGGTGGATAGCTATTTAGTATTTACAAAATGCTTCAGGCATCTGGGCCATCACAAGGCACTTGCCTTGTATTACTGTATTAGTGACGTGGCAAGTGACTAATGATCAGCACATGGTTACTAACTTTGAAATGCCTCCATAAAGTGTCATTTAGACCTCAAATATAAAACGAATACTTTACCTAAACTCACATAGAGGGAATAAAATATAACAACATATAATATACAGTACAATGTGCTTTTGTATATTTTGCACTAGGGATGCATTGGTCATTATAATTAAATGAATTCTTCAGCAGGATCTGATATACATTTTGTGTCAGAATCAAGGTGGGTATAATGTTCATATATAATATAACACAGTATCTTGATAGAAAGACAAACAATGCTAGTGTCATTTTTCTTTTATTTTCTATATCATTTAGAATATTTTTTGTGATATTTGTATCAATACAAAAGATTGTGTACAAATATTTATAAAACACATATATAAACGGCACTTTTAATGAGTGTTCAAGGATCTAAGTTATGAACTTTCTCGAATTATCTGGGAATTTATTTTTTGCTGAAGGCTGGTTGATATGTAAGGATTTTATTCTAATATCACTTCATATTTTTTGTGCCACTATTTTACAGTTAAAAATGCATTATCATATGAAATATTTGTGTTTTATGATTCAATTAAACTTAACTACAGTATGATTAAAATCAAAGTAGAAAGTTTATGCATAACAGTTTTCTGGATTTACTGTTATCTAAGACAATATTTTTTTAAACTATTTATTTTTTTTCTTCATATTCTGAGTTTGTCTTAGGTAAACCAGCACTTCAATGTAGTTATGTTTTTGGATCCCCAAGCGGAATTAGTAACAATTTGTCACAATAACGATTCGCCACATAACAATTCACCACAATGAAATAATACTTCGCCACAGTAGGATAAATTTATAATTGTTTTAAGTATGACTGGTCTTAGTTAAATTTAATTAATACAAAAGAAAATAAACTTTTTAAACATTAATTTATCAAGGACACTGACAGTTTGAAAACTGGTGTGAAAAATTTGTACTTTAACACAGGTCTGTGAAAATTCATTTTTTAACTCAATCTGGCCCCAAGTCAACCCGGCCCTAAATAAGTCAATCCGCCCTCAAGTCAATCTGATTTCTGGTCAACCCAGCCCCATTTTTACTATTTATTATTTAGCCTTACTTTTTCTTCATTATTGTCCTGTCATATATTTTGATGCTCATCTATTTTGACGCCATTTTTGTTTTGACCTTACAGCTGGTGAAAATGACCTTGTATGACGTCATAATTTGCTGACTGCATTGCAAGCATGTATTAACAACGTATAATTAAAACATGTGGAAAGACAGAGACGCTTCACTGACAATACTTCACCTTTATCATGTGCTGTATTTTTTCACCTTTTTACTGATGCAAAATCAATGTTTATGCAAGACATAATTTTGTAAATAAAGCCTTGGGAAAATCTTTACCAGTCCTTTTTTGTTTCTAATTAAACCTTCATTTTAAAATATCTAATGAGTGTCATGTGATTAGAGGTGTCATCGATAAGGATTTTTGTATCGTTATATCGGCAGTGTTTGAAATTAGCACTAGTCCTATAGCCCCTGACTACTAAATTTCTCCTCGGGCTACCAACTTTTCAAAGTAACAAGCCCGGCCAGACTACTGTATTTTCAGAGGCAATATAAACAACTGTTTTGAACAAATGAATCGTGCTAGTGAAATGTCTTTTGGGCTATTGAATATTCCAATCTGGTAGTCCAACCAGCCTTGTGGTTTCAAATACGAATTTCTTACACTATGTCGGTAATGAATTATCGGCAATACAGCGATATATCGATTGCCAGGCTAAATTTTAGCTTTCAAGTCTTTTAAATGTTTCCTTAAAGACACTGACAAAGCAGTTATATTTAGACAAATGCAAAAAAGATAAACTATATAAATGAACAATTTGTTTTTTTTCCATCATATAGCTATAAATGAAAACTAATGACTAGTAACTATAAAGTTTAAAGCCTTTTTACTGTAGTGGTTATTGTTGCTATTGTGTAGTTACTGATCATGCTAAATCCCGTCCTTGCCGTTCCAATTAGGCTGGGTTTAATTGGCAAATTATAGTGTTAAGAACCTGATTTATTATTAAAGTTTAACATTTTGTAATCATAATTTTTACAAAGAAACACTGACAAATTTTTCTTGGCATTTTCCCTTTTTAAAATCTGAATTGAGGGGTCTTGTCATCCACTTAGCAGACGTGCGAGATTACAACGAAATTAGGCAGCATTCGTTAGAGACACTGGGAGGTAACTTTAGCATTTCCGTTTTCATTTTAGAAAAAAAATGTTTCTGGCTTCCTTAACTTTATGTGTCGCTTTTATTTTGACGTTTCCGACAGTAAACAGGTCTATCAGTTCTATAAAACCTGTTTGCTGAAATCTCTTTAGCTAGAAATATATGTGCATTCGATATCCGATATTTAAAAAATGGAATTGATATGGAATCGGATAACAAAGATCGTTGATACACCAATATCGATTGAATCGATGACACCCCTACATGTGATTTTAGAAAACTGTGATAATAACGAGAAACGGGTACATGTCTATAATTAGTGGCGCAATAGCTCAGTTGGTTAGACTACTGATTATCACTCTTGAGGTCCCGGGTTGGATCCTGGGTAACACCCTTGGGATTTTTCAGAGACACTTTCAGTGTTTCCAACCTACCTAGAGGTGTTATTGGTAAGAAATCCAGGTTACAAATCCTCGCATGTATCAGTGCTATACACTGGGCACGTTAAAAAACCAAGGGGTCTATTCAATAAGAGCTAGGGACTACTTCCCGGATTCCCTTGTACCTCATAGCTGTCTCTTTAATGTATACAATGTTTACATGTACCTGCTTATAGTATCGATAATCGTAAACAATTTTAAAGCAGTATGATGTATGTCAGTCACGGTTCAGAACTGTTCACTATTTAGGGGAGAAAGTGTGTAAGCGGCCGGATAGCTCAGTCAGTAGAGCCACGGTACGGTATTCCCAGGGTCCAGGGTTCGAGTCCACGGTCAGGCTGCACATTTTTCTCACCCCGTGACATTTTGAGCCCAACGGGGGACCATGATGGTATAAAGCTCCGAGTCCAATTTCACATTGTTCTTTGAACCCATTAGAAATTCGAGGACGAATTTCAATATAGCGGGGGAGTATGTCACGGTTCAGAACTGTTCATTATTTAGGGGAGAAAGTGTGTAAGCGGCCGGATAGCTCAGTCAGTAGAGCCACTGTACAGTATTTCGAGGGTCTCGGGTTCGAGTCCCGGTCAGGCTGCACATTTTTCTCACCCTGTGACATGTAGATGTAGTCTCAATATTTCGACTGCAAGACAGACTGATTTTACATTCTGATATTACATATCTCTATCGTGAAGGGCGTCCATTGTCTACATAATAAAAAGCACTAAAGCGCACAATTTGTTGGGCTAGTCTTTAATATTTTGGAAATTGGACCATGTTGACCATCAATACTCTAAAGACTTACTTTCTCTATCGCGTTGCTTCTGTGTCGAAACACGGTTCCCTAGAACATTGGGTTGTAAAATTCGTCTATTAGCAACAGACGGAAAATAATTAGTAAATTTCTTCACATTGACCTTCGCACCACGGCCACCACCTTTACACAAAGTTTCTGTAAGATGTGGCATCTTTTAGAGTGTCTTTTAAATAAGAATTTTATTTCGGAATTACTTAATCATGAACATAATTTAATTTGAACACTTGATGAAGTTGTTGTAGCCGTATCAGCTGCAATATTTTTTTATATCTAATTTAGGGTCGCGAATTCTCATTAATACATAATATGAACCAGTTTACGGCAATTATGGTAGGAAACCACTATATTGGCCAGTATCAGTCTTTGACTGAAAAGTGGCAAGAAACGGAAGGAATTTTTTTAATGTGTGTTATTATTTTTTATACGGGTCCCCACCAGTGGGGGAAGGGGGAGGGGGCGGCTATAATGGATTCAAATCAAAATTTATTTATTGTCGGTATACATATATAACATTTTACAAAACATAAGCTATGTATAGGTTTTGACCGACATACATGGATATAAACATAAAACTCATAAAAGAAGCACATTAAGATAAACTTTGAAAGACAAATGGTAAATGACAAGTTAAATTACTATAATGTGGGATGTAGACACTAAATGTTATAATTTAAAGTAAAATAATAATAATTAATAAATAGTAATGATATGCTAAGGATATGCTTAAAAGATGTATACTGTACTGGATTCGCTTTGTGGCGTCGGTCGGTCCGTCTCCATTTTCGTGTCCGCTCTATCAATCCTATACCAATTGAAGGATTTTCTTCAAACTTGGCTCAAATGTTCACATCAACAAGGGGATGTGCAGAACCCATGTTGCCCATGTGTCAACTCAATGTCAAGGTCACAATTGAAGGTCAAATATCAAACAATCAAATATTAGACTGTATGTCGTGTCCGCTCTGTAAGTCCTACACTAATTGAAAGATTTTCTTCAATCTTGGCTCAAATGTTTACCTCAACAAGACACACTTGAAGGTTAAAAATTGATTTAGAAAATATTCTTAAATTTTAACATGTATTTGAATATTTCTGAAACTAGAAAAGATATATGCTTGAAACTAAAAATATATATAAAGTGTCATGTACATTTTGACATAATTATGCTTTTATTTTAACTTCACTGCTTTTGTTTGTTTTAATACATTGGGAAAATGAAAGGTTATATGTAACTGTTTCGAACATGATTTGACAATACAGTATATATTTATACTTTTGCCTGTACAATTTGTCTTTTTTTCACCAGAGATAATTTCTTTTTATGTATATGTATTTGTGCCGCTAAAGTTATTCCCTTAACCACCTTTCGGCAATCCCATATATAGGCCTCTTCGAAACAAACATCGTTTTAGTAGATCTATATCTTAACCACGCATTCAACAGTCAGTTCCCTTGCTGATTTTTTATAGATTAATTTCAAATCACGACTTCAAAATGGTTTGAAACACAATGTTTGGTAAATTAAGTTTACTATACACGATTTTTTTTCGGTATGCCTAAAATACGAAAGTGAGATTTTTGACGAAAGTGAGCGAAAGTGAGCGAAAGTGACTTTTAAAATAGTAAATATAACATTTTAATAGACTTTTAAAACAAACTTGCAGTTTGTAGACGTATATTATTAGAAAATAATTATATTTATTAACAGAAATAATCATAATGATGATTTAATCGCTACTAATTTGCATAATTTCTATACACAAGTTCTTATATCTTCCTTTCGCTCACATTGAAAAATACGAAAGTGACTTATAAAATATTAAATATTCTGTTTTAATTGAAATTTTTACTAAAATTACAATTTGTAGATGTATATTATCAGAACTTGATGATACTTATTTTTTAAAATAATCATTATGATGATTTAATCGCTATTTATTTGCATTATTTTTATACACAAGTTCAGATATCTTCCTTCGCTCAGATTGAAAAAATACGAAAGTGACTTCAAAATATCAAATATAGCGATTAATTTAAATCTATATTAATATAACAGATTGTAGACGTATAGTTTTGGAATTTGATAATATCTATTTTTCAAAATAATCATTATGATGATTTAATCGCCATTTATTTGCATATTTCTATACACAAGTTCAGAAATCTTCCTTTCGCTCACATTGAAAAATACTAAAGTGACATATAAAATATTAAATATACTGGTTAAGTTGATTTTTTTACTAAAATTGCTCTAAGTAGACGTATATTATCAGAAATAATGTATACGAATGAGACAAAATAAGAATAAAGTATGAATTCATATGTTTACGTGCAAAGACCTGTTGTCATAACCTGACTGACCTACATGACATAATTAATGGGTTTACACGGTGTGTAAATCAATCGACCAATCAAATAACCTGATTAAAATATCTACAGACCGGGTCGCGCATTATTAAAATCCATGGGTATGACTAGAATGGACTGGTATCAATATCATTAAATACGGAATAGATTTTTTTTTCACTTTCGTATAAATTTCTTCAAGATCTTAAATAAAAGTTGTCCTCTGTGATTACGTGTATTATTAGAATTTGTTCTCATGTCTATGTATATTACATACTGAGATATATTTAATAAAACTTGAAACATATCATTTTCGCATCCACTTTAATTGATAGTAATCACGACGGTGACCGCATGACGCTTTAATCCCACTATTTAAAGTATTATTATAATCCAATCATAGGTAAGTAACTGATGACACTTGCCCCGTTGTTTATTGAGTGGACAATTGAATTAACCTTTCTTCTGCACCACCATAGATATCTTGCACGGATTAAAGTGGCAGTTATTATGCTCATCCAGGTGTAGATGAGCAATGTACATGTTAATTTGAAAAATAATTTGGAATTTCCCATAATTGTTAAAATAATATTTCACTATGAAAAAAGGAAATAAGTAATCCACGGAAATTTCTATAAATATCGTACTATATATATCGGTAAAGTTCAATCTTTTTATAAGTTAGTTTTTTTTTATATTTTGTGCTAGTCATTTTCATCATCAGTTATAGGTAAATCACCATGAAAACATGAATAATAATGAAAATGACTCATTTATTTTTTTATTATAAAAAGACATTAATATCGTGAATATTGACATTGACTTTCGTCCGATTAAGTCACTTTCGTATTGTTCAATGTTGGCAAAAGTAAGATATCAGAACAGGTATACAGCAATTATGAAAATACATGGATATTAAATCATCATAATGATTTTTTTTAAAATATATTTTATTCATTTCTGAAAACATGCGTCTTTCAGCGCTATATTTGACATTTTTGAAGTCACTTTCGTATTTTTCAATGTGAGGGAAAGGAAGATCTTTTGACTTGTGTAATGCAAATAAAGGGCGGTTAAATCATCATAATGATTATTTTTAAAAATAAATATAATTGACTTCTGTAAGCCACTTTCGTATTTTTCAATGCGAGCGAAAGGAAGATCTCTGTATATAACTTGTGTATAGAGATTATGCAAAATAAATGGCGATTTACCGATTATCATCATAATGATTATCTTTGAAAGTAAATATTATCATTCTCTGATATTATACGTCCACTTTGTGCAATATTAGTAAAAATAATTTCAATTTAAACGGTATATTTTATATTCTATAAGTCACTTTCGTATTTTCGAAAAATATTTTGTTCATGGTTTAAATTTTGTCCGGTAATATGAAGGATCCCAGTACGCGAATAAGAGTTTTTCGCGCTTTAAAACTTTGCAGCCCGGTTGCAAGATTTGGTGGTCTGAATTTTACGACATATCAGGAAAGAAATTAAAAAAGATGAGCGACCGGTTAAAAGAACTACGAGAAAGATCACAGAAACGCAAGCAGCTTCTGGCTCAAGCGGTAAGTGTAATCAAATTAAAGAATCGAAGGAAATGCTGGGCAATCGGGTTTGAACTCGGTCCAAAAGGAAGTTTCTACCCCAAAATATTAATCAAATTATTGACCAATAGCAACCCTAGTCCAATATATTAGACGTTACAGGCTTGTTATAGTTTTTGTCGGTCAAGCCTGACGTCTAATAGCTATTGCTCAAAAACGCATAGCATCATAAAAAATTCCAAAAATGTCTATTGTCTTGCCTTTCAAGCTTTATTCAAAAGCTTATCATATTTTCTTTCAATTTCATGCTCAATCATAGACAAAAACTTTCAAACGATGTACATATCAATTTAAAATAAAATATAAACATCAATCTATTTTTGTCTATCAGCCATACTGGTTAAGCAAGGTGCTTTACAGATTGATTCCAAATTTTTGAACGGAAAAATATATTCGAACACACTGACGGTGCATGGGCAATTATTTCGTTAGAAAAATATTCCGTTAGATTGTTCTGACTCAGTTAAACGCTTGCATTTGAATTAGCCAATCAGATTTCGCGCACTTTACGGCCGCCATTTGTTTATCGGCTGTTAAGGGAATTGAAATACATGAGAGGATTTAATCATGATTTTTCGGATGTGACAGTTTAATTATTTTGACAAAAGGTATTTATTTTTTAGTTTTGTTCATAAATAGGTCAAAAATTATGTAAATTCACGCTGTCTTCATTGTTTTTCGTTCCGCCCGATTTTCTGGCGGAACATGCTATGGGTTTTTGAGCAATTTCGATATGACGTTGCTTTGCCCAGAAGCAAAAATATCTCAAAGCGACGTCATATTTATAGGACTATAGCAACCCCAAACCGATTGAAAATGGCCAAAATGTAATTTCAACTGTAAGCATTGAAATATGTTAGATTTTTTTTTTGGAATTATTGTTTTTTAAATGTGATAACCAGTCCATCATAAATCTTGGCCAAAGTGTACTTCCCAAATCTGGTCTGAATTGTCCCAAAATCTGGTCTGAAATGTTCCCAAATTTAGTCTGAAATCTTCTACATCAATCATCATACTGCTTTAAAATCGTTTACGATCACTCTAAGCAGGTATACATTGTATATATTTTTAAGAGACCGCTATGAGATACAAGGGAATCCGGGAAACAGTTGTCAAGTTTTGGTTTCACTTATGAGATTTTTATCGATATTCTGAGCAGTATTTGTGATTAAAGGTTAAGAATCGCTGTACTCCTGGACTTGCTGCACTGCAAGATTATAAACCAGGATTGAACCTGGGACCTCAGGAGTGATAATAAGTGGTCTAACCAACTGAGCTATCGCTCCACCACAAATGTTCCAAAAAATGTGGTCAGAAATGTCACAAATTATGGTCTGAAGTCACTGTGGTCAGAGGTGTCCATCTTTCGTTAGGCAGTAGGTTACAACAACTAATTGGTTCCCATTATGGGAGCAACCTTGTGTAACCTTTGTATCCCTTGTCATGAGGGGGTGAAAAATAATTGTGGTTTTGTGCCATATATGTAGATATGTTCTCATGAGGTGGTGAAAAATAATTGTGGTTTTGTGCCAATAAAAAATTTAATTATATGGCATCATAACATATATGTTTCACAAATATCTATTGTTATTAATTTGCTGTTATATCATTATGCATGAACGTGACTATACATCATGTATTATTTTGTATATATGTATACTTGTAGTTAGGAGTTGACAGTCCAGATGATCTGAAAGGAGTTCTCAAAAGTAAAGAGGAAATTAAGCAATCTAAAGCAGAAAAGCAATCAAGGTAAGATAAGTTAACATTATTGATCTTGTAAGGAATTTCATTATCATAATGTTAAAATGCAACAGTTACGAGACTGTTAATATACAATGTAATATGCTACAAAGGCATTCCATTATTATACCCCCCCCCCCCACAACAAAGTTGTAAGGGGGGTATACTGGAATCAGCTTGTCCGGCCGTCCGGCTGTCCGTCAGTTTTTTCTTGTCCGCCCAATAACTTAAGAAAACTTAAGTGACCCACAGTCTTCATATTTAGCATGGAGGTTAGTCATGATTAGTAGATGACCCCTAATGACTTTGAGGTCACCAGGTCAAAGGTCAAGGTCACAGGGGCCTTGACTTCAAAAAGCATGTCTGCCCAATAACTTAAGATTCCTTTGACCCGCAGTCTTCATATTTGGCATGAAGGTTAGTCATGATTAGTACATGTAGATGACCCCTATCGATTTTGAGGTCAAAGGTCAAGGTCACAGGGGCTTTGACTTCCAAAAGCTTGTCCGCCCAATAACTTAAGATTCCTTTGACCCACAGTCTTCATATTTAGCATGAAGGTTAGTCATGATTAAAAGATGACCCCTATTGATTTTGAGGTCAAAGGTCAAGGTCACAGGGGTCTTGACTTCAAAAAGCTTGTCCGCCCAATAACTTAAGATTCCTTTGACCCACAGTCTTCATATTTGGCATGGAGGTTAGTCATGATAAGAAGATGACCCCTATTGTTTTTGCGGTCACCAGGTCAAAGGTCAAGGTCACAGGGGCCTTGACTATGGAAAGCTTCTCCGCCCAATAGCTTAAGATTCCTTTGACCCACAGTCTTCATATTTGGCATGGAGGTTAGTCATCATTAGTAGATGACCCCTATTGATTTTGAGGTCACCAGGTCAAAGGTCAAGGTCACAGGAGCCTGTACTTCAAAAAGGTTGTCCGCCCAATAACTTAAAATTCCTTTGACCAACAGTTCATATTTGGCATGAAGGTTAGTCATGATTAGTAGATGACCCCTATTGATTTTGAAGTCACCAGGTCAAAGGTCAAGGTCACAGGGTCCTGGAATTCAAAAAGCTTGTCCGCCTCCTTTGACCCACAGTCTTCATATTTGGCATGAAGGTTAGTCATGATTAGTAGATGACCCCTATTGATTTTGAGGTTACCAGGTCAAAGGTCAAGGTCACCGGGGCCTGGACTTCAAAAGTTTGTCCGCCCAATAACTTAAGATTCCTTTGACCCACAGTCTTAAAATTTGGCATGGAGGTTAGTCATGTTTAGTAGATGAGCCCTTTTGATTTTGAGGTCACTGGATCAAAGATCAAGGACACAGGGACTTTTACTTCAAAAAGTTTATCCACCAAATAACTTAAGAAACTTTTTATATGTGGCATGGAGGTTAGTCATGATTAGTAGATGATCCCTATTGATTTTGAGGACACTTGGTCAAAGGTCAAGGTCACATGGGGCCTTGACTTAAAAATTTTTATCCGCCCAATACTTTAAGATTCCTTTGACCCACATTCTTCAAATTTGGCATGGAGGTTAGTCATGATTAATAGGTAACCCCTATCGATTTTTAGGACACTGGGTCAAAGGTCAAGGTCACAGGGGCCTTGACTTAAAAAGTTTGTCCGCCCATTAACTTAAGATTCCTTTGACCCACAGTCTTCATTTTTGGCATGGAGGTTGATCATGACCATAAGGTGACCCCTTTTGATTTTGGGGTCACTGGGTCAAAGGTCAAGGTCACAGGGACCTTGACAAAAAAATAAGCTTTTCCCCTCAATTGCTTAAGAATGCCTGTCCGCAGTGTATTGATTTTGACATTTTCACATTTGAAGCATGTAGAATACATAACTTAGCAATGCACTGGCTTAGTAACCTCAGATTTGGCTGGGAGGATGTCCTTGAGCTCAAAATGGCCACTGTTGATTCTGACAAAGTGGTATGCGGGGGTATTCACGCCATGACAGTGGCAGTTCTAGTTGTCACAGGAGGTTGAAGTAAATGAAAACATATTTATTAATTAAAACAACATTTAAAATGATTTTAACATAAAGTTGTTAAGGATAATGCCTGTTTACAATACACTTTTTATTTAGGAGTAAATGATGTTAACAGAACATACACAAATATGTGTATGCACATGTCTTGTGTGCAATAATAATACTTTTTAATAGAATCATAATCAAGACATTATTTTTCTAGTTCTGATACTTCTACCAAAAAGAAATCAAGACGATCAAGTGTAGAAAAATCTAGTGAACAACATGAGAAAGAAGGAAATGAGGTATTTGTTAAATGAGGTTGAAGATCACTTTTTCTTAATTAAGTTTGGGTCATTTTGTCTGAAAAGGTACCTTTTGGTAAATGGAGGCATTTCCAGTAATGATAGTTAATAATTTTTCTCAGTTGTGATGCAAGAGTTCAGAAAATGGTTGCATACTGGATGTTTTTTCTTAGTGGGAGCATATTGTGATAGGGTTGGTCTGTTCATCTGTATGCACATCATGTTATCCTTGTCTGATCAATAACATAAGAAGGATAAACTGTGGTTAATTTAACTTAAAAGGAGCACTGCCAGTAGATGACCCCTATTAACTTTTAGGTACATTAGATCAAGATCAAAGTGTCTGTATACTATAGTCCTTGAGTCCTTGTCCAATCAATAGCTTGAGAGGGAATAAACTTTTTAGAGTTGGCCACAGTTAAAACAAATGTAGTACATATTAAAATTGTTTATTGTATAATTGTTTATTATTACAGAAAATTATTATTACAGAAAAAAGAAGAGCAGTTTGAAACAGATGAGATTTACACAGACTCTAGTGCTTTTCTGAAGGTATTACTTAAACATTGAAATAGAAAAGGAATGTTAAGATAAATTCTTATCAGACTATCAAATTTCTATAAATCATCCAAATTTTGTTAAAAATTTTCTTGTAAAAATGAGAGAATTTTAGTGAATTTCCTGTTTGATTCAACAGCAGTCTAGATTTTATATGAT
Organism: Ruditapes philippinarum; assembly: GCF_026571515.1. NCBI lineage: Eukaryota > Metazoa > Mollusca > Bivalvia > Venerida > Veneridae > Ruditapes > Ruditapes philippinarum. Next base: position 362,092 of record NW_026867092.1, read on the forward strand.
TCTAGAACAGTTTATATATTATAGGGTACCCAGAGTGCAAATCCACACAATGATTATTGTCAGCATTTTGTTGATACTGGAGAACGGCCTCAGAACTTTATACGAGATGTTGGTAAGTACAGTTGATAAAATGTCAACATACTATTATTAATCTCCTGAATTTCTTAAATGGACCTGTCCAGCTTCAATTTTTATGGAATGTCTATAACCATTTTTAGGTGTGCCAGGATGAAAAATATAATTATAAAGTAAGGCAACAGTGTAGTACTTGGTCTGAAGGTTTACCATTTTCAATTTATAGCAGGGTTAGGGTTATACAAAGCAAAATTTAATGACTAATGAGGCTGGTTTGTTATGGAATGGTATAGAACAATATCAGGATATTTTATGTTAAGATTTCTAACAGGACAAAACAAGAATGTTAATACAGCAATTTCTATCTCCTGAAATGAAATTTGGTACAGATCTTGTTGAAAGATATGTGTATAGTTTTGCCAGTGGACAGAGGCCATCAGATACTTGTTAAAATGTCCTTTGTTTCCAGTTGGCATTCATAAAGAGTGCAGGACATGGTGCAAAAGTTTTCAAATAGTTTCTTATTTTATCAACAAGCTACACTGTATTTAACAAACCTATTTTGCAATAAGAATTTTATTATGTTATTCTTTAAGACAATCATGCATGTTTATATTTGTTTGTAGGCCTTGCTAACAGATTTGAAGAATATCCGAAGCTACGTGAACTAATCCGGTTAAAAGATGAGCTCATATCACATACAGCAATACCTCCAACGTAAGTATGTTTGACTAATTTTTTTACTGCTAGAAACTGGAAAAACTCAATTGGCTGGGTAGAGATATGTTGATAAATATTAAAAATTCACTTTTTACATATAATTTGCAAACTCTTTATATAATCTTTTTAAATAAATTTGAATTTTAGATTTTTTTATTTACCTATCTGAAGAGTGACGCATCACAGATACCAGAAACATACTTGAATTATGACATAGATAATTCCTGTTAAACATGTTAATTTCTTGGAAGCTTAGGTAATTTAGGTTTGTATTTTTTTTGGTGTGAATCTTAATATAAAGGGGTAGCTAAAATGTGAAATAGATATGTTTTAATTTGTGAAGGTACCTGAAAAGTGAAATGTTACGGTAGCTTTATATTTTTCTACTTTAAGGTATATGAAATGTGACCTTGAGATGTTTGAACTATCAGAACTAGGTTGTCCGTTTGATGTGATTCTATTGGAACCTCCACTACAAGAATATCAGAGAGCACAGGGTGCTGTGTTTGACAAGTACTGGGACTGGGATGAGGTAAAAACTGTAGCAGGCTTTACCTTTTATGTGCACATTTTTTTTACATTTTTTTAGCTCACCTGTCACAAAGTGACAGGGTGAGCTTTTGTGATCGCTTTTCGTCCGGCGTCCGTCCGTCCGGCCTCCGTCCGGCGTCCGTCCGTAAACTTTTTCTTTAAATGACATCTCCTCATAAACCACTGAGCCAATTTCATCCAAACTTCACAGGAATGTTCCTTTGGTGGTCACCTTTAAAAATTGTTCAAAGAATTTAATTCCATGCAGAACTCTGGTTGCCATGGCAACCGAAAGAAAAATCTTTAAATATCTTCTTTTAAACAACCCTAAGAGCTAGAGCTTAGATATTTGGCATGAAACATCTTCTAGTGAGTGTCTACCAAGTTTGTTCAAATAAAAGCCCTGGGGTCAAAATTGGCCCCGCCCCAGGGGGTCATTGATTTTCCCTATATGCATATAGTAAAAACTTAAAAAGTCTTCTTTTAAAGAACCCAAAGAGCTAGAGCTAAGATATTTGGCATGAAACATCTTCTAGTGAGTGTCTACCAATTTTGTTCAAATAAAAGCCCTTGGGTCAAAATTGGCCCCGCCCCGGGGGGTCATTGATTTTCCCTATATGCATATAGTAAAAAGTTAAAAAATCTTCTTTTAAAGAACCGTAAGAGCTAGAGCTTAGATATTAAGCATGAAACATTTTCTAGTGAATTTCTACCAAGTTTGTTCAAATAAAAGCCCTTGGGTCAAAATTGGCCCCGCCCCAGGGGGTCATTGATTTTCCCTATATGCATATAGTAAAAACTTAAAAAATCTTCTTTTAAAGAACCCAAAGAGCTAGAGCTAAGATATTAAGCATGAAACATCTTCTAGTGAGTGTCTACCAAGTTTGTTCAAATTAAAGCCCTGTAGTGAAAATTGGCCCCACCCCGGGGGGTCATTGATTTTCCCTATATGCATATAGTAAAAACTTAAAAAATCTTCTTTTAAAGAACCATAAGAGCTAGAGCTTAGATATTTGGCATGAAACATCTTCTAGTGAATGTCTACCAAGTTTATTCAAATAAAAGCCCTGGGGTCAAAACTGGCCCCGCCCCAGGGGGTCATAGATTTTCCCTATATGCATATAGTAAAAACTTAAAAAATCTTCTTTTAAAGAACCCAAAGAGCTAGAGCTAAGATATTTAGCATGAAACATCTTCTAATGAGTGTCTACCAAGTTTGTTCAAATAAAAGCCCTGGGGTCAAAATTGGCCCCGCCCCAGGGGGTCATTGATTTTCCCTATATGCATTTAGTAAAAACTTAAAAAATCTTCTTTTAAAGAACTCAAAGAGCTAGAGCTAAGATATTTAGCATGAAACATGTTCTAATGGGTGTCTACCGAGTATGTTCAAATAAAAGCCCTGGGGTCAAAACTGGCCCCGCCCAGGGGGGGGGGGGGTCATTGATTTTCCTTGTATGTGTATAGCAAAAACTTAAAAATCTTCTTTGAAAAAACCCAAATAGCTAGAGTTTAGATATTAAGCATGAAACATCTTTAAGTAAATATCTACAAAGTTTGTTCAAATAAAAGCCCGGGGGTCAAAACTGGCCCTGCCCCAGGGGTGTCATTGTCTTTAACTATATGTGTATAGTAAAAACTTTAAAAATCTTCTTTTAAAAAACCCAATGAGCTAGAACTTAGATGTTTAGCATGAAACATCTTCTACCAAGTCTGTTCAAATAAACAAATAAAAGCCCTTGGGTAAAAATTGGCCCGGGGGGGGGGGTGGGGGCTATATACAGGTGAGCGACCTCAGGGCCATCATGGCCCTCTTGTTTTATATATCATTTGTGCCCAACCTGTTAGCACAGCCGGAAAAGGTTTAGGTCTTTGGACTTTGAACTTGTGAGGTTGAATCTTTCCTGCAACACATGATATTGAAAATAGATATTAACAATATGAAACTATACCTCGTCCATAAGAAATATAATTCTCATTTTATTAAACGCTTTACAACAAACTTTTAACATTGTCAGATATGTTAAAAGATGAGTAAAATTATGTTATAACTGTACACGTATTATATGCAAATGTTCTTTGTGCAAATGTTCTTAAAGTTTTTAAATAAAAGATAAAAAAAAAGATATTGAAAATAGAAATTTAAATATATTTTTAAACTCGAAATTTTTCCACCTCTACTTTCACTTGGGGCATAATTGACTTTTATTCATAAAAAATACTGGTTTAGAATACAGGAACATTTATAGTTTTGTTTGGTTGCCAAGTGCCTGTATATGACTTGTATAATTACAGTCTCAAAATGGCAAATAATAAAATATTAAAACTTTATTATGCAACATGAATTTATACTGTGCCAATTTCTCAATCATGTTCACCTAAAATCATTATTACATGTATTTTGATTAAACAAAAAAAATCTGACCTATGTCTTCAATTACATAGAATCTATACAAAAAGTAACAATTAGACACATGAAAGTAACATTTTGAAGTCAAAGATACAATGAATGAAGTTTATTTTTTACATGGAAAGTACACATATTGTTGTTGTTTTTAACAAATAGATAGAAAGATTAGACATACCTTCTGTGGCAGCACAGAGATCTTTTATATGGATATGGTGTGGTAATGCTGAAGGTCTGGAAAGGGGTAGACAGGTAAGTTCTGTGTTTTATGTTACTCTTATGCATCAGCATTTTTTCTGTTTTTCCTCTTTTATAAAGGGGAATCTGAGGCCAAGTGGTTAAGGTTGTTGACTTAAAACCACTTGCCACTCAACACTACGGGTGTGAATCCTGTGAAATGATACTTATAGTTGGTCATCTGATATTTTCTAACAATAGTAAACCTGAAAAGTTGCCACGGGACGTTCCAGTGTTGTGTGACTTAAAATTCAAGCAAAGTTATATATTTCATTAGTTCTTTAAATACAATTCATATTAATCAAAACAAATTTATTTTACTAATACTGAGGAAAGATGGTAAATGATTTAAATCATGGAAAGTTTAGTTCATGTGTAAAATATGTAGATGTTAAATGCATAGATTGTTTTTTGAAAATATGTTTTGTTATTCATGGAATAACATCTATGATTATTTGTTTTTCAGTGTTTGAAGCTTTGGGGATTCAGGAGATGTGAGGATATTTGTTGGATAAAGACAAATATACAAAATCCTGGACACAACAAAAATCTTGAACCAAATTCTGTACACCAGAGAACAAAGGTGAAATGTCTTTTATCACTTATTTTAGATTCAGATTATTGATTTAATATTGTTTACAAAGTGTTGTAATCAGTATAGCAATATAAATATTAGTAAAAACTGAATATAATTTGACAATTGCAAAAAAATTATCTAGCACATGATTAATATTGAATGCCCATAATGTCATGTCCTTCACCGCTTTGGGTTTGCATCCTGACAGGGACTTTGGATTCTTTCATGTGAGGAAGCTTTAGTATGCCGGTGGTTCTATTCAGGTGCCAGTTTATACCTGAAATTATGCACGGAAGTGCACCCAAGGTCTTTTTCCACCAGTAAAGCTGAAAAGTCGCCATATGACCTATACTGTGTTGGTACAACGTAAAACTAAACAAAAGAAAAAAAGAATGCCTATAATCTTTGACTACTGCAAAAACGCTGTACAGATCAAATACTTCAAACCACCACATGGTATATCTTGGTACGACAAGCATTTCATAATTAACTTTGTAAAACTTCAATAGTATAAAGGCATTGTTAACAATAGTTATGAAATTAAAACAAAAGTTTATTTCCCTTTCATTTATGCAGGAGCACTGCCTCATGGGTATTAAAGGAACTGTGAAGAGAAGTACAGATGGAGATTTCATACATGCAAATGTTGATATAGATCTAATAATCGAGGAAGAACCACCATATGGCAGCAAAGACAAACCTGTAGAAATATTTCACATGATTGAACATTTCTGTTTAGGAAGACGTAGGCTCCACATATTTGCTAGAGACAGCACCATCCGTCCTGGCTGGCTGAGTGTTGGTCCTGAATTGACTAGTAGTAATTATGATCGTGAGAGATATATGTCATATTTCTCTGCAGACACTGATCTCACCACTGGATGTAGTGAAGAGATTGAAAGATTGAGACCCAAGTCACCAGTGCCAAAAAATAAACAAATGGGAGGTGCCCCAAGGGGTCAAAGAGGAGGAAGGGGTGGACCTCCTAGAGGTGGACCAATGGGACCTGGTAGGGGTGGTAGAGGTATGGGAATGAATAGAGGTCAGCCAAGGGGTATGAGGGGGATGGGAAGAGGTCCTCCAAGGGGTGCATTTCGTTAATGTCTGATAGCATTATGATAAGTGTATGATATACATGTATATTACCTGTAAAACAAGTATTCTACATTGAATGTCAGTAATGCTAAGGAATTATGGCCTTGGGTCCTTTGTGAAAATTCTTTTGTAGATAATGGAAATGATAGTTAATGAAATGGCTCAAATTGGCACTGGATAATTTTTACACATGATACTTTTTTATATGACTCATTATCAGTGGTCTTAATGTAATGAAAATAACTTTTTGTTTAAATATATGCGTTTAAAACTGCATGCCTCCAGATGAGTCTAAATATGTCAAGAAAACTTGAACAAAATGTGCATTGTACTAAGATTTTAAGAAAGTAAAAAGATTCACGTCATTATTTACATTATGTTGGATTAATGATAATTTTGCAGCCAACACAGTAAGGGCTGTTTATGCGTATTTTAATCTCTTTTTGGTACTTTATTTTGATTATAAGAGCCATTTGCAATGTGTAAATTTCTATCTTTGTTCACTTCGCAATATTTTTACTTTTAATTACATTGCAAAATTTTCATGAAAAACATTATGAATCTGGAGGCATGCTGGAGTAAGATAAGTCATTTATAGAAAAAATGCTTATCAATACCAAGTTAAAATGCTAATATTACAAAATAGATTTTTTTTTAAACTGTGAAGGTTGTTGGCTCATATGTTTTGATATTTTTGGGCACAAAGAAGTGGTCTTAAAATACAACTGTAATGAAAAGATAATTATAGTGATGCACCAATTTATTTATTATCTAACACACATCAATATACATGTTTGTACAATGAAATATGCATGTAGAAAATTAATGAATTGTTATTTGATAAAATATTAATTCTGATGTAAATTTGTGCATGTCAATACAGAAAATGCATTAAAAGTAATAGAAATAAACTGCTTTGTGTTAGAATTCCTAAGTAATTTTAAGTGCTCAAGATAAGAGATTTCATGCTTTAGTCATTACATTTTTTTTAAACCAAATGATCTGTCTTGAAAAAAAAATGTAAACAAAAATTAAAAGGTATGGAGCCATAACTACAGCTGTCAAAAGAATTTGGCCTTGTCCTTCTTCACAGGTGTGAAGGACTGTTGTAGATCCATATGCCACTAGCACTTGGGGTTATCCTGGTTTTAGGTAAAGCAAAATAACAAGAATATATGCATGCATATTGTACTTTCTCCATGACTCCTTACTACACAATATTAGTGTAAATTGACCAAGATTTTAATGATAACTAGAAATGTGTCATCATGCCACGGATGCCCCCGCATGCAGCCAAAATTTCAGATGTTATAATATAGTTCCAAATTTGTTTGCACAAATTATTTTTTTCATTTTAAGTTCAAAGCCCTTAAAACTTTTCAATGTTAACACAAACCATTTTCATACAATGTTCAAGGCACTTAAATTATTCAGTCTAAACCTTTTGAAAATAGCATATTTCATATTTGTAGCCAAAATAATGGCTACATACATTTCAGTGCTGAAACTGAAAGTTCAAAATTTTTCCAACATTCAAGAAAGATAAGTTTGTCCAAAATCATTGAACCACGACCAAATTCAAACTTAAACTGCTTATTCCTAAGATGTATCTATATTATTTTCAAAGTGAAAGGGACATAACTCTGCCAAAAAATCATCGAACCATGGCCAAATTCAAACTTGACCTGCCCATTCCTTTGACATATCCATATGTCAAATTTGAGTTGTTGAGTAGATAATGAACAGAAACTGTAAATTTCATATTATTTTCAAAGTGAAAGGGGCATTACTCTGCCAAAAATCATTGAACCATGACCAAATTCCAACTTGGCCTGGGCATTCCATAAAATTAACCATATGTCAAATTTGAGTTGAATGTGTTGTACCAATGGGGAGATAATAAACAGAAACTGAAAATTTCATATTATTTTCAAAGTAAAAGGGGCATAACTCTGCCAAAAATCATTGAACCATGACCAACTTTGAACTTGACCTGCGCATTCTTGTGACGTATCCATATGTCAAGTTTGAGTTGAATGTGTTGTACCATTGGGGAGATAATGATCGGAAACTGAAAATTTCATATTATTTTCAAAGTGAAAGGGGCATAACTCTGCCAAAAATCATTGAACCATGACCAAATTCGAACTTGACCTGTATTTTCTCACGACATATCCATATGTCAAATTTGAGTTGAATGTGATGTACTGTTGGGGAGATAATGAACGGAAACTGAAAATTTCATATTATTTTCAAAGTAAAAGGGGCATAACTCTGCCAAAAATCATCGAACCATGACCAAATTCGAACTTGACCTGTATTTTCTCATGACATATCCATATGTCAAATTTGAGTTGAATGTGTGCAACCGTTACTAAGATGATGAACGGAAACTGATGATGACGGAATGACAGAATGACGGAAGGACGGAACAGGGTAACACTATATGCCCCGGCCATTACATGGCGGGGGCATAAAAAGTAATGTCATTATTTGTGCCCAATCCTTGAGTTCAAGCAGGGATAATGCTTTGTCTATTGCACCTATAGAGACAGGACAGTCTGTACATCTATATAGTCAACAAGAATTCTGTTTTTTGTTTAATTTGATTTTGGTTATCAATTCCCTCACTAGAATGTGACACTTCAAAGTGGGACATTTTGGTTTTATAAGTAAAGCATTGGACTGGTTTAGAGGAGACAAATTTGATCACATCTGTACAGTGTCTTGGTCAAACATGTTTTTTTGGTTGGGTTTTACATCCCACAAACACAGTTTAGGTCATATGACGACTCTTCCGTTTTAACTGGTGGAGGAAAACATCGAGTTCCTCTCCCTGCATTATTTCAAGAACAAACGGACACCTGAGAAGAGCCAACATTCCGTAGAACATTGTCAAAATATTTGTTTAAGTTTTTGCATTAATTATTTAAAGCCAATTACTAAGAATATTATTAAAAGTTTTTGGTGTAAAACAAGAAAGTACTACATTATGGCTCTAATCCATACACATTTGATGGCATCTCCCATGCACTATGGCCATCAATCGAACCATTCATCAACAAACCAGCTCTCAAAAATTGCAGATATCTGTCATAACTACAGGACTACAACTTCGTAACCCACCAGTGGATTAAGATGTATCTCCTGAACAAGAGGGCCATGATGGCCCTGAGGTCGCTCACCTGTATATAGCCCCCCCCCCGGCCAATTTTTACCCAAGGGCTTTTATTTGAACAGACTTGGTAGACACCCATAAGAAGATGTTTCATGCTAAACATCTAAGTTCTAGCTCATTGGGTTTTTTAAAAGAAGATTTTTTAAGTTTTTACTATTCACATATAGTTAAAAACAATGACACCCCTAGGGCAGGGCCAGTTTTGACCCCCGGGCTTTTATTTGAACAAACTTTGTAGATATTTACTTAAAAATGTTTCATGTATAATATCTAAACTCAAGCTATTTGGGTTTTTTCAAAGAAGATTTTTAAGTTTTTGCTATACACATATAAGGAAAATCAATGACCCCCTGGGCGGGCCAGTTTTGACCCCAGGGCTTTTATTTAAACATACTTGGTAGACACCCATTAGAACATGTTTCATACTAAATATCTTAGCTCTAGCTCTTTGAGTTCTTTAAAAGAAGATTTTTTATGTTTTTACTATATGCATATAGGGAAAATCAATGACCCCCTGGGGCGGGGCCAATTTTGACCCCAGGGCTTTTATTTGAACAAACTTGGTAGACACTCATTAGAAGATGTTTCATGCTAAATATCTTAGCTCTAGCTCTTTGGGTTCTTTAAAAGAAGATTTTTTAAGTTTTTACTATATGCATATAGGGAAAATCTATGACCCCCTGGGACAGGGCCAATTTTGGCCCCAGGGCTTTTATTTGAACAAACTTGGTAGACATTCACTAGAAGATGTTTCATGTCAAATATCTAAGCTCTAGCTCTTACGGTTCTTTAAAAGAAGATTTTTTAAGTTTTTACTATATGCATATAGGGAAAATCAATGACCCCCCGGGGCAGGGCCAATTTTGACCCCAAGGCTTTTATTTGAACAAACTTGGTAGACACTCACTAGAAGATATTTCATGTCAAATATCTTAGCTCTAGCTCTTTGGGTTCTTTAAAAGAAGATTTTTTTAAGTTTTTACTACATGCATATAGGGAAAATCAATGACCCCCTGGGGCGGGGCCAATTTTGACCCCAGGGCTCTTATTTGAACAAACTTGGTAGACATCCATTAGAAGATGTTTCATGCTAAATATCTTAGCTCTAGCTCTTTTGGTTCTTTAAAAGAAGATTTTTTAAGTTTTTACTAAATGCATATAGGGAAAATCAATGACCCTCTGGGGTGGGGCCAATTTTGACCCCAGGGCTTTTATTTGAACAAACTTGGAAGACATTCACTAGAAGATGTTTCATGCCAAATATCTAAGCTCTAGCTTTTACAGTTCTTTAAAAGAAGATTTTTTAAGTTTTACTATATGCATATAGGGAAAATCAATGACCCCCCTGGGCAGGGGCCAATTTTGACCCTAGGGCTTTTATTTGAACAAACTTGGTAGACACTCACTAGAAGATGTTTCATGCCAAATATCTTAGCTTTAGCTCTTTGGGTTCTTTAAAAGAAGATTTTTTAAGTTTTTACTATATGCATATAGGGAAAATCAATGACCCCCTGGGGCCAGACCAATTTTGACCCTAGGGCTTTTATTTGAACAAACTTGGTAGACACTCATTAGAAGATGTTTCATGCCAAATATCTTAGCTCTAGCTCTTACGGTTCTTTAAAAGAAGATATTTAAAGATTTTTCTTTCGGTTGCCATGGCAACCAGAGTTCTGCATGAAATGGAATTCTTTGAACAATCTTGATAGAGCTTCATACAAAGAGTATTCCTGCCAAGTTTCATTAACATTGGCCTTGCGGTATCATAGAAGATGTCCTTAGAATATTTAAAATGTGGACGGACGACAAACGACGGACGCCATTTGGTTGGCCATCCTAAAAGCTCACCTGCACTTTGTGCAAGGTGAGCTAATAATTCATACATTTCTGCCAATTTCCAACAGACCTGTACAGCAATTCATTTTAAAATGCCTCGGCGCCATATGACCTTAACTGTGTTTGTGTGGTGTAAAACAAAACAAATGAAAATGCCTATTATCAAGTAACGTACCAGATGCTATAACTTACTAATTTAATTTTGTTGTGAATTGATATACATTATTTTCTCATCTACATGTATACATTCATACCAGATTCTATCCAGTTATAACATATTGCTCGTGAGTGTGTGTGTCCTTAAAGACAATAGCCAATCTTCAAGTAACATTGACTTGATGACCTGGTTAGCAGATTTTGACAACATCTGGCATTGTTTCATTAAACTCATAACAAACAAATTCTAAGATATATATGTAGATCTTGACAGAAACACTTCACCTGTTATATCGAACTTACTATTTCATAGGCAATTAATTACAGGTACGGTCAACTTTGAACCCGGGGGCTTGATTAACATAATATGTTCACAAAGCTATATACCATCTTTCTAAGCTCCAAGTCTTGTGAACAGTTTTGTATCAAACCATTACCTTAAATAAGTATCTTTTGTTGTCAAGGGCTGCCTTAGGATCTTTCTTTAAAGTTTGGTCAAAATACTGGTTTGGGAGGGTTTATTTCAGAAATAGCAGATAATGACTAACAATTGTTGGATCTCTACTCAAGTAACAAAAGATTAAACTACAAACATTAACATGTGCTTTTTTGTTAACAAATTTGTTGTGGTGAAATTCTTATTGCATCCGTTAATCTGATAATTAGAATTAGACAGGTCAGGGATCTCTGCATTACAAACATCACTAAAGTTCATGCTCAGGTAAGACAACAACAAACTGTTTTTAACAATAAATTATTTATTTCTTTTCCTTTCCAATCATGTCACACTTGTCAATAACATATACTGTATAAAAAAATACATCAGAACTTTTTTCCCCATCATGTCCAAAGATCTTAAAATATTGTTTCTAGAGTCAGCACTTGAATCTATCAATTTTGTAACAAAAACAGCACAAATAAACAGCATCTACATACTTTAAATTCTCTTATGTATAAACAACATATCCTAAATATCTAAAAGTCTTATTTTGTGAACTGGTCTAAGTATGGAACATTCTTAAGATTTCCAACTGATGACATTGACAGTTTTCCACCGGCCAATTTCTTAGCAACCTGAAAAATAATCACATATAAGGTGGGTTCACTAATTTCCTAGCAACTTGAAAAGAAACAAACTACATTTAAAGTCCTTATCATTAATTTCTGTGCCACAGGACAAGTAAACTACATTGAGATAATCTTTTTTATCACCATACTTTGGGTATGAGATTGGACACAAAATTACTAGTATTTCATCTCAACTTTTATCAACCTTTTCATTTCTTTCATACAGGTATAGTTTATAATATACATGAATATAGATACATAAACTGCTGATGTTAATTTTTGTAAAAAAAAAATCTGTTAAAAGGGCATTTGTTGAAACTACATGTCAAACACCATTTCAGTCTTTTTATTAAAGATTTGAACAGTAAACAAATGTTTACACATAAGAACTGGATTCTAAGAGAACACAATGCTTTTTTACAGACACTACAAATTAACTTATTTTTTTCTCTCTTTTGACCATCATAGATAACAGAAAATTACCATAAGAATGTCTCACAATAGCTTGTTGATTTTCATGCTTATAGACTTGTTATTTTGTGCTGAGCAACAGGGATAAACTATTTATAAACTAACCTTTACAACATCATCAGTCTTGATGGCATCAACCATCATGAGGGTATCATTTAATGAAGTAACGTTTTGTGTTACATGAACTTGTTCAGCAAGGTTCATTACAGTTGCTCCAACATTCTCCATCTTCATAGCAATGTCAGACTTCAGCTGATACCTATAACAAAGAGAGACATTATCATATTTTTGCATATCAGGCTGTTATTTCCGTTAGTTTGACCTATGCTGGAAATTTCATCTGGCATGGGGGTTGCCAGACGAGTCATATGCTGCTATACAAAGGCATACTAAGGATTGTAAGTTTGCCATTATGAATGAAGTTGTAAAATAGTTACTGGTGTAGACATAAATTTCCATGGAAAATTGTTTTATTAAGGTAAAGAATTTAAAATATGATAGAATACAGTAGAATATGCAAGAAAAAATATCTGACATGTTTGCGGTTTGGATCAGAATATCCATTACTCAGGAACCCACCCATGGATGGTACATTGTAACTCAACAAGCCTCGTTACAGCCCCATCAGCGATTCCCCTTGGGAGGGATATTCTGATCAAAACCACAACAAATGCCAGATATCATTAAAACTGAATGCCTACATGTATACTCTAAACAAGAGTTCAAAGAACTTCTATTTAAAAAGGATTACTTATTCAACTTTTAATAAGAACTAAAATATCCAATTTTGACACCTAAGCTGCATTTGAAAACAAAAAGTATATCTTAATATAAGATATAATTCCACCAAACTATATTGGATATATAGTATTTAAACATCATCTCTGGTGATTTCTAAACTTTAGGTTCTATTCTGGTGGCATAGACAAATCAAAATAATCACACTTTATACTTATCTGATGTACTTACTTTGCCCTGGCAACATCAGCATCTGTAATACTAGTACTGGCTAGAGATAAAAACTCATCTAAAGCTGCTTTTGATACCTGTAAAAATATAACAATATTTTCAAACTTGTGTGGTGGCACATATACAGTGTTACACTACTAAAGAATGAGACATATAACAGATGGGAACAAAAGCTCAGCAACATTCACCAGGAAAAATGTTACATGGATTCACGAGTTTATTCAAAGGCTTTCCTATTTTAAGCTCAAAAAGTTCATGAAAGTTTGTGATAAGACCGAAAGTTGTTTACTTGAAGAATCTTAACAAATCATATCTAATATTAGTTAATTAGTTATAAAGATTTTTGACAGGTTATATTGCCCTATATGAATGGTTGTTTGGAACACTTGCCAAAGCTACCAGGCAAGGGTTATTTTGCAAACATACAGTCATATAACCTGTCAAAAAAGTTTATAACAAATTTATAATACAGTAAGAATCTTCATTTAGAGAAAAAAATGACATTTCTCCATAAATTGACAGCAGCCGTGTATATAAATCTATATAAACGTCATGATCACCTAATGAAAAGCAATGTTACAAACATGCAGTGTTATAAAGATGTTTATAAATAGGCTGCTTTCTCCTGGTACATTCACAGCCCGATTCTTTAAAAAATATAGACAAATCTCTTAATAGTTCAGGTGGCACTTTATTTGTGCGACCTAGATGTATTTGCAGATGTTGATAACTTTCATTTCTTAACCTGCCGAAATTTCCTTATTTAAGTCTTCTAGTTTCCATTTTTGGAACTGCCCATAATCTGTTTGGGGATATCAAGATGAAATTAAAAGTTGATCAACCCACAATATAGAGCCTAGTCAGACAGAACAGATCTGACAGAGGCCTTAAACAAGGCTGACAAAATTTGGTTCTTTTGAAAACTGGTACACTTCATCAAAATCTTAATTTATTTCAAATGTGATTGATGTTATATGTATGTAAAAAGTTTGATAAAAACCTTTCCAATATCTTGAGGATCAGCTGCAACTGTAAATCCAAATAATCCAGAGTCTGAATAGTTTACATTGAGACCCTTTAACTGCAAATACAAAAATAATGAACATAATACATAAAAGTATGAAGACAATCCATTTATCAATAACCAAGTAACGATTTAAGTTTGCGTACAGTAACTGTAACAATACAGTACCTTTAATTTTTTTCTTCAGAAAAAAGTCCAGCTCAAAATACTGCAGATCATTAAACTCATCATTGAACACTTCTTATACAGCTGAGCTACAAACTTAATGCAAATAAAATACCTAAAACTTTAATTATGTTACAGTGCTTACCATAAATTCCCCATCTGTGACCTTTTTAATAGCTGAAGATAGCCGAGATCCTTTGACATTTGCAACATATTTTACAGATGTACTAGGATTCAATACCTGCTGCACAAGAGCTGCACTTAGTCTATCTGCACTTGACATACTACAAAAGATAACAAGAGGTCACTTAAACTAATGCAAACAATTTTGTACTTAAGTTTACAAATAAACAATTGTAGACCAAAGGCACATGCCTGAACAAATCTTCTTTGATACAAAAGAACTTACATTAATTTTGTATTTAAGTATACAAATTAACAATTGTAGACCATAGGCATAAATGAAATTTAATAATGTAGAGATAATCTTCAAACTAGCTTCATTTCATTGCCATTTCTGCCAAAACAACATCTTAATTATATAAACAGATTTATTTATACATTCATAAAACATGTTTTACATAGAAAACTTAAGAGTGTCAAAGGGGCCTCATTTCTGTTGCTTGATTAATCATTTTATTGTTTTCATTCTTTTGGTCATTTAGCAAGCTGCAATTATTCCTTCCAAATACATATGATAAACATGTAAGTCTGAAATAATTTTTGAAATTCCAATGATGAATTCACATAAACATCCTAAAACCCAGAGAGCCTTATTCTTTATCACATCATCTTCAAAACAACTCAAATTTAAGAAAATAAGTTCCATGCTCACAAGACCATTATTTGTGTCAAGTTTAACTCCACCCATTATTTCAATCTTATATTTTTTTTTTTGGTAAGATCCACAAAATAGTAGAAATTTATTATCTTACATTAAGATAAACAAGACCTGTCGGTAGGACAGCAACGCTCGACTATTCTTAGTGCTTGATAGTAAGGAAAAAGATTGATAGAGTTACCTCCTCCTGTTTACAGGTTGGGGTCATGATGTTGAACAAGTGTGCAAAGTTTCAAAGCCATATTTCAATGGACTTTGAAAATATTTGAACTATTACAAAAACTTTAACGTAAATTCTAAGTCGAAAAAGGGGCATAATTCTGTCAAAATGCTTGATAGAGTTACCTCCTCTTGTCTACAGGTTGGGGTCATGATGGTGAACAAGTGTGCAAAGTTTCAAAGCCATATGTCTATGGACATTGAAAATATTTGAACTATTACAAAAACTTTAACATAAGTGGTTACGCGGACGCCGACGCTCGGGTGACTGCAATAGCTCTACTTATTCTTATCGAATAGTCGAGCTAAAAATCTGAGGAATACACAAGAAACAAATATGTTTCCGAAGTGTGTACCAAATCAAATATATCCTGATTTCTAAAGAACAACAACAAAAAAAACAAAAACAAAATGTGACTTTATAATATAATCTAATTTGTGTCTATTCACTTAGAATGTTCAATCTATCATGCCATTGAGCACTGGTGAGCTAAAAACAGCCCATTCATTTAAGCATTGTGTATAAATACCTTGGCCCTTCAGTGGCAAATGTCACGTATGTCAGTGGGAAATCTGCCCGATTTATACGTCTTTCACCTGTATAAATGGAAATAAAACAGAAATTACCTATGGAGAGATAGCATTCCATTATCAAGAGGTGGAAAAAAGGTGCACAAATGAAACAAGAGGGTCATCATGGCCCGAAAGATGCTCACCTAAATAATATAACATAAATTTCATAATTTCAGTTGCGTAATATTTATAGTGATTGTGACTCAACTATGAAGCTGAAACTCTGGAACATTTTTATGATATAAGGTAAGTCCTTTAAGGTTTTGAATTACAATTGAGTTCAGTTTTGCATGATAAACTAGTATTTCTGCATTATGACTTCTTTTGTTATAGACAAGTGAAACAATCATCAAATTTTGCTCCATCAAGTGATATTTCAATCCAATCAAAATCATGTTCAGCCAACGGATCACTTTGAAAAAGATACCAAAAGCTGTAGTAAATTAAAGGAAATGATCTACACTTACCTCCAAAATACTTGGCTTTTTCATCGTTTGTAACAGTTCTAGCGATATCATAGAATTTTAATACATCCTTCACCACTGCAGACTCTATTGTCTGATCTTCACTGATTCCATATTTTGCTATTTTTTTCTTAACTAAGTCAATCTCAGTACCACACATTTTCAATAAGTCTTTTACAGCCACATTCTGATCAACACCATGCATGGTCTTAACTCTGTCAAAAACCTCTCTCTGAAGGTAGGCAATCTCCTCACTGTCATATTCTTCATCTCTTGAAACTGGAGAAATGGCCTCCTCCAAAAGATCTGTCAAAACATCAGAATCTATACCTGCGCATGCAACCCCCATTCTATCTAATCTACAGGTTTTTGCTATAAAGCAAGTTGCCTGAAAACAAAAAGTCAGAAGTGCTTCCTTGTCAACAGTATAGCTTTTAGTTAGTCATTTTCTTCTTAAATATAGGTTATTTATGAACACTGCTCTAGCAAAGTGAAACTTTAGTGGTAGGTCATTGAAAGGAGCATGCATACCAAGTTTGGAGTCAATCTGACTTATAGTGACTGAGTATGGCTTTGGACAAGGCTAAGGGGAGGCCGCCGCTCACAAATTTTCAAAGTAACCCCTGTAGTCAACTTTTTCAAGGGGACACAAAAAGAAATTAAAAGAAACTTCTTAAAGGGATTTTTTCACTAACAGCTGTTGAATTTTGTAAAGTGAAACTTTTTGGAAGTATTCTTTTTTAAAATCCAAACAATATTTTTTGCATCAGATATAAAGCTTCATACACTTTAATGTAGCAAAACTCGTTTTTCATTGAACAGCTATAAATACTTTATTACCGTTTCTTGTGTAATTTTGCCAATCAAATTTGGAGAAGCAAACAATGAATTTCCAAGTCCATGTCTGAAGGCTGCCTCATGTATCCCCTCCATTAATACTGTAAATGCAAGCAACATACAAGTATTTATCTTCATTACCAATTTTTAAGAAAGAGATATTACAAGAAATGTTACTGTAATCATATTCTTATGGAATAATTCTATTGAACAGTTTAAATTCTGCCTACGTTTGAAAAACTTTGCAATGAACAGGTAAGAAATGTTTATCAAACTTAATTTTGATGCTGATCTTGATCCTTAAATTACAGTAAACACTGGTGTAGGAGATACCACATACAATAAACAAAAATTGGCAAACTGTTTTCTAGCAACAACTCAAAAAGCAATTAATGATCAATAATTCAAAGTGGTGCTTATTTATGCTTATGTATACATACAAACTTCTGGCTGGTTTTGTAAAGCTGTCACATCAAACTGCATTTTAGCGTTGTGATTACTGTCTCGCCACTCCCATTTATTAAAGTCACGACCCTCCATTAATGGGTAAACCACTTTAAATGCATTAGGCCTGTATAATGTTGATAAAAAAACAACTTACATAACTTCATAATTTATCAAGAAAAGAATGTTTGGTTCATTGACATCAAATTTACATAACTTTACTTACTTAATCATTGATTGCTCCAAGCAATCTTGATGTTCTACAGATAAGCGTCTAATGAAAAATAAAAGATGTTTGTAAAACACTTATGACCCCCACCCCTCGCCAGCAATATTCATTATGGGCAGTGTACATAAAAATAAAATTTACCTTTTAAACTTAAAATCAATCAAATTTTAATAATAATGGTACAATCATAATACAAATATTGTAATTTAGGGGGTCATAGGGCAGGCACAATGGCACAGTCTAAATTAAACACTGAATAAAGTCCAATAAAACATGCCATATATTAACAAGAATTTAAGAATTTATTGTTTTGTATTTTGTTATAATTTGATATTAAAATCGTATTTTTAAAATCTCATACAAAAATTACAATTCAATGTTACATGCAAAAAGGACAAGTTCCTTGCACAAAATCAACTGGAAGTGTTGACATGACAAGTGTCGACATTCTCAAACTTTATTATCAATAATGTACTAATACTTACAAATTGTTTCTTGTGCATGTCAAAGAATACATGGTGTAGTCTCTTGTTGTTACCGCACTGAAAATATATAATCAAATCATTACAACTGAAAATATATAATCAAATCATTATGAGAATAGTTTCAAGGTCACGTGACCACAGAGTAACCATATAACATTATAAGCAAAATTCTCAGATATTGCCACAATTTTTCCAGATGACATTTACTGGAGAGCTGGCCTATATCTAGATGCATTGGAGCCATTATTATTACAGTTAGTGATGGTCCGATTGTCGCCGCTATCCGATTATAGATCGGTATGTTGATAATGTCGCCGACATCGATTGTGGTCGAACAGAATCGATTGTCGCTTAGTGTTAATTTTTGTTCCTTTGTGGTAGTTATTTTTCGTAGTTTTTTTTAGCTTTGCGCTATTTAATTTGAATACTCTTCAATCTTCACGAAAACATCATCAAATGTCTGGAATCATTTTGGTTTCCACAAGCTGAATATTGAAGGAACCGCTACCCGTGATAACTTGGACATGGCTTAAGTTGTGTGCAAGCTTTGTGGTAAAGGATATGCAAATAAAGGTACCCTACCCGTTTAAATTAAAATCGGATTCTGATACTGTATTTTACCGTAACAATCTTCGTTACTCTGTCCATTTATGTTAAATAATAAATTTAAAAGACTTCTAAACTTATATTTACCATGACACCGTTTATGGTACGGCGATTCTGTTATTAAAAATGAAATAAAATAATTAAATTTTTTATGTGAAATGGTAACTTACATTTTTATTCCTGATCATGCATATAAAATTAATTTATTAATCACATAGATACATTTTATTAATTATTGGTAGCAGTTATTAATTTATTATAATTTATATGACCATGAATAGTTCCCACAGGAATGGGAACCCTGAATCTCAAAATTTCCTTAGTTTAACCATATTTTATAGCTCGATTGTGAAATAGGCACTTAAATAAAAACTTTATTTTTGATTAAATAAGCAAATGCTGGCAACAGAGACACATTGATTTTTCTGAATATGAAAATCATTACATGTATGTAAACTGTGTCCTGACCTAAGAATTTGTATTTTGTAATATGTTAAACAGACAATTAGATAAAACATTAATTTTTATTAAATAAAAGTTATAATGATTTCTATTTTCTAGTTAGTTATGCTGGAAAACATTCAACCGATTATTCCGATTAATTGATCGGAGAGCTTGTCCGATTGTTCCGATTAATCGATTATGAGTTTGTCTTCCGATTCCCAACACTAATTACAGTATAAAGATTTATTGTAACATGCAATCAATGCTTTGCAATAGGTTGGTATCAATTGGCATTATAATATAGGAGGGTGATTATGCTCCTGGTAGTGATGGTGTTGGTAGTGATGATGATTGGAGGGACGATAAAGTGATATTCAGTAGGAAACAATTTAATTTTCATTGCCATCATTTTTGGTGGTCATCATTATCATTGTCATCATCTTCATCTTTTTCATATCATTTATTATTATCATTATTGTAAATATGGATATTATTATCATTTTATTATTATAATAATTCATTATTATTATTGTTAGCATTATTATTATTATCATTATTATT
This sequence comes from Ruditapes philippinarum, assembly GCF_026571515.1. Classification (NCBI taxonomy): domain Eukaryota; kingdom Metazoa; phylum Mollusca; class Bivalvia; order Venerida; family Veneridae; genus Ruditapes; species Ruditapes philippinarum. Next base: position 382,301 of record NW_026867092.1, read on the forward strand.
AATGATGATGACAACAATTGGGTGGTGGTGATGATGATGATGATAATGTTATTTAATATCATTATTGTTTCAATTGGTATCATTGTCATTATCATTGTTATTGAGATAATGATGACAGTTGTGATGATGTTAACTGTTATAAGAATTGATATCTGGCAAGGCCAAAACACCATTTTTGGGGAAGGGGCCTCAGCCTTTTTCTTGGGGAAAATATTCGTGATTTTGGCATACTTTGGGAAAAGGGGTCTCAAATTTAACACAAACTTTTAACAAGTTCTTCAAAATAGAAAAGCAAAAACCACTGGGAAATACTTATAAGGCAGTAAAAGACCTTAATTCAACACTTATCATTTAATTTTGTTCTAAATTCTATGGGAAATTTCAAAAGACATGGTATTTTTGAGGACCAAACTGGGGGAAAAAAGAAGCTAGTTTGGTTGGGGAAGCAGCATATATTCGGCCTCTATAAAGATGGTTTTTTTGGCCCTGAATTTTGTTATAAGAATTATTAATTTTGTTGTTATTTTACAGAAAATGTCATCATAACTTTTGCGTATTTCATACTGTTGACATCATTAACGTAATTTCCTATATTGATTTGTAGATACAACACAGTGTAAGAAAAAAGATTAAAATGTGATTTAGAAAATAAACAGCAAACTCCTTAATGAAAAGGGGTAGAACCTCTTGAAACGTTGGAGGTTGATAACCAATTTTAGGCCAAGGTCACATCTAAATTATTCAATATGTTTGTTTGGTAGCAAGTCTTGTTTTGTTTAAGTTTTAATCAAATCTGTACATTTATAACAAAATTATGACAATTTAACCAAAATTAACTAATTTGACATGGACAGTCAAGGTCATATAAAGCTCAAGGTCAGTTTAACCTTATAGAATGTCTTGTCCAAAATGTGTTTTGTCAAGGTATGAAGATAACACATTTATAAATTCAGACCTGGGGCAGTTGTTTATCACAATTATTGATTTTTTAATCAATATCATGATTACTGTAGCAATACCTCTATTTTTTTTCTTTGAAAGAAAAAGTTGAGCTACAAATAATTTCAACTTCAAACCCTCACAGTGTGTGAAAAACCCAACATCTCAATAGAAAATAGATTGAAGATAAGCTTGCCTGTCAAAAAGAACGCGAGTTTGACAGTTTACATAACTTTTGTTTTTGCATCTGCCCCTATACCAAAATCATATTCAAATATGAGCAAGTGACCCCCAAATGTTTGTTCAACAAATGACACTTGAACAAAAAGATATACTTACTTAAATCTGGTACCTAGTTTTTCTAACTCCTTAAAAACTTTGAATGCAGATATTTCTTCTGTGCCCTGAAATGTTAATCAATTTATCAATTGTTAAACATAAATGTACATGATAAAAGTGCCAAGACAATAAATAATATACTGTCAATGGACATCTTGATAGCTTTACATTTTTTTTGTAAAGCAATTTCCCAAGAAGGATAAATGTATCTTTTAATACATTATTTCATGCATATGCTGAAGAGTTACTATTAAACCTACATCTAACATACAGTATAATTCAACTTTCACTACGGATAAAAAAATCTGATCCATCTAGATTTATCTTGACAATGGCAATTAATTAGAAAACTGAACTCACCAAGTACGCAGTGTGTCTCATAAGATGTGTAACTCCATAATTGCTGCCATCTTCATACCTTGACCCTGCCTTCAACACAAATAACAACCGGCTCAATGGAGCCATATTGTTTGTTGTTGCCACTTTCACCATATCAATTGAAGAGGGCTGTAATATTAATTTTATAGTTATATATATACCATGTTTTTCATTATAGTTCATATACAGAGTTCTGTGCATTTGTTGCAATTCTGAAAATTTAGTTTCAAGACTTGTCACAATGAAAATTGAACTAAAATCAATGCATGCATCAATTATTATTTTAAAATGATTGTTTCCTACATTTCAGCTCTTTCCCGTAATGTTTTTGTTTGGCATGATTAGGCACAAAAAAAAAAATGCTGTCTGGTTTCTGACCAACAAAAAAGGGAGAATGTAGGTAGTTCTTTCTTTTTTTTTTTGTACACATATAGAGTTCTTGGTAACATTTATTTCAGTGTCTTGGTTACTTAGGCATATGCTTTGCTGCTGGACACATATATTTCAGGACTTTGCATACTCTGGATTTCACCTGAGAATGCATAAATAAAATTAATTGTATATAACTACAATTTCACAAATACATGCACACACATAAATGATTCAGTGTCTCTATTGAAGGGCAGTTCTATGTACTTCTAACAGTGCAGCAATCAGCTGATTAGTTTTTGTTAAATAACACTGAGACTAGTCACTATGGTTGAAGGATCAATATCTCCCGACAGCAATCATGCTAATCTACAGGGCTCGAGCTAGTGGGCGATTCGGGCGAAATAGTCGCCGAATTCCGCCTGACTTCGCCGACATCCTACATGAAAGCGAAGATGAAGTCGCCCGATTTTATTGATCCATTATTGAAAATTACCAACAATAACTGTGAATAACATGTTGTGTGTGTTTGCTTTGTTTACCCTCGCCGCCGGAAAAAGGAACTGTCATGCATCTCAATCAACGCAATATGTCATTAATCCGTTTGTTTACCAACATGTCATAAAAGTCTAATTAACAGACGCTCGAGGAACAATTAGACTCCGCCCACGGCGAGATTACCGATACGTGCGAGAAACCAATCGTAATTCACGTTTTAATCGAGGCGACATTATTTAACCAATCATTAAATCGCTAACATAGAACTACCTGTAACAATTATTTATGATGGACGGATCAAACGTCAATTAAATTTTCACTATCGAATGATTGTCAGAATTAAGAGGACCCCTCGACATATAACTGTAACGGTAATCTTAAATGAAAGTTATGATAACCTTTTTTGTCGACGAGTTAAATTTGATAAAAATTAACGGCGTATTACACTGTATTTATTACAAATGTAGTGAAATTAAAGATCGTTTCTTTCGTTATCTACTTTTATTTTCTTTACAACATAAGTGAATATGAATATAATGTCCGGCGCAAGCTTTTTAATAGTAAATCAGAAGGGAATAACTGTTAATCCACCCATGATATGAGGACATATCTAATGATATGATCCATGATAGGAATCAACTATGGCTTTTTTATCTTCATTTAATGCAATGGTTGCATTACATGATACTCATTCTCATTACTTGTTTCAAACTACTTTTAAACAGAGACATAGATAACAATAGTTATAATAATAGCTATCTATGTCTCTGTTTTAAATTAAAATTGAATATTCTGTTGTAACACAAATCCAATTCATTTAATAAGATATGTACAGTGAGTCAACATAATTGCGATAACATACAACAAACATCGATAAATGAATCTCCTCACTTCTCCCTAAAGTCTCCCCACTTATCCCTAAATCAGCTTGAGGGAGAAGTGACTTCTCCCTAAATTTTGAACCTAGCTTGAGCCCTGATCTAAAGAGTCTAAGCAGGACATCAAAAGATGATACTTTTTTTATTAACTCTGATCCAAAATTCATCAAAAATTTGAAAATAAGATGAAGGATTCACTTCTGATTGTTGACTTGATTAGTTTCAGTAATAATTAATGTTTCATACAACTATTTCTAAGCAGGGCAAATCATAGGCTAAAGGTCAGTGGGCATTAAAACTTAATAAAATTTAAAAAAAAAAATCTGTATCAGAGTATCAGTAGATCTACTTTAACTCATGTTTACATATCATATGGAAATTGGAGGAAAGATACTTGTAAGTAAGGTTCAACATCAGACTGATACAAGTATGACTCAACAAAAAGACTGAATTTTTTTTATAAATAATGTCTTTACAAATGCATAAATCTAAAACAATAAGTATAAATACCACTTTCAAAAATTGAGGCCCCTCCTCAGCCTTCCTCACAGCCTGGACACTGTACAAGCGTCCCTGAAATACAAATTGAACTGTAATAGTAATGGATTAAATAAATAAAAAGTTCTGAACAGTTTGTTTTCATTCAATTTCTCAACAGATGATTGCTGTGAAGAAATGTCAATGATATCTTACTGAAATTATAAATTCATGACCTTACCAAACTCAAGTCTTTAAAAGTTATATTTACAGTTGATAATATAACTTGTGTTTCAAACCGAAGACAATTCATTCAAAAATAACAAAGTTACAGCCAATAATAGCCAAAAAAATGAAAATTTCAATAATTCGACCATCAAAGTCAAGGTCATTTATGAGTGAAGGTCAATGTCTGTCTGGTTATTTTTAAGGGCTTTCCTTGAAGATTATTATGTTCTAGTTTGAAGACAATCCATTCATGAATGGACAAAGTTACAGCCAATAATAGCAAGAACAAGCAAACTTTTGACATTGAAGGACAAGGTCATCTATGCAGTGGTTGAAATTAGCTGTAGTCTGATAGCCCCTGACTACTATATTTCTCCTCGGGCTACCACCTTTTCACAGTAACAAGCCCGACCAGGCTAAGTACTGTATTTTCAGAGAACAAATGAATCGTGCTAGTGAAATGTCTTTTGGGCTAGTGAATACATTAATATTCCAATCTGGTAGTCCAAACAGCCTAGTCGATTCAAATCCTAATTTCTTACACTGCTTATGGATGAAGGTCAAGGTTAGTGTGGTCTACTGAAAGGTCTTGTCCCAAAGGTTGTTGCCGGAGAATACTTCCGGTATGAATAACCTTCTAAAAATATCGTCTACATGTAGAATATTTCTTTAAATACAGGCACACAGGACTAATTTCGACTCGTGGAGCATTAAACCATTAAAATGTATGTAAAATCCAGTTGTTTGCATGTGTGATCGACCCGTTTAATCTCTTTGTTGATGTACTTCAAGCGTAAATACCAGGTTACAATGTACATGTCGGGACGGTCTCATCTTTCGGACCTGGGAGATTTCTTATTATCGGGCTTTACTGAGGCAGTTTGCGTTTAAATAAGGATCTGTTCCTAGTCAGTTTTGATAGAAAAATATGTATTGCATTGATTCCATGCAAAAATCCAACGGTATTACCATCCGGTGGAAAATTTTGACACTGAGAACGGACATACCCAAAAATTTCATACTCGGATGTTGCATACCTTGTCTATTACATAAATAACAAGGCTAAACACATTTTAGGTCAAATCAATGCCACTAACACTTTAATCATGTCTAATGTCAAGTTTGACAGTTTCACGTACAGATGTAGATAATGGTAAAAATAAATTGTTCATATTTGAAATTAAGATGTTATTAATAGAAATTAAGTTTATTTACATATTTTTAAGCGGGGAGAGTTGTTATGGGTCTTCAACCCCCACCCGGTTGAAGGAGCACTCTATATTCTTCTGAATCTAGCATAATATTTCTTATGAATTTATTATATAATTAAATTAAAATACCTTGAGTGACCTGCATATATTTCTAGACATTAGTGCTGACATGATTGACAAGAATATCGAAAATCAAGTTGAAGGTGAAAATCGCTGCCAAAATGGCCGATATCTTGTGTCACGTGACCGGGTTCGTAAATCTAATTGATGGTAAACGTTCCGCGGAAAATCTCAACCTAACTCGGCCCAGTGAATTTTCGTACTATTTGTTCTATAGTGAATCAGTCACAATTGAGGCTTAATTCTGCATTCAACTGTTCTTTATGAATTATATACTGTCTTCAACGCTATGTAAGTCAAGTGAGACCCGAAATACAATATGTTAGCCATGTATTTTTTTCAGAAATCTTCATTCTATTTAAATTCACCACTTTAAAACTCCTGACTGCTCACAACAAATGAGATAAAAAAGGTTAAAGAGGCTTATTACCAGTATATTGAAGACATCCAAAATTTAAGTTACACTGATGCCTAAAATGGCAACAAACCCAACACTAAAAAGATGTATATACCCCTTAATCAAGCATTCAAAACAAAAAACATCTGTTGTTCCCCCATTAAAGTATGAAAATAAATTTCACAATGATGTTGTCTCAAAGGCTACATCTTTAAATAAGCTATTTCAGTCAGTATTTAGCCCCAAATCTCCTCTATTTCTTGTGTAAAATGAACCCTAAGCAAGGTCAATCTGTCCCTTCTATGCCAGATATCCATATAGGAGCAAAAGGGATCGAGAAACTTCTCAACAACCTAAACCCTCATAAGGCCTGTAGTCCGGATAAAATAAAACCAATTCTTCTCAACAAACCTTCCAAAGAGCTCTCTCCAATCCTAGAGTTTTTTTCCACAAAAGTCTATCGATGAAGGCTTATTGCCATTCCAGTGGAAATCGGCACCTTCAAGAAAGGCGATAGGTCAATCCGTGCCAATTATAGGCCAATTTCCTCAAGATGTGTTTTGTGTAAGGTTATGGAACACATATATAGTTTTCTCTTCCATTGTTAAACACTTAACCAACCATAACATCCTTAACAACCTCCAACATGGTTTCAGGGAAAAAAGGTCATGTGCTACGCAACTTCTTATGTTGGTAAATGACCTGGTCACCTCGATCAGCATATGAGAAATAAAACACGTAGATCTAATTCTTTTAAATTCCAGTAAGGCCTTGGAAAAGGTCAGTCATGAGAAAGTACTGCTGACTGGACTCAGAGGTCAAACTTTAAGATGGGTCAAAAGTTTTATAGATAACAGGCTACAGTCTGTTGTGCTAAATGACAGCTGCTATAACTCCATCCCAGTATCCTCGGATGTCCCTCTCAAGGCTAAGTTCTAGGACCCCACCTGCTTCTCGCCTATATAAATGACCTCCCACAAAACATAAATTACCAGGTAGAAAAGTTGGAGTTAGATTTAGCCCCTCCAAGCGTCAAGTTATCCACGTCACAAAAAGGATGCATCATATCCCAACACAATACTACCTTCATGGAGTTCAATTAGAATCGGTTATTTCAGCTAAATACCTAAGCGTGGATATGTCAGAAAACCTTACATAGGATACCCACATAAACAGGACATCCAAAATAGCTAACCAAACCTTAGGATTCCTACGCAGAAACATAAAGGTTAAATCCCAATCCATTAAGTCCATTGCTTAACAGAGGTTAGTAAGACATAAGCTTAAATATTGTTCCGAAGTATAGTCTCCAACACCAAAATACAAATAGATCAAATTGAAAATGTCCAAAGAAGAGCAGCCCGATGGATCAGGCTAGATTCTGGTCACGGACATGCTTAACTCCATTAAGCTTGTAAAGTGGAATTTAGACGTATAGATGCTAGCTTACCCTATTCCATAAGATTCACCATGGTCTGGTTGCTATCCCCATAGAAGAATATGTTACAAACCTCTCTCGAACATCACACCATGGCCATCCCTTATGTTATAGGTTATTCAGAGCAACTTCAGACTATTAAAAATTCTCTTTTTTTCCTAGGACCAGGGTCTTTCAACTCTTTATTGTTTGCTATATGCAAATTATGTAAGTGTTCAAGAAAAGGGCGAAAATAAAACATTAGCAAAATTGAAAATTCTAACAACATGATGTTCTTTAAGAATTTTTAAATTTGTGAAAAAAAGATAAATATTTCAGAAAATAATGTTTTAAAAGCCATAATCTGTTGGAAAACAAAGATTGCTTGTTCATAATATTTGCCGACAAACGGCGCCATTTTGAAAATGCACCAACTCAAACATCTAATATTTGTTAATAACACCGTGAAATATAAGTCTTTACACGAAACGATAAAAAATTATTTTTTCTCTGTAAAATCAATTTCTATTTTGTCAGTGAACAATGCATAAATTAAATAAAAGCTTATATGAAACTCTGACCTATTTTCAAATATGAGCTTGACACCGGGAACGAAAAATTCCTAATTTCATATAGTAAATATATAAATTTGTTCCTTTTTAAAGTTAAAACTGAGAATGTAATGTAGGCTCAGGATTAGTTTTTAGTATTTTTTATTTGTCAGTTTAACAACAAAGTATGTAAAAATTTGATGTTTGAAAGGTGATGTATTATGCCAGATCACGGTAGATCACCTAATCACGTGACTCAGCGGAGGCATCATTTTTCGTAAAATTAGTCCGACTCCAGACCATTTTATTTGAAAGACCCTGCTAGGACAGTATACCCCTGGAACCACCTACCCCCTGCAGTTGCCCTACTCCCTACCCCAGAGCAGTTCAGTGCAGCCATAGCTTGCGAGGGGCAAAATGAAACACAATTTGTTTTATTTAAGGGTGGATGCGGGGCTTTATAATTGTCGTCCATGTCCACGTGTTGTACATTTAATGCCGTACATAAGCGTTTATATAACTTAGCGATCTTTGTCATTTCTATATTTAATTACAATGAAAAATCTATACTATTATTATAACCAGACTTACTTTTCTTTTGAAAAAAAATCTATCTGGGACAAAATTTTAAGTCCTTAACAAGTGCCAGACCATGACTTAAGCATGTAATGTTCGCTTCTTAAACTTCTGCGCGCACTATAAAGATATACTTTATAATTGATTTATTAATTAAAGATAAAATTAGATTTTCCAAATTAAGAATTAAGCAATTTCAGCATTTGGATGGAATTATTATTACCAATTATGAAATGATTTTGCCCACGTTTATCTATTAATATATATACACGTACATGTGCAAGTCGCGAGCATTATCGATACACGTGAATTTCGGCGACAATTTTAAAACATCTGTATCTGATTAAAATTTTTAGTCGGTCAAGTTTGGTAAACAAATACAAAAGACATACACAAATATATATGTAGCCGATGGCAAATGTTATTGTGTTTGATGTACGAAGGACTGTCTTGAATACATCTATGTGTATTTTTTAAGTTGCATATATGCATTTTAAATTTGTTCTCTTTATAAGATATCCTCACTGTGAAACGATTTTTTTAAACAACACGTTCTCTGCAATGATTATTCCCACAATTTACGACAGCAACGTAAATGATGATACAGATGATGATGATGACACTGATGATGATGATGATAATAATAATAAAATAATAATAATAATGATGATAATGATGACGGCGACGACGACAATGATGATAAAGGTGATGATAATGCGACGCATGACATCCACATATACTTAAACATTCTGTAAACCTCGGGTGACTCCAATATCTCACCTCTACGCGCTACATCGACAGATTTAAAATGATTGGGATTTCGATGCTCTTGATTTCGAATAGAAAGGTTCATAATATATTCGGTAGAGGACAAGTTTTCATCAAGAAAAGTCAAAAGAACATTTCAATTTTTACATGATCAGGATAGAAATGATCGGTAGTAAAATTTGCTCGCGCCAACGAGATGCTTAAGTAATAATAATAATAATAATAATAATAATAATAATAATAATAATAATAATAATAATAATAATAATAATAATAATGATAAGAATAACAATAATGATAATAATAATTTAGTAATAATACTGGGCTCGGGCCCAACCGTTCCTCGGGACTATGCATGCGTTATAATACGGAAAAATGTGCGTTAACCCTTTATAGACTTTAATCGCACGAGCCAATTTAAGGATCCTCTTGTTTATATGAATGTTAACATTCGCAAAGAACGTGAATGAAGATAGAGTTATGTATCTTAAACCCAAAATCGTCCGCACAGCTATTTAAACATTTTACTCTAATTTTTGTAAGTCAATTTAGTGTTGCTTTGTCTACTGGAGCTTTATGTTTGACATCACTTTTGATATAATACATATGGTCTAGTTCTATATCAAAGAAGTGTAATATCAGATATAATTGTGATAACAACCATGACATTTTGTAAAGCAATTTGAGAGATAAAAAATATTTGTAATTTGATACGTGACTAGGAATAAAACTGAGTAGACTACTGTTGTAGCTTCCAAAAGGATATAACTATGTGTATGTGATAAATATATTGCAGCGTATTTTTTTTAAAAAAATGTGGTTTAATTGATTGATGTCAACTTTTTGACTGAACGATGGAAGCGCAAAAGGGCAATGCTCTTGATATGGGTGGAGAAAACACTGATTCCCCTGATATTAAGACACACGAATGTGCTGTTGTCGAGGTGCACGGAAAGTTTCAAATGTCAGAGAAAAGGATTTTGAAAAACTTGGTGGTGGTTAGCATTGCGTTTTTACTTTTGTTTACAGCGTTCCAGTCCTTACAAAATCTTCAAAGTAGTTTGAACAAGGAGGAAGGTCTTGGTACTATAAGTTTATCAGTGATTTATGCGGTAGGAATAATAGCGGGGATTTTCTTACCTCCACTTGCGATAAATATTCTAGGATGTAAGTGGACAATGGCGGCCAGCATTATTTGTTACACTGTCTTCATTGCAGCCAACCTCTACGCAGTATGGGCAACGATGATACCGGCTTCCATAATTATCGGTACGTGTGATCAGAACGTATATAAGTGTATCAACAGCATAGTAATAACATTTATTCAGCATTCAATTAAACAAGATTGCCTAAAACATCCGAACTTCTTCTCTTATACTTATAATGCAACTTGAATTATGTGATACATGATTAATTTGTACCTCAAGTACTTGCGCATATATACATGTATAAGAGTTTTTGTCTGAGTTATTGACCTTTCGTTTTGACCTATTAATGAAGTTTGTGTCGCCTGCTACACAGCATCTAAGACATGGTGCAAAGAAGCCACGACATATAGGGATCAATGCTCCGTCGTCTGCCTTCCGTCCGTCTGTCTGTCTGTCTGTTTTTCTGTCCATCCGTCACAAAACTGGCATAGAATTAGTATAGAATTTTGTCAGAGCTATTGCCCTTTAATGATTTTTTTAGAAGTTTGTCCGGACCATTTCTCGTACACTTCAATGTACATGTTATTTGAATGAAATTGTAGGGGATTAATCCGTACCTCAAGTATTGGCTCACATTTGAAGGGATTTTGGTTGAATGCTTGTTTGCTAAGTTATGACCCTTGGATTAAAAGGCGTATTGGCCCAGTAATGATTTTTGTGTCGCCTGCTACACACTAGCTACAACATGCTACAAAGTAGAAACAAACTGGCCAATCAACCCTTAATTGACATTACGCCGCCTGTCAATCAAGCTGGCAGGGGTCTTACAGATAAGCCAGTCGGCGATCGTTATCAGTTTCATGCTAAGATGTCTGCAAAATCCGCCATTTTCCTTAGACAAGCTATTTGTATAAGAGTATTAATATTGAAATTATTTTGATTATTTGTCAATTCAAAGCTATTAAGTCGGTATATCAAAGTTACCAACTATCATGACATATTGACAGATGGAGTCAGTTAGTCCATTTTACAAAAGAAATCAGTAACTTTGTATATGAAGATAATAAGTAATATAGCAGGTGCAAAAGCAGAGACATAGATATTATCTAGATGTTATCTTCATCTCTGACGAAAGTTAAAAATAGAGAGAAATAAAGAATTTCTAAATAATGTACAAAACAACAAAATTGAAAATGTTGCAGGCTCGGTTTGATTGATTTTGAATGGGGATCAGAGGTTATGAAGCCTGGCTATACCACAATGCATTAAAAAAGGAAAAAGTTTAAACAAATACTCTATTCCTTCCTTTATTACAATTATGTCTATTCATAATCACATACTACATTATAAGGTCTGATATGACATTTTTTGTTCCTATATAAAATAGTGTCAATAAAATGCTGCAGTAGAAAAAAGAATTAACTTGCAAATAAAATGAGAGAATATGCAATGAATATCTAATGTGAAATTATCCTGCCTAAATATTTCTATGAAAGCTCAATGAATTAAAATTAAATATTTAGATACATCTGCTTCAATAACATTATACCTAATCACGGTTTAAATTTAAAACCGAGGTCTCACCGTCTGGTGTATGCGAAACTTATTTTGAAGTGAATAACATTGCGTTATTGTGTTATTGATATAATTTTACTATTTATATGTTCCGCTACTTCAATTTTAACTATCTTTGAATTTGTAAACTAAAATGATATTTTGTCAGAAACATTTCCCTTGAAGTCAACGAGAAATATAACAAGATCTTTGCCAAATGTTTTATTTATAATTAATGCATGAATGAAGTTATTTGTTACTTTTTTAAATACCATAATATATTGAACTATCCAAGAAAAGCATTAAAATGTATATATGTATATATATATATATATATATATATTAATTTGTATAAGGTAAATTCATTAGTCACTTAAGTGGCATAATAGTTTCCTGTAAACGTCGGTACCGAGTTTTGTCTGAGGTTCTGAATGACCGGGCCACGTGAAACAGTTGGCGGAACAATCTTTTCTTTGGCGTAATGTCCATTGGCGATCATAAGGCGACACGTTTGATCCCTGATTGCTCATGTTTACTTTCGTCACCAAGTTGTCAAATTTATTCAGTTAAAGTCTATCCATGAGTAATGTTTGGAACTTTAACACGGTATCAAAAATAAACGGTTTTGAACAAAATTATAACATTTCTGGTGCATAATGGGCCTTTAACCAACACAAGAGCAGTACTATCTTTGTGTTTATTTAATTTTCACTTTTATGAGGACACATCTAACAAAAAGCACTCTAATCTTTAATACAGTATGATCAAAGAGAACATACATACTATTTGACACAATGATTACATACGGAAGAGTAGGTCAACTTTGTAGTTGCACCGCTTTTGACCAATTTATTTTTGCAAATGCTTACTTAGAAACACTAACCTATACTTTAATATTCACTATTAGGTCGTTATGTTTTATACAAATAAATATGTTGTGTTTTTATATAAGAAATGCTACCATTTGACTGATATGTTTCAAAGGTACGGGGGCAGCAACACTTTGGGCAGCGAAATGTACGTACTTGACAAATATTGGTTCCTGGTATGCTGAAAAAACTAATTCATCAAAAGAAGGAACTATAAGCGCATTCTTTGGAGTTTTCTTCATGATTTTTCAATCAAGTATGTTTTGAGAATATTTCTTTCAGGATACTTTATTCTATATTGGTATAGTAAATGATTTATTATATACTTATAAATAAATGAAATATTAAGAGATATCGATGAAATAAAATGCGTATTTTCATTTTTCGTATTTTCTCTCTAAAAAATTACATTTTACTGCAATCAAGCATATTTTCCGTATTTTTACTGCTGTCTTACCAGACTATTTTCTTCTAATCTCAGCCAAAATTAAATGGAAAAAACGTGTAAACATATTTTTACAAGCACAAGAAACATTTGAATTTTTTAGTTATTAGTGACAAAATATACTTAAAAGTTTGTAATTTTAAGAGAATATTTTGGTACGGACGGGATCGCTTACATATGTTATAAGTTCTTTTGGATATAATATTTAGGTCAGATCTGGGGAAATCTGATTTCTTCCACCGTGTTCAGTCAGAGGATTCCAGATAATTTAAATATCTCGGCTGAAGTACTGGCGAAATGTGGGGCTTCGTACTGTCCCTCTGATTATATTAACAATACGTACCTCGATAAACCAGCAATGTCAAAGGTTGTATAATCATTTTTATTGTTTTAACTTTATTAATCAAAGATACATGTATTTATATATTTTCATGATGTAAACATATAGATAACAGATAAGCATTGTTATTGTCGTTGTTGTTAGAATTGTTCTTATTAGGGTTATGTTCTTATACATATTTCAAAAGTAAATTTTAGCCGTCCTTTTTCTAAAATTAACTATTAACTATCCAATCCGAAATAGAAGTTATTGTTTTATTAATCTGCTTATGTCACTGTTCACTATTTACGGGAGCAAGTGTGTAAGCGGTCGGATAGCCGAGGGTCCCGGGTTCGAGTCCCGGTAAGGCTGCACATTTTCTCACCCAGTGACGCAGAAAAAGTGAATGCAAATACAAAGAAGACACTCATATTTATAAGATACACCCAACAAAGAAACTATTATCGTTGCATTATTATTTATTTTTCAAAAAGAAGATGCGATTTAACACAAAGCATATATAATTGTTATCTTATCTTGAAACAGGTTTATACAGTCTGTGGCATATACCTCGGCACTGCTTGCTTAGCTATATTAACAATCGCTATTTTCCTAGACAACATTCGCCATGAAACAGACGGACGCGAGATGAGCACGAAACAACTGCTTGGAGCAATTGCACGACATTTCTATAATTCTAAGTATCAAAAGTTACTGATACCTCTGACCGTATACAGTGGCATTGAACAAGCTTTTATTGCAGGAGACTATACCAGGGTATGTTAACAAACTTCGTGATATTCTTCAGTCCATAGGTTATGCATCAAAACTACGTATATTAAAATTAAATACTCAAGAAAGGAGATAATGTAAAAAGAATCTTTGGCATTGCTTCATCAACAGTTGAAGGACTTGAATGTTTTCTACAACATGCGTTCGAGCAGGCCTTATGTTGAAATCATGTATGCATCCGGTAAGTTATTGTATGAAAAAGCTGTCCAAATCAACAATAATATATATTCAATTGTAGTAAAGAATTTGCAACTTTATTTATACATGTACCGGACTCGTCACTTGCATGAGTTTTTATATCTATATATAGTCGTACATCAGCTGCACTATCGGTGTATGGAATGTCGGATATGTGATGATAACTTACGGAGTGGCTGATGCAGCTTGCTCATTGATAATAGGCCGGCTGGTAAAATACTTCGGATTCCTACCATGGTTCATTCTAGGTAAAACCCATTAACTGTTTAACAAACTAAATTTGATAAAGATACACACTGTGTTGTTAGTGTAACCGTAAACTTCGGTAATGCAATAAGGTTTAAATGAACCATCAATTTTTAATGTCATTACGCATTTGATGCAAAAACTTTCACACTGGCGTTAATAGAAACATGTTTTTGAACTGTCACGTAAATAATTATATGTTTACTTTCTTTCCTAGCATACTTGATAATAATGATTGATAAGCATTTTGAATTAAAACATAAATTTGAACACGCCAAATGCTTTTCTATTTATGTGTTTTAATAAATAAATAAATAAATAAATAAATAAATAAACGAGGAATCAACGTGTACTACTGGACAGTTTCATGCTTATAGCAATCATAAGGTACAGATCTCCAGTACTACATAAAACATAAAACTTTGATTCCTTTATCGTTTATTTATTCTTGCTCAGGTTTGCCATTGAGCACGGTGCCTTTGGTTCTTGCTCCCACTTGTTTTTGTCACTATGTGTTTTCATATAATTAAAGTGGATTATATTTATAGTTTATAATGCTTCTTGAGTTCTTGCAACAATAGATTTGTTGACCAATGCTGTTTTTTGTTGTATTTTCTCTAAATTACCAAATTTATTCCTTGTATTTCTTAATATAAACGCAACCAAAGGAAATTATCTTTTTTTCTGTTGATGTTTTAAGCATTCATTTTACACGGCGGTACAATAATAACATTGTTGGTGTGGCAACCAGATCCTGAACATCCCGGAATATTCTACTTGTTTGCGATATTGTGGGGTATAGGCGACGCTGTGATACAGACTCTTGTCAACGGTAAATATAATAATTTATTTCACACCTTAAAAAGGAACCAATGAATTCCAAGCGTTTGCAACACGTGATATCCCAATAGAAATCATTACTGTCTTCAGTCCTATCAAGTTAGCCTCGTTTTCAGTTTCTTTTCCCAAAAGTCCATATTAAATCACTATTGTACTTCAACTAGCCGTGTTTTTTTTTATTTTCAGAGTCCTTAAAATGCATGTTAAATCCATATTAGAGTTAATGTAAAGTAAAGAGATCATTTTACATGGTCTAGTCCAAATCTAATTCTACTGGATTCATATACAGCTGCATAAGCTGTTTCTTGTTCAACCAAGTTTATTTACCGTATAATAATATCGGTATTAAATGTAGTTACCGTGGGTTCGGACGAAGGATATATGTCAAAGGCTGTCATTTCAAATATGTATCAAAACATTATGTCAATAATTCGTATTTTATGTCTAATATTTCAGCTCTGTACGGTCACTTGTTCACACACAATCCCGAGTCAGCATTTGCTAGTTATCGCCTATGCGAGTCGGCAGGCTTTATCATCGCTTTCGGTTACAGCAGCTATATTTGTACTTACATCAAGATCTACATCAGTCTTATCTTTATTATAGTCGGAGCAGTATTGTATGGTGTTGTGGAAATGTTACAGAGAAAACAAAAGCGAACTGTAATTGGCAGTACAAGTTAATTAGAGGACTCTCCTTGATGAAACATAATGGTAGTTTTCTACTACCAACTTATTATTTACATTGCGGAAGTCAAACATACAACATTGAGGGACAAACATTTTAAATGATGCTACGGACGAAACTCATTTATTAACTATCAATATTTCTCTTTATCGTTACGATTAATCATTATAACAATATATTTTCATTATTTTATCTTCTATATCTTCTATATTCTATTTTCTATAACTTTTCTCTCTCCCTTTTTGACACATAAGTATAAAAACAATATTGGTAATAGATACAGTTAAAACGGACAATGAAACGTGCAATTCATTTATATTACTATGAGCAATCCAAGAATTTCATCTTAGAATATAGCGTTTTTCAAATTAAGAATCAAATATTTCTTCTTTTTTTGGGACAAAATAATGTTTCTTGTCAAAAGTGTCTTTATACACATTATTGTGTTAGATAGCTCCCTAAGCAATTAACGTGATTATACTAGCATTACTTCACAAGAGAGTAAGCGGTAGTGAAACATGCAACCGGTGCTCAGGAGAGTCTGTGTAAGAGTGAACCTAGAAATTCCCACCAGTTATGCAAAATACACCGGAACTTTTAAATTATAATGAATTTAAAGTATAGTAACACAAACAAAGTTTTGTTTATATTTTAACCATTTTGCTACATGAACATTTAATGGTCCAATGTTAGATGACTATCGTGACCATCCCAGCAGTGAGCCATGCCGTCACACGACACCATGACGTAGTCTCCATTACTGTTCATCTTGATATCAATGCTGTGCTGGTGACCGTTATCAATGCTTGTAAGTAGACCTTTGACAACCTGACCTTTCTTCATGTCTTCAATGTCATACTCGTGAATAAGGATGGTGTGCTCGTGGAGTCCAGGAGGATCACGTGTGGTAGGTGAGACCTGACAATAAATACGGTAAAAGAGGTCTGGATCTCGCGATAGAATGATAACGAACATAGATAATTGATAACACAGATTTGATATTGTATTAACATTCTATGTGTTGTATAAACTCCCTAGAAATTTGCAACTTGATTATAAGTACACATGTTTAAATCATTTAAATTTTTTCATTTTTATTTCATTTAAACATAGTATATCAGCTCTTATATTTGCATTTCTAAGGTTTTATTTTCTCAAATTGACCCATGTCAAACTAAAACCAGTACATGTGTATTTGTTTGTAGTTTCAAAATGATGGATAAGTTGAATGCATTTAAACAAACTTGGTTCGATGCAAATAGAAAACCTACCTTTAGAACATGTTCTTGCTCGAGGAAAAGGGTGTTTGCTTTCGAGACTGTTGTTGGTATTTCTTCGAATAAGGCAGAGTACGTTGGCATTCTCATCACCATATCCTGAAATGGTTAAGTAACGTTGCAGAAAATTATATCTATGAAAAGCAACATATTAAAATTCGAGAACGAACGGGGTTTATTTTAAATTATATTTTAGTACATCTTAAAAACGTAGAGTTATATTCTGTCATTTTAGACGGTATAATGTTCATATTTCATGAGTGAACACCCCTCTAGCATCTTCAAAGTTTTATTTTCTTTACACATGTATCATGATATTTCAAAGTATGAAGTTCTATCATGATATTTCAAACTATAAAGTATTATTTACCTTAAGAGCATCAAGTTCCTTTCTTGTATCCTGACCATCAGAGTGAAGTGGCATTATCGGGTAGCGGGTTCTTACTTTACCAACTCCTCCACCAATAGATGGAAGAACGATACGGTTACCGGACGCAACTGTCTTACGAACTACACCATTTCTATCCAGCACTCCGACGGATCCTAGAATTGACATTATTCTGTTTATTCTTGTTCCTTTATTTCACTGTTCGACAAGACAACGTTTTACAAAAAAGAATCTTATTGGTATGTATTAACATCTTTCTTTCTCAGCGGAATTTATTTCCTTTATTTATATGATGAAATCAAACTTTAAATTATCAAACCTTTAGCTGTATCGGCTCGGTCGGATCCAACTGCCTTAGTTGTTGAGAAGAATTCGACTGGTGTTCTGTAAAAAGCCTTGCCATGGGTACCATTAAATGCCTTGTCTACTGTGAAACCACCATTACGTGTACCATTTGGACCATGTACGACACTGGCAATTGCTGGACCTCTTGATGACTCTAAAAGAAATATTATTAAATTCAATTTCTATAATTAGTAATCCAAAGATACATGGATATCTTATACTCCCATGAAAACAACCAACAAACAAATTAAATCTTAAAGTAATAAATACATATATACTAGGAATTTAAACCATTATACTGTGAATTCACTTAATTTCGTGGGCATGAAATTTCGTGGTTTTGTCACAAAGAACATTTCGGGGATTCTTAAATTCTGTTTATTTTTCAAAAAATGTAAAATGTAAAAATTGTGATGCAAAATATCTGACAGTAGACGAAATGAAATGTTTTGCATATTAAATTCGTGGGTTAATCTATCAACGAAAACAAACCACGAACATTAGTGCTCCACAAATAAAACTGATTTTGCGGTTTCATACCGACGTGATGCAGGTTGTAAGGGTTCCATTTTAGCAGCGGTGTCATGTACACGATCTCGAGTGGTACCGCCCATGTGTATCTCTCTTTCACCGTTTTACAAACCTCGTGTCTGTTGTGACCGTGTCCCGTTGTATGACAAGTCGTTACAGCTAGCCCAGAAATCTTTGGGTTTGTTGTCTGAAAGATAAATTAATAACATTTTACTATCATAATAACTTAAACGATTTATCGTTGAACTTCTCCTTTTCAATACTTTTTTAAATAAAACACAAATATTCAGTAGAAAAGGTGATGTTTTTCTTATGTCTTTTTATGTTATATGTCAATTTAGATAAGTACAGATAAGTGGTGATAAATAAAACATGTAAACTGGAAATATTATGATGCGAGGAAAACAATAAAAGCCACCTTTATAATGAAAATATCACTCATTTAAAACTCAATATAAATACAATTTTCGCAGTGATATTCGGAAGCGACATTTACATCTTAAATATCATTCAGTCCGAACATAGACACCAAATGACCTATCAATTTGATATGCACAATTACATTATTGTCTGTCATTTACTACTTTACTACTTTACTTTATATCAAAATAGCTACTTTTGATTAGGTTGACATTTGGTTCAACTCTTCAAAAATATATGATCTTAATATGTACATGGGAAATATATCTAGTATGGTACGAAGCGAATATTATCTGTATGTTCAAAGTCATTTTTGGGCAATTTAATTCTGAATGGTATGCACGTCACTCTTGACTTTTCATATTCATTATAGAGTGGATATAACATGAATATAGATGATCTTTAATCTGAAATAAAACTTCGACTCTAAATTCTGCGACCGATTTGTACTTAGGTGGTGCATCATGTTCTGCTGAGACTATGTTCACTATTGAAGTTGTCCTATGTTTTAATCACAGTTCATTAAATGCAAATATTCAAGACATGCGTGTTGAACTTGAAGTATATTAAGATAAGGTTAACTTTACATGTACATTATAAGATTACACATATAAAACATTTAATACTTTTCATTACATATTTCAAAAAAAGTCTCCACAAAAACATTGACTTGTGGTCATAGGTTGTGAGATTTGTAAAAAGGAAGCTTTCTAACATACCTGAGCAGCAAACATGTTCGGGTCAGAGAAACCTCTATGTACAACTTTGTTGCCCATAGCATCCTTTTCTACCACTTTGTAATATCTGAATGATAATAAATACTACAATATCATTGTCTTTATAAACATATCACTTATATAACAAGGTTCTGTATAATATCCAATTGTCAACGAATAGATGTTGAATAGAGAGTAAAAGCTGCACGCCTACAGATGAGCAAATAATATTTCAAGAAAATCAATATTTAGAAAAATGTACTAAAATTTTTAGAAAGGTAAAAATATTGAAGATCCAAGTTATATTTTACATGTTATGTGCGGTTTAAGACTGATTTTGAAGTATTTAATCACCTTATTTAAACTGCGTTACTAACGCAGTATGGGCTGTTTGTGGACCACTTTTTGGTATTTTTCTTGGATTGTAAGTGCCGATTGCAATATGTAAATTCTTTTTTTGTTCACCTCACAATATTTTACCTTTGAATACATTTCAAAAATTTTCATGAAAATTCACATGAATCTGGAGGTGTGCTGCTTTAATGTCTCTTTCTTTCGTAGAAACATCTGCATATTTAAAGCACATTTACACATGACGAACTTTTTATTAAGGTCCGATGTCTATAAATAATAGACAAAAGTCCTAAACAAATGTGTTGTGTTGTGCATGTCGCCCTGATATAAGTCACACATATTAAAAATTGGACATCTTCAACATAACGATAAAGCGATGACACGAAAAGACGACACTCCGGGACGGAGTTTCTAGACGATGAACCAGAGCAAGCACAAGGTAAAGCGATTAAACGTGAGACCAAATGAGCGCAAAAAATGCAAAAGCGACGGCACGGTGCTAGGGCACACTATTTTATGCGTCTTACTGAGGTGGATGAGAGGTCATCGATGGGATGAAACGATGACCCAAACGGAACGCCGTAGTTAAGCATTTTTTTGTCTTTGATAAGACTAATGATCCCTAATAAATGGGTAAATAATGACGTAGACGCTGTCGCCTTCTATACAGCTTTTAGTATATTTGTCACGTGAAAGGGTGTTTTCAAATGTGACGTCATAGAGAAAATGCATATATGGCGGATTAGGGTGTCAATTATTATCTTTAATGTACTGTTTTTATGCCAGAACAAGTCAGTTGTGTAAGCATTGGGATATATAGCATCACGATAGTCCTCAATTAGGTTCTGATAATGGTCTTATAATGAACAAACAATTGCATACACTGTCATATTTTGACAGCATTCGAATTTAGTTTTTCTTTTTGTAAGATGACGAAATCACAAACGGACAGTTACGTTTACATACACACATTATTTTCATACTCAATAGCATTTCCAAAACTCAAGCTCATAATGACACACCATTTATTCTGTTTTATTTTTCATAAATAACTACTTTACCTGTTGTATTGAGCGGTGTTAACTTTCACCATAGGTTCTGTGGTCGAGTGAATATCATACAACGTAAGTCCAAGAGCATCATCTGTAATCACAGCTCCATAGTTGTCCTTGCCAGGAATTTGGTACATCAAGTCATCTAGGAGACCCCAGTGATAACTCCTGTAGTGTTTTTTATAAGCAACATATTATACTAATGCTTTAATTAGTTAAACAATACAGATACATTTTTGTGAAGGTTAAAATAATCAGGATATATTGGTATAATAATTAAATAACATGAATATATCATATTGTATTCTAGACCGTCGTTGTAATGTTTTGCAAGGTTTTTACCTAGTTTAATTTTCATTGTGAAAAAAATGAATATTTTTTCATACGGTCCTATATAAACAAATCTAAAATGATTTTATTATAAGGTATACAGTCAGTAGTTGTAAACACCAAACAAAATCAATATTTGTGCAGTAACGTGCAAATATAGACAATTTGATTGCCTTAAAATTCACATCATAAATAAACACAATATTATTAATACACAAATGTTTGTTCTGGTGGTTGTATGAAATAAAAAAGTTAAAACCCAACCTTTCATGTACTGGTCTATGGTTCCTTGGTAACCTTTCCGCAAGAGTAAACCTTGCAACACGAGTTTCATTAACCCTGTCTAGTGGCATTTTACGCTGCATTCTGGTAAACAAAATAAAATCATAAAAATGTATTTTTACGCTAAATTATATCCATGCAATTTAACTGAACTTGAAAAAGCATGATTTATCGTTTTAGTAGCTACAGTAATATAGATCTATAGCACATCGTTTGATACTTCATAGACTGCCTAATCTGGACTCTTTTTAATGTGAATTGAGGAACGCCATATGAGAAATCTTATTTCCATTTGCGCTCGGAGTCACAACTTTGTGAATGGGAGTCCAGTATTTTAATTATTTACTTTTTTTGTCTCCATAGTTTTTTTTTGCAATCATTCAATAGCCAAAAGCCTTTCAAAGAACACATTTAATTGTCACATTTGAATCAGAATGATTTACTATGAAAGAATGATACACATTCGTACAAATGAAAATATTCAGAAAGAAAAGAATATATTTTAATTTGTGCATCAAATACCTTATTGAAACATCGTCTTCAAGTTTGAATACTGCTGTTGGTAGATCATCTTTCAAGGGATGGCACGCGATTCTGTAAAATAGTAAATGTTCTATAACACCTGATGTGCCTCTAAACGGACATTAGTAATAAACGCATGATAACCTATCATATACCAATTTCATTATCATATATATTTAAGCACACTGTATTTATATAGAAAGTACACTATTATCTAAAAGTGTTTTTTTTTCTTCAAATTGTGCTTTATTTGCGTGTATATTATATTGATGAGTAATTTCCTCACCACTTTACTACTTTATGTTTTAACAAGTAGATTTACCATCTTTATTCAAGATATTTCTCACGAAAAAGAGCTTTAAAATTATTAATGAATCCCTAGAGTATCTACTTCTAGTATGAAATGAAAATGGTTAAATATTTATTCAGTTCTGTTTAAACATATGAGCAGCGTCACGAGAAAACCAACATAATGGGTGTGCGACCATTATGTTGGTTTTGTCGTGACGCGGCTCATATATTTAATTAAACCTTTACCCGATGTATGTAAGCCCTACTTTGAGTTTAGAACAGTCAAAAGTATTCCAATATCAAAATATAAAATTGAGCAACCAACAGCATAGAGTCTGGTCGAACTGCACAGATGTTTAGACTGACCTGGTTGTATACGTGTGGTTAAAGTCTAATCGCTGTTGGTTCCAAAGTGTCGAGAGTTAAACAAGTTTATCACTAACCTGTAGTTCCATTGAGCATATTCAGGTGTTCCGTTTACAACATTCATAATTGTTGTTGGCAGGTAGGCAAAATTTTCCAGATTGCTCTTGCCACCAGAGTAGGAAGTGAATCGGACCTTTATGATGAAACATCAAAACCTTATCAACAATCTATTAATTGCGTCAGTTTGAAAATAAACCCCACCATTTTATGTCTAAATCATAATTATTATCCAGACTGTAACTTGTATGTATTTAAAATAAGACAAATTCTATCCTTGTGATAAACTATAAATTAGCTTAAAAGCACTTGCTTACATCGATTTTTTAATTTAAATGCCTTTTTATATCTAAATCACATAAACTGTTTGTCTAAAAGTGCCACAGAATATTTATTTTGATAAAGATAATAAATAAATTTTCAGATTGCATCAAAGTATTATTCAAGGGAAGAAACTGTTATGCATCCAGGTAGATGAAAACCGTTTTCTTTCCCTTTAACAGAAAGAGAAGCATATTGGAATTTTCATGGATGCCAATTTTAAATGTATTGTCGTATCGTATAGCTTATGGCATGAATACAGACAACAGTTAGGGGATAGGCTCTCATATCATCTTGCACGACCTTACGGTTTTTTTTCTGTGAATTTAATTCGCATTAAACTCTAAATTACACAATATTCACAATGGCTATTATATCGTAATTTGTTAAAAATACACTGTGGTATATCCATTCAACTTTTCAGATACAATATTTTTAAAAACATTTAAAAAATTATTTAATTTTTACACCCAAACAAAGCGAAACCCCTTGCCTGGAGATAAAACCCAACTGGAACGAAATCAATAAAATCCCTTCACGGGAAAGGGGTTCTTTTTATTTTAGTTTGCAAAGTAAGCCACCCCAGTAAGCCCAAATACTGGTTTAAAATTTTTCCCTGAGTCACGGAGGGAAATGTCCAAATTCTTGAACGTTTTATGATAAAAAAGGGAAATAAAATTTTATTCTTTTTCATTGAAAAACCGGGGAAAAGATACAAAATGAATCAATAACTTATTTAGTGTCATCATTTACTTTCATACAATTTCTTGTCTTCTATACAGCTACTATCAAATGCTATTCCATTATACATTCGGAATTCAAATAACATGCATTTTACGGGAAAGAATTTACAGCTCAATATATACAAATTAAAAAAATAGAACAGTAGCAGAAGTACACAGTAACCTTTGAACCATTCTTGCATTTCAGTTATCTGTTCGGCGATAGTTTTCTTGGCAAGAACCTGTGGTGGTACATCAGGGTATGGTATATCTACTACTTTGTTATATGTCGTGTCATTTTTTACAGGCATGCGCAGTCTGTAGTCGTTATGTCTTGTTCGGAATTCTACACCATTGAGAACAAAATTTAATTCTCCCATACCAACAGTTCTGCAAAATACCCCAGATTTTTAGTCTGATTTATTTTCATTTTCACATACATGTTTTTCCTTTTTGTCGATGCCCCGATTTATCTGTCTTTGACAAAGCTTTTAACTTTAAAAACAAGTTACTATTTCTTTATGTAAAAAGAATGATGGAGTTCAAGTTTATATATGATTAATTAATGTTGCTTAAATAGGGCGAAGACATACTTACGATAAATATAAGACAATTCTATTTTAACAAACCTGCTGTTACTAGCATGCTCATGGATACCGGCTACACCATTACCTATGTAATTAGCAGTGTAGTATGGTTTTGGGCCGTTGACATTGTTTCTGACCTAAAACGAGAACAGATAAATCACAATGTGGATAGTAAATGAAAATGATAGGTAACCAAAAATATACAATATTTCTTGCATATTTTTTAAAAAACAATTTTCATTTTTTTGTCAGGTATCATATTATAAACAATCCTAGAAATATGATAATTGATGTCCTTTATTCGTGTATAAAACTAATTTTCATACTTAAATCATTTAATAATTATGTCAAAACCAAAAAAGGCAATTTCAAATAATAATATGATTTATTAGAGCTAGCAGACACGTAAACAACGATAAGTCAAATACAAATTACAAATTGAAATTATGTATCAGTGTTATGCAGGACTACACATAAACACTATACAACATCAATGAAAATAAATGTTATTTAATCAAAGATAGAATGAACTATTCATGAGAAATACAGAATGAATAGGAACAAAACCGCTTTAACAAATGATAGAATATATAAGCGGAAATAATTAAAAATGAAACATAAACAGATTAAAAACATGCAATACAGAACTAAACAAGCTAAACAATAAAGAACACAAAAAGGGCGGGAGGGAGTGGCAAATTTGAAGAAAACAACCGACTGGAAACGTGTCTTGACAAAAACTGTAACTAAAAGGCGCCAAAACCTAACTTAAATACAGTTTGGCGTAATGATACAAAAGTGACCCTTGACCTAACTGGTGAAGTAACCAATCAAAAAGGTTGTTTATTGATATACAACAAATGAAATGGAGTAATAGTACAAAAATGACCTCTGACCTATATAAAGAACAACCAATGAGAAAGGCTGTTTTATCCATAATTAAAAGATTTTATTGTAAACAAAATGCTTCAAATTAACACCAATTGTTTCTTTAAACCAATATCTTACTCCAAGTCAATTAGTAACGCTACAAAACATTCCTTAAGTAAGTTTTATTTAGCAGCCCCAAGGGTTTTACCCGGTAGTAAATTCTCTAAAACCCCAAACAGTAAAAGCTATAATAACATGGTATTTCCTTTTTTCAGCCCTGGCTTGTCAGTCTTTCTTTTCCCACAAATGTTGTTGCAAAAAACCTGACTTGTAAAATCCCTACTTGGCGCTTAGTGATAGCATTCTCTGCCAGTAACTCTATAAATACATTCTGCTTACTAAACAATGCACTCAAAATATGTTTTTTACCCCGCTTGGCATTTTATAGCTGAACTTAGCAATGCACTCAAATATGTTTTAACTCCGCAAGGCATATTGTAACTACTCGTATAAACGCATCTGATCAAAATGTTTCGAAACTTGACAACATCCATTCTATAACGAACGCATTGTCGTTATTAACGTAAAGTATATGATGAAAATAACGAAATAATTAAAAACCGTATGAATTACTTTGAGGAAAGGTATATTATAAAGAGTTGTATTGTTATATTAACCAGACTGACTGCCTAAGAACTGCCTTAAATATTTATTTATGAGGTCATTGTATCGATTTTGGAAATTCCGAAAGGTTTTCTCCCGTTGATGTCAAACATATTTGAAAAATATGTTAAAACATATTCTAATATATTTAGTTTTACAAAACAATGCATATTTTGCTAGTACTGTTTGGTTTTCAGAGCGACTCTATTGGCGTATAGCTTCCTACATACTTTAACTAAAATTAATTTTCTTTTAAGTAAAACGTCTACTTCTGGGCATAAAGAAACATAATGTAGATTTTGATGACTGATGAAGAAAATGTATGCCATCCCTTGTACACTGCTAAATATATGTTATCTCTATTATTGTTGTATATGTAATCATTAACTTTAGCAAAAGGCTACATGTCCAACCCTTATGAAGTTGCCAGAATGTAGTTCAAATTGATAAACATCTACAGATGCATTAACTCGACAACTAGGTTATCTGATTTCTTCTTTTGGTAAGTAGACCTTTTATATTATCTGTCTGGTTGATGTTCCTATTTAATGACATTAAAATGTTAACGTGTAACAGTAACTAAAAAATCATTGTTTATAACAACTTTTTTTATTCTAATGCTTAATATATATTTGAGCCACTTGTAATTGCATTAGTTTCTCGTGAATGTAAAATGGCTACATTATATTAGGAAGTAGATAGATAGATAGATTTATTTCGGCAAAGGAAGCATATACATAGTTGACAATATAACATAGGATAAAATAATGAGCATTATTAAATACTATATCACATACGAGTAAAACTATGACATGCTCACCAAAACCAAGGATAACACAAAAAAGGGCAAAAAAGCTCTTATTTCCATTGTGGTCCTTTTGTATTGGCGGCATGACATAGAGAGGCAAAAACCTTAATATGATCATGTTTAAAAATACTAAATAAATCATAAAAATGTATATCACAGTCAAATCTTGAGTTAATGATACTCCTGTTTACAGCTAGGATTTAAAACACATTACTAAAATTGTAATAAGATAAAATAGATCCTGAGCCGAAATATGTAAAAACATGTTAAAAAAAAATTTTAAATACTGTTTCATAGATGACTTTTGATGGGCAACCTTAAAACTTTGTAACCTGTTGATCTCCGTTAACTTTACAGGTAAATCATTCCATAATTTAATACCAGCGAAAGCAAATGATTAGAACCCTGGCCTTTGACCTTAGGTAGACAATATCCACCCTTTTGACTAAGTCTTGTACTATAATTATGAAATGGAATCTTGTGAAATAAAGTGTTCAGACACATGTAATCCGGAGATAGGCCCATTTTTTATCTTAAAAACATGACACAACATTATCTGTTCAACTCTTTTGTGGACCGGTAACCAGTTAAGGGACTTAAGTGGGATGGGTCAATGTGGGCTCTAGAGTCCAAGTCAAGTACAAATCTCATTATTTTGTTTTGACAAGTTTGTAACTTATTTTTTAAAGACTGTGTCAAGCTATTATACCAAACAGAGCATGCGTAATCATAGTGACACTGAATAAGAGACATAACCAGAAGTTTCTTGGTATGCTGAGTAAGAAACTCTTTCTTGCGGTAAAGAAATTTTAACCGAGAGTTGGCCTTCTTAAGAACAGACTCGGCCATGGCGCAAAAAAGTATCTTAATTCATTTCGCGGCCTTTTAATCCTATATTGGAAAACAAAATAGTTTTCTAGCTGGAAGAAGATTGTTCAACTGTGAAAAGAAAACGTTCGATAGTCAAGCAATTATCTTTGTTTTAGTGATGCGAGACATCCAGAAGATAAATACTATAGGTAAAGAATATAGGTACATTTTTGTATATAATATATCATCAAATACTCGGTTTTAATTCATTTGAACCTGACTTTGTAGCAAATATGGGAGCCTACTAATCTAATATGCCAGTAAGTCCCAACATTAATATTAATTTCACAACTTTGCACGTGTGGATTATTTTTTTATGATGCAATGCTACAACTCAATATTTTTTTCCGTGTGTAGTCTTTCTTTTCGTCAAAGCAAGAAATGGTTGAGCTAAACCATGCACATGTGGAATCTCCTAGCAATATCTATATATCTATAAAGCGAGTAATTAATAAGATGACTATAACCAGTCATGAATTTTTACATCAAACTTCGTCTAAAAAATACATTGCATTTTGGAATACACGAAGATCCAGCAAATTTGAATCTTGGAGCAAATACATAAATTTTGTGAATATTCGCTTGTTGCATTTATTCTTTGAAGAATGGTGTAATGGGTACAGACTTTCTACAGTAAGAAAACAAACTAATCCTTGAACCTACAAGATGTAAATCACCATTAACATGGCCTCGGTTCTTAAATTTTATTCCGAATTTAAATGCATATTTTATATATATTAAGCTTGTCAAAGAACATTGCAAAAATAATGTTTGAGCTTTTGATTTTTCAAAAAAAAAAATACAACAACAAAAAACAACAACATTCAATTCAAAAAATCATGCAGTAAAACTTAAGATACTCGCTTTAAAAAAAATTCTTATGGCATGTAAAACAATATAATGTAAGAGAGGACATTTAAAACAATGTTTGTCAGTATACAGTAGGACATAATAACGAAGCACAATAAACGTGTAATAGTGTGTCAAATATTACCAAGATACAAAAAAATTAATACAAATGTTGCTAGATACACTTTATATGCTATATGCCACCTATTCTTTTTTACTCAGCTCAGATAATTGTCTTTCAGGTGTAAAACGAGACTTCGAACACGCCGATACATTTATGCAGGTTTACAATATTTAGGTCATTATTTTCACGCTCTTTACAAAGAAAATGTTAGATTATCAATGCTTTTTATTACCTTGTATGAGTTGATGGTCTGGTTTTGGGGTTGTAGTTGTGTGCCTTGATGTGTGGAGTGTGCCCCCATGCACAACTAATGACATAACAACTTGAGCAAGCTGTATATCAGGCAGTATGGAAAAGAAAAGTCAAAACGAGCAGAGCACTTTATGCTATATTTTTGTAAAATTGCGCAAGTGAGAGAGTTAATGCATCTGACCATTAATTCAGTGATGACAATGTGAACATATATTAATAGAGAAGTTCTTATTCAGAAAAGCCATTAGCCTCTCCTAATATTATTTAATTTTCTAATATTCGAAGTATACATATATTCTGATACATGTTTTCAAGAGAGAAATTTGTAATTTCACAAAACTTTAAGTCTCCATTTCTATTCTTTGACTATCTGCTAAAAAATTAATCATTTGGAATAAGGAAGAAAATGACATAATTTCGAAATATATCACCATGTCTCGATTTAATCCGTCTGTTATGATGCCTTAAGAATACTTGCTTTGGTTTTATATGAGCTGATAAGGACACCACCTGGCGGTTAACACATTAACTAAGTGACCCGAAAATTGTGAAAATTTCAGTCAAGGTTTCACTCACTAGAATAGTGCTATATTTAATCAAACTGACAGTCTAAGTTCAGTTTCTGTTGACTTGTGGTTTCTTAAAGTGCGTACTACATGTACTTATTTGTTATATCATAAATAGTTCTAAATAAATACAGTTCGTAATAGATATACCAAACATTACACATTCTTAACCCTTTACTTCATGAGTATATTGTGAAATATGAAAATTGAAAAGCCTCCTGTTACAAGTTCAAACTGCTATGGAACTATGAAAAATGCT
The DNA here is from genome assembly GCF_026571515.1 of Ruditapes philippinarum. Lineage (NCBI taxonomy): Eukaryota > Metazoa > Mollusca > Bivalvia > Venerida > Veneridae > Ruditapes > Ruditapes philippinarum. Next base: position 412,367 of record NW_026867092.1, read on the forward strand.
TCAATACTAAGGAAACTTGGCACAAATAATATCTAGACTATGGCCTTTGATCATATTTTTCATCAACATTTTTCAAATGAAAAAAGAGCCTTTTTCACTGTTTGAGGTCTCAAAAAGGGGGGGGGGGGGGGTGGATATATGAAGTAAAGGGTTAATATTCTTTAACAGTTTGGTACTCCGAGTGAAATGTAATTTCAGAATCTCAACAAGGGAAGTATATGCGATTGCATACAAATCAAAAACATACATGCTATTGATATGGGAGGGTCTATTTTAAATATAGATGTTTTAAGTTTAGTAAAACGGAAATTTAAACAAAGACATCTATGTTTGAAATGACGTCTCATGTGGAAATTGTTCAGTATTTGGTGTTTGATTTACTACAAGTGTGTATAAAAGTCAAGCAGAATCCTTAATAATTAATTTTCCAGGAGTGATATAGTTAGGATGAATAAAAGTTGCACTGTTTGAGTTAAAACACTTTATTATCGGGAGAGAGGTCTTTATTAAAAAATCATAAAGTAATATGTAAGATAGTGTGTCTCCGAAGTTCTTTTAAAATTTGAACTCCTAGTCGTACAGTGATAAGTACAGTGAAATGTCGGAAACACAGCACGGGACAAATATTTTTTATCATTATCACTATACTTGTACAAATACATGCCAATGTTTATTATAAGTGTTATACTCAGCTGAAGATTGTCTACTCATCATTGAGTTTTATTTTGATGTTAGATATATTTTCGTTCATTGTTATATTTAACTGATAGTCGACACACGACAAGGTGCCTCGAATGCAGTAAGTGCAAATGCTTGACTAATTTTGTTTGGCAGTTGAGATGTAATCGGAAAGAAGTAAATTGTGTCGATTTCAATGCTTTAACAGCTATACACTCACTAGATGTTTAAATTTATGACAATATATATTTCACATGATAAAAGTCAGACTTTGAGTACAGGCAATAAATTGCATGTATTGGCGGTCCTGAGCATACTTACTATGATGCTAAACGTATCTGAACGGGTTAACAGTTCTCATATTTCGAAGTCAATGGTGTGTAGATAACGTAACTCTCAGGTTCATATATCTCAAGAGTTGAATTATACCCTCATGGTTATCTTGAAACGCCCTTTAGCACAAGTCATATTGACGTAAATCGTGGAAAATTTGTTCAAACTTTCCTATACCAAAAAGTAAACATTGTGAGTATATTTTGTTTTGCTGACTTTTCGTGATTTTGCTTATTACTACTTAGTGTCACCTGATTCCTTTACCTAGTATTATAACGGATAAGTCAAAGAAATATGTCACGATTAGCATCTACTGATAAAAATATTTCAGTACTTATTGTATGATAATTTCATAAATCTGTACATAAGATAAAAATCTTTTCAATAATACACACATAGTGATGCAATGATACAAATGCTCTTAACGATTTTCAGATATCAAAATGTTATCTCCCGGATATGTTATTTCGTGTCTAGTGGAATAATTATTCCGAGATAGAATTTTAAAACATATGTAAAATATAACACCATGCTACCATATCACTATATTTTTATCTTTTATTATTTAGCGTGAGAATTTTAAATAACAGAGTTTGTTTGATAACATTGTGTGAGCGCAATGTTGAACTTCGATTAAACACCTGTGTCAATAAATCATGGTTAAACCTTCCTCTACACTGTATCTGTAAAATCCATTCTTTCATTGTGATATAAATAATACTTCTAAAAGACATGTAAAAACTGTTTTTAACATAGTATACATATTACGTAATTCCTATTTTTACATCTATATTTGCAGCTATATACATCTTATTGTATATAAAAACTAGTGGGGTTATCCATTATTTCCCAGGGACCTTTATAAAAAAAAAATTAAATAAAAGTCATATGAGCAAGAAAATACATAGAAAACATCATTTTCACCAAATGGTATTTAACGACAAAACTTTCGTTTATTATAATCGCAAATCTTAAAAGTTGATATTAATTCATAGGTATAAAAGTGATAAATAGATTGTGTACTTCTCATTTATCAAGTGTGAGGATATGTACATATTCTTACAATTCAGGACATTGCTGAAGTGCATTGCTTAGATAATATAGTATTAAGTTTGGTTACTTTTTAACATGTAATAAAAAGCAGCCTATCCGACGTACGGAAAGAATGCCGTCATTGTATACAAATAACAAAATAAAATGTCAACTCAAGATGATTGAACCTACAACACCTATGTACCAACACCATCGAGGAAGAATAACAGAGAAAAAAACGTCGTAAAAACAGACCATTGCTTTTACAAATATTACCATCTTCTTTTGACGTCATCTGGTAGCATTAATTCCTGAGAATTGAAACAAGAAAAATCCGTGCATTACTGAGGTAACATTAATCTGTCTGAGTATCAAGTGTATAAAGGTTTTACAATTAAAGAGGTGTAAACTGAAAGGGGAAATGTTCAACATTTCCAACTGATTTGATACCGGCTGCACCGTCTGATTATTGAAGATTTTTCAAGAACAAAAACTTTGCAAAGAAACAATTTCCTTCCTTGAAGATATATAAATCAAATTTTTTGTTTTCTGCAGAAAGAATTGGATCATTTGTGATGGGTTTCTCGGACATAGAATTATTACATGTCTTTACTCGTTGCAAAAAAGGTATAGTTTAGATATTTTTTTTATGATATAAATTTTCATATTGTTTTATCGAAGTTCCTAGAATTCATTGGTTTGTTAATATATACTTGTATAATAATGCTTATAACTGGATTTATTTATTTCTTAGGAATTTAGTTATAATTTTGTCTAGTCGGAGCGGAATTTAGAAACAGATATACGCATAATTCTTCGTAAATGGTCGTTCAAGTTTCCTTTCATAGTTGTATTTATTAAAATATATTTTAAATATAAATTTAATTGTTAAATTTTATCTTTGTGATGGCCCAAGTTTTAAAACTTATAAAATAATTGTGGCTTAATAAGTAAGATGTTTTTTTTATTTTTATTTTCAATTTGTAATGTGATTAATCAATATGTCAAAATGGATGTGTTTTCGTGAAAATAAGCTTACATAAAATATAAAAACTCATTGAAATACAAAATTTATCGATTTGCATTCATAATTTAATGATTTATTGTAGAAATGTAATGTAAAAATATTTTAGAACAGTATTGTTTTGAATGTTTAACATATGAATAATAAAAATACGGTAGTAGTTCCGTAGATTTCCGTAGATAATGCAAATGTTCCCAATAGATATCCCGATTTATTGCAATAATAACCTTTATCACTAATTTAAGTTTTATTTATATTTCATGAAATTGTTATTTCAAAACTGAATTTGGAATACTTTTTGTGTTTGACTAAGAATTGTTATTTCAATATCATTACAATGTTTCTGTTTGTCTCTTAATTTTGCAACATAATTTTGTGCTTGATTAATTTCAAAAAAATGTTTTGTAATCTATTATATTCGCTCTAAAGTGAATCGGTCCATAGCGGAAGGTTTGCAATACCATAAATGAGCCGTGTAAAGACAAAACCAACGTAATGGGTTTGCGACCAGCATGGATCCAGACCAGCCTGCGCATCCGCGCAGTCTGATCAGGATCCATGCTGTTCGCTTACCAACTCTATTACAAGTAAAGAAACTGATAGCGAACAGCATGGATCCTGATCAGACTGGGCGGATGCGCAGGCTGGTCTGGATCCATGCTGGTCGCAAACCCATTATGTTGGTTTTGTCGTGACACGGCTCAAATATTTATTTTTGATAGAATTTAGTCTCATTCATGAAGAGAAACCACTAAAGAAAATTATATATGGATAATGTTGGTAAGTTTAAGATGCATGATTCCATATTACATGTCGATATATAACAGATAATAATTTGTTCTATATCAAAATATTAGTATCCATAATATAATCGATCACTCTTCCCACACCTTTTGTCAAGAAATACATTTTTCAGAAATATCCAAATGATACATTCCAGTTGTTTTTATCAATATTTGAAACATTTTGGGAAAATGCGCCCGTCATAGATCAATCCACTTTAAGCAAAATATTTGAAAATGTGAGACATTATACATTGGCAAATTGTAATATATTTGCAAAAGTTCGATTTGAGGGAAGTTGAGTTACTGCTCAAGGTAGGACAGTGTGTAAAATGCAAGCTACAGCTTTGCAATCAAGATATATAATTATGTCACAATTACTTGTAAATTTCGACACCAGAGTATTAGTATTATTATACGACAATATGCGAGTGGAATGGGACTTCTAAGAAGAATGCAGATAAATCCTTTTATACAGTTTAATATTCAATTCTATGGTAACTGTCATGTGAAATAGGAACACATTTTCAACGGCATTTATCGATGTAACATCATTTGTTTCAATTGTTAATTAAGCAGTATTTGATTATTAATTTAGATTGCAGTCTTGTTCGAATGTATTATTAAAAGATGCTAATAGTATTGGATGCAGATGTGAATTTGATTGATATGATAAACTTCAAAGGAATTGATCTGATAATTCTGCATTAAAATTTGTGTCCATACTGGTACGCTGCCATTAAATAAAGTGTAATCTGTAACGTACAGAAGTCTTTTACGACACATTTGCAGTAATAGCATTAAATTGACGTGGGTAGTTGTGATAGCAAATGTACAATTTGCATGCTTCTTTCAGCTTAAATCAAAGAGATATTTAAACAGCTTTAAATTTGCAGTTCTATGTCTCTAAATTTCATTGATTTTTCTTTCAGCAGGCATTACCGTTGATATTGTTTTGCATTAGAACAGCTAACAATGAGCGAATTTTCTTTAGGCTAAATTTGCTAATGGGATTATTCTAAAATAGTTATAGCGTTAAAGTGACTACTTAATTACTGCCTTTTTAAAAATTTCCCATATTTGGAATGAGGGAATTTTGATACGTATCATGTATATGTAGGATCAATGTTAGAAGCATATAGTCGTTATAATATATACGTTGATTCCTAGAATTGTAATTGTAAAAAGAAAAAAATTACACCCGTTCTTCGCTTCAATATTTAAACAATATAAAGCATAGTATTTTAAGTGTAATCGGAGTTTCAGCTTTGCTGATAATTTCAAATGGGAAAAGTTATCCATGGTTAAAAAAGGAACTTAATGTTTTCTTGAAAATTCTACCCTAACAGATACATTTCTGTCAAATCTGCGATAACTGATTTGAACGAAGTATACTTTAAATTTTCCATTAAAATACTAGCAACATAAACCAGATTAACAAAGTTAAAGATAGTCTAGACATAACTATAGTTCTAGTGCTAATTTACCAGCAGAGAATAAACGTTGAATCTAATCACCTTTCCTCAATACATTATTGGTAACTAGGCTAAACTAGTTTTAACTCCATTTACAATAATATGTTCCAATCCTTAATTTGAAGTAGTTTTAGAAAAATAGTATAACTTTATATTAGAATAAAGTTAAGTTTTTTATGACACATTAAATTTTATGATTAAAAGCCTTTAAAAAAATTGATGGAAAACAAATGCACAAATATGGAACCATGTCAGTAGTCTTTAAAAGGAAACTTTAAAGAATGCCCAAAACACGGTTAAATGGGGAAATGTTGCAGGCTCGATTTTTTTAAGACAGTTTTGATTGTTTTTCAAGTGATACAGGATACAGTAATTAGTTCTACATTATTGTCATGCATGTGCGAACATTATTACGTAAGTACCTTTTTTTCTTTCATTAGAAAAGAGCAATTAGAAATAAACAGATTACAATAGTTTTTGCAGATTCGAACCGTTTTTGTAGGCAGATGTAAAAGAAACATAACCACCCACTGACAATACTCGAATTTCTCGAAGAAAAATAATTAAAAAAATATATGTTACTATTACATTTTTAGAAATAGCAATATCTTGCATATAACTTTTAATTACTTTCTTCCTATGTTGATATTTAGGGTGAAAACCTTACAAGGGCAAGTTGATGTGGTGTATGATGTAATGCTGCGTCCAGTCAACGTTGCCATTGAATTGTTGATTTTTAGACTAAAGTTTATTGGGGATTACTTTTATTTTACTTTTTCACATTATTTTGCAACGTTCTAGATTTTCGAGCCAGAAAGTACTAAACGTTTGTATTCAGTTAAACAGTACATCTTATAGCATGATATAGGACTGCTAATATGGAAATACAATTCTTACATATTCTGTCTTAAGGAGCAAACTGTTTCTTGTTCCAGTAATTTTTAAAACGTTCAAATAAAATATTCCAATTCTTTAACTTAAGGTAAAACAGTGTATATCAATCTATGGCTTTAAAACACCGAAAAATACTCCAATACTGGCTGAAACGATTTCAATTCAAAACATCATGCTTATGTTTATTATAGGTGATAAATATTCCCATCCTATCTTTTTTAATTTGATCTTCTTTACCACTTCGCAATCCCATAATCTACCGTGAAAAGGCATGTTGTACCTTTTCTTACACATGATAAATCTAATGAGCATAAAAGGTAGATTAAAATATTTGTCCAATCTAAACTAACATAATACATCAATTGTTTACAAGAGACCAACAGAAATAAAATACATCTATGGTATGTGATTTACATATAAAATTAAGTTGAATGCTAATATTTTATATTATGAAGTCTTCTTACAGTTTCAGTTCTGTTCAGATGACACAAATATCATTGACTCATTAGAATATCTTTACATGTACCAATCCTGCGTTTGCAGTAGTTTTTTGATCATGCTGCGCAATGTTTCCTGTTGTATGTAGTAATTAGTTATCGGTGATAAAATTCACGATTATAGTTCGAAAATAAATTCATCAATTATTTTCTTAACACTCTCAGCTGCATACCAAACACAGAACATGTTTCAAATTTTCAGCTCTCATATGATACAGAATAAGGGCGATGCACCATTTCCTCTCCTCTACAGACTGTGAAATAGATTATTATCAAGTGATCTGCTATTGAGTCTTCTCCATTTAACATAGGCAGTTATTTTCTATTTTCTTAAATATTTATTTTTTCATTGATTGAGGAATTATAAAGATAAAACAAAATTAAATTATAATTCATCACATACGGTTTGCGTGTGTGTGTGTGTATCAACTAGGAGCGGCATAATAGCTAGATATTAGTATAAATTAAAGATGCTATCATCGGACGAATTCTATCACGCCTTAATGTCTCAAAAGTAAGTTGAAAATAATATATATATATGAAAAGTATATATTTCATAAACTTAAAAAACGATCAATTTTAACTAGATTTTTCATTTTTGTTTTGCTTTTAGAAAAAAGGATGCATTTGTAAAATGTATTTTGTTTCTCTATGTTTCATATTTCATTTACATGATATTGTGCTTTTTGATCTATGGTTTGTGTAATCTTAAACATATTTGCAAAACAAAATAATTGTAAAATTACTGACTGCATATGTTAACAATTGAACTATTACTTATATCATAAATAAATTCAATATTCACCAATAGGGCAACTATTACTGAACTATCCATGCCTTTTACATGACATCTATGACATCTATCAAGTATTATCATAATTTGTAAAATAGACATTGATATTAATTGTTCAGTTTACAGTTCAGTTAATAAACCCAGCTTGAAGTGTCGTTAAAGGTTGAAACGTACGTAACGTAACGATGTTATATTTCAATCCTTGCAGATCGTTAAACGCGACATAATTTTTGTGTTTGTGACACTATTAATTATTTCTACTTGGCTTTTTCCAATTTTTCCAGAATTAGTTACATGACAAATGTTTATCACATTAAGTATAGATATGGTGCCTGCTTTTTAAAATTTGTCAATTGACAGCTTGTCTGTGAATGCAGGCTCCATAACCTCGTATCCCCCTTTGAAAAAAAAAACTATTTTATTTATTTTCGCAAAATGTTTCACCGTTTAGGGCACAGGTATTCTTTTACTTGGGGATCATCCGCCGATTTTCATGTAAGGCAAGTACGTATCACAATGAAGGTTCCGTGAAAACAGCCGCATGGGCACATCTGCGAATGTTTTTGAATTCCATTACCATTTCATGATAAATGTTGAATACCGCGTGGAGCGTGAGCGGTAACTTGCAATTGCACTTTCCTGTACCGTCCATGAAATGTCTCAATTAAAATGAGCCTGTAATATTTCTAATTTTGCCATTTTGGACGTTCTTTAAGGACTTTTCTGTTTTCTTTTATGCTATTAATAATAACCATGAATCTATGTCAAAAGATGACTATGCGTCTTTTTAGAATGAGTGAACAGCCATATATAAAAACCGTACTTTAACAAGTTATGTAACGTCCGTCTCTGGTTTATAAATTATCTCTAAAATAGATAGAAAAGAATATTGAAAACGTAATTTACTAATTTAAATGATATTAAAAAGCATCGTTCCTAATCTCCTTTATCGTTTATGAAACTTTCCTTTTTCTTCAGATATTTAACCTGAAAATTGCAGAGAAAAGGTTATGAATTCATTTAAATTAAATTGATTTAATATTATTCTTTACAATACATTTTCTAAGACTGTAAAATCAATACGTATGTCTGAGAGATGTCTATTTACAATGAAATTGTCTTCCCTTTACTTACAAACTAAATATTCATCATTTTCCTTTACAAATATGTCTACACTTTAGTTGAAACTTTAAATATTATACAGGGAAGTACAAAGCAATTGATCAACATGGAATTTAGAATAGTACTTTATCATATTTTAAAGAAACTGTTTATCTTTTACACTGTTCTAACAGCATTTCTTTATTTTTGAATCCGATTTGTCGATTGTTATCATTTTTTTTATACTCTATTAGAATAAAACCATCCATTTCTTAAAATCTGAAATCTATTAGATAACCCAAAAAACGTTTTCGCATGATGAAAAACTTAAATATCTGCACAATTAAAACTATCACTCTGCTGTGGGGTCTTTCATGTTTAAGTGTGATGCTATCTTGGATATTTAGTTAATCAAAATCATTAAAAAATAGACCGTTAAAAACTTCCAACAAGAAAGACAAAAGGAAGATAGTTAAGGTTAATAAGATCTGGCCATCAATAATAGTATATCCGCTAAAATCATGATGAACTGTACAGTTAACGGAGCATGTAACTCATACGTCATACATGTCTAATGTTTCCATGCCTTATTTTCATGGCCTAATGTACCCTATACAAATTTATGGCTGTGACGTTTTACAAACATCTATGTATTTATATTATGACTTCGGCACTTAACATCTGTTAAGCTGTTGCTTGTGGTTTGTTAAAACCATTACTCATTCAATGTCTAAGTTCATTTATTAAGACCTGATTAGTATTCACTTGGTTACAATCAATAACGCTCCTCCAATGTTTGGGATGCTTTCTTGTTTTCGATTCTTAGGATAATATTATATATTTGTTTAAAAGCAACTGTTCAAGGATTTGTACTATGTGTGTAATATGTTGGGTTATTTTTGTATAAAACATCAAATCTTTTTAAAAGTATAACCAATAGATACAATACATTCTAAATCCGAGGGGGCAAAATCAACACAAAAGTGACATAATAGTGTTGTAGAAAAAAGCTATAATAACTTCTATTTGCAACACAATATTCAAAGGTTGTAAATCCGGAATGAACCAGATAAAACTTAACGCCAATATATACTGGACATTACAAACAAAATAAAATATTCATGCGTAAATTGCCTTATCGTGCCTTAAGCATACATTATTTTATCACCAATATCGCATTTAAAGGTTTGCACAGCACGTATAGTAGTTTTATATATTAATCGCAACGACATTTCAGTTAACCTTCCAATATAAATAAGTATATTATTTATGTAAAATATTTGTCAAATCTAAACTAACATCAATTGTTTACAAGAAACGATCAGAGATAAAGTGCATCTATGGCATGTGATTTACAAATAAAATTAAGTTGAATGCTAATATTTTATATTATGAAGTCTTCTTACAGTTTCAGTTCTGTTAAGATGACACAAATATCGTTGATTCTTTAGAATATCTTCACATGTACCAATCCTGATTTTGCAAAAATAGTTTTTGATCGTGCTGTGCAATGTTTCCTGTTGTATGTAGTAATTAATTATTGATGATAAATTCACGATTATAGTTCGAAAATATATTCATCAATTATTTTCTTAACACTCTCAGCTGCATACCAAACACAGAACATGTTTCCAATTTTCAGCTCGCATATGATACAGAATAAGGGCGGTGCACCATTTCCTCTCCTCTACAGACTGTGAAATAGATTATCATTAAGATATCTGCTATTGAGTCTTCTCCATTTAACATAGGCAGTCATTTTCTACGTTCTTAAATATTTTTTTATTGATTGAGGAGTTATTAAGATAAAACAAAATTAAATTAAAATTCACCACGGACGGTTTGCGTGTATGTGTATCAACTAGGAGTGAGTTCTACAGCGGTATAATATCTAGATATTAGTATAAATTGAAGATGCTATCTTCGGACGAATTCTATCACGCCTTAATGACACAAAAGTAAGTTGAAAATAATATATATATGAAAAGTATATATTTCATAAACATAAAATATGACATATTCAAATTTTGTTCTCATTTTGTTTTTTGCTTTAAGGAAAACAAATAGCATGCATTTGTAAAATGTATTTGTCACCTATGTTTCATATTTTATTTATATTATATTTTGCTTTTTGATCTATGGCTTGAGTAAATCTTAAACATATTTGCAAAACAAAGTATTTCTATAACTACTGACGGTATACTTTAATTTTTGAAGCTATTACTTTTATCCAAAATTAATTAAATGTTCACCATCAGGGCAACTAATACTGAACTTTGCTTGCCTTTTATCAGACATATATGATGTTCAAGTATTATCCAAAATTATTACATCAAAAAGACATGATTGATATTAATTGTTCAGTTAACAAAAATGAATAAACTCAGCGACGCTTGTACCGTAAAGGGCCGTAAAAAGTAATCAAAGATGTTATATTTCCGATCCTTGCAGATCGTTTAACACGACATTATTTTTGTGTTTGTGACACTATTATGTATTTCTACTTGGCTTTTTCTAATTTTCCTGTATTAGTTACATGAATAATGTTTAATCACATTTCGGATATATATGGTGCCTGCTTTTTTAAAATTTGTCTCTTGACAGCTTGTCTGTGATATTCAGGCATCATAACCTCTTATCCTCTTTGAAAAAAATCAATTTTATTTAGTTTCGCAAAATGTTACGTCGTTTAGGGCACATGTATTCTTCATATTAGGCAAGTAAACTGAGCCTGTGTGCAGTTTGGACGTTCTTTAAGCATTATCTATTTCTTTTTTAAATTCTAATGATACTGTAATATATCTATGACGAAAGATGACAATGTACGTTTTGGAATAAGAATGATTAACAACATATAAAATACCACACTTTAACAAGTCATGTATCGTCATTCTCTCATTTATAAATTATAGCTAAAATAAATAGAAAAAGAAAAAAATATGTTTTAAACGTTGGTTTCTGAAAAAAATATTGAAAATGTAATTTTTATAATTAAAATGATATTTCTTCAAGAGCACAGTTCCCAATCTTCTTAATCGTTTATGAACCTTTTTTTTTCTTCAGATATTTAACCTTAATTATTCAAGAGCACAGTTCCTGATCTTCTTAATCGTTTATGAACCTTATTTTTTCTTCAGATATTTAACCTTAAAATTGTCGAGAAAAGGTTATGAATTTATTTCAATTAAATTGATTTAATATTATTCTTTACAATACATTTTCTGAGACTTAAAATCAATACGTATGTCTGAGAGATGTCCATATACAATGAAAAAGTATTCCCTTTACTTACAAACTAAATATTTATCATTTCCTTTACAAATATGTCTACACTTTAGTTTAAACTTTATTTTAATATTATACCGGAAACTACAAAGCAATTGATCAAGATGAAATGTAGAATAGTACTTTATCATATCTTTAAGAAACTGTTAATCTTTATACACTGTTCTAACAGAATTATTCAATTTTTGAATCCGTTTTGTCGATTGTTATAAGGTTTTAATAATCTATTAGAATAAAACCATCGATTACTTAACATCTGAAATATAATTGACAACCCGAAAAAACGTTCATGCAAGATGAAAAACTTATCTGCAAAATTAAAACTATCAATCCGCTGAAAAGTCTTTTATATTTAAGCGTGATGCTAAATTGAAAATTCATTAAACAAAATCGTTAAGAAATAGACGGTTAAAACCTTAAAATCTTAAAGCAGCACACCTCCAGATTAATGCTTATTTTCATGAAAATTTTGAAAATGAAACTAAATGTATATTATTGTTTATTACATGCTTTTCGGTGGTTTATAGAAATATATCAGTGATATAAAACTGGTAATTTCACTGTTTTAAACAGTGAAATTACCACTTTGATATTTTCACTGTTTTGAATTTAAGCCCCTAACGTTGTTTCAGTGAATTACCAGCGTGGACAGTACTGGGTACCAACTTAATGACGTGACGTCGTAAATGACGTCACGTTGTATTATTATTTGGCGCGCTTTTCATTCAGTATTAGGTTTTAATGTCTTTTTAAAACGTTTCTTTGCATATAATAAAAAGAAAATTTGTTTAGTTTAGTGTAAGATCGAAATATATTTCACCTTGTGAACACCAAAAGTTCATATTTCACGAGTGGCTGCGCCACTCGTGAAATATACCTTTTGGTGCTCACTAGGTGAAATATATAGAGGATATTCAAGTTTTGTCTATAAATACATGACTTATTTTCATCGAGTGGTATGAAAATAAATATTTCATGAGTGGCGGTAGCCACGAGTGAAATATGTTAATTTTCATGCCACAAGATGTATTTATAGAAAAAACTTGAATTTTCTGTTTATTATATACATTTTTCTCTTTTTTGACATTAAAATTTTAAAGACTTTCCCTTAAATTTTGTGTACTGGCAAAATTTAAAAGAAAGTAGTCCGGCAAGACACCAGTGAAAATTCGGAATATGTCACTGCAGTGAAAAATAAATTTTTACAGTGAAAATACTGAAAATGAAAATACGTATTTTATTTCATCAATATTTCTCAATATTTCATTAATTTTGTAAGTATATAATAAATTCCGATCTTACACTGAACTAAACAAATATCCTCTATTTATCACATGCTTTTCGGTGGTTTATAGAAATATATCAGTGATATAAAACTGGTAATTTCACTGTTTTAAACAGTGAAATTATCAATTTGATAATTTCACTGTTTTGAATGTTAGCCCCTTACGTTCAGTGAAATACCAGCGTGCACAGTACTAGGAACCAACTTAATGATATGACGTCGTAAATGACGTCACTTTGTATTATTATTTGGCGCGCTTTTCATTCAGTATTAGGTTTAATGTCTTTTTAAAACGTTTCTTTGCATATAATAAAAAGAAAATGTGTTTAGTTTAGTGTAAGATCGAAATATATTTCACCTTGTGAACACCAAAAGTTCATATTTCACGAGTGGCTGCGCCACTCGTGAAATATACCTTTTGGTGCTCACTCGGTGAAATATATTCCGATCTTACACTGAACTACTAGTAAACAAATATCCGCTATATATTCTAACACGACCAGCATTTTTCCTATTGAACATAGAAGAACCGAAAGTGTGTGTTATTATGCAATAAAATCACAGTTTGACATTCTATATTTAGACATGTGACGTAATAATTATACACGTGACGTAACCACTCAAAATAGGACGCTCTGTAACTAAGTACGGTAAAAAGTCAGTCGCAATTTTGCTTAATATCAAGTACGGCAACATTTGTTTGTTGATGTAGTGTTAGAATCGAAATAATATATCCAAATCAGTTATTTTATCGCTTGATTAAATCACTGGTTGGCATCAATGGCACTTACAACTCACGTTTATAGAAGGAGGTCAAAATATGCAATAAATGCCCTTATTGCGTTAGTAACGCAGTAGAAATATAGTTACACATAGTAAAAAATATTCACAATTAATCGCCCTTAACATGTAAATTAACATCTTTCTGCACTTTGCCTAAAATCTTAGTTCATTTTTCACAAGTTTGATTTATTGAAATATTTTCGCTCATCTGAAAGCATGCTTCTTTTAAAAAAAGAAAGTCAAAATGAAGATAGTTAAGCTTATTAATCAGATCTGACCATCAATAAAGGTACATCCGCTAAAATCATGATCAACTGTTACACATGTACAATTAACGGAGCATGTAACTCAAACGTCATACATGTATTATATTTCCATGTACCAAAACAAAAAAAGGCTGCTTTATTTTCGAGACCTAATGTACCGTATACAAATTTCTGACTGTGACGTTTTACAAAAAACCATATCGAGACTTCGGCATTTAACATCAGTCTGTTAAGCTGTTGTTTGTGTTTTGGTTAATACCATAATTCATTATATGCCTTAACTTCATTTATTAAGCACTGACTAGTATACACTTACCATATTATGTTTGTTACAAACAATAACGCTCCTCCAATGTTTAGGATGCTTTCTTGTTTAAGATTCTAAGGATAATATTTTATATTGTTTGTTTAAAAGCATCTGTTCTAGGATTTGTACTATGTGTGTAATATGTTGGGTTAATCTTTTTTTATGAAACATATGCAAGGATTGGTTCTATTGAATCTCGTCTTATTTGTAGTTTGTCAATAAAAATATTGTTGTAACTTATTATATATATGTATTATCTTCGATATAAATTAAAACATTCCATTTTTCGGGTCTTTCGTCACTCTTTCGGTCACAAATTACACGAAGTGCGCAATGTTCTTGAAAAAAATACAGAGTTAAGTAAGCAATAAAGAAACAATGACTTATGATTAACAAACAATATCTGCCACTAGCCTTTGGAAAAATTTTATACAGAAAAAAATCTCATAATATTCCATATGAAGGAAGGGGAAGTGTCTTGAACGTACTGAGAAAAAGATAATTAGGCAAGTTTCAAGCTAGCAAATTGTAAAGCCGTTCGATTATATCAGGGAGGGATTAATTCGCGAGAATAACAATTCTACAAATTATATCAAAACTAATCAGCCATGTGTACAATTAGCTGATATTTTTATTTTGTTTGTTGAATTTTGATGACAAATTTCTAACATTGCCTAGATTGAATACTAAAGCGTGTTAAACCAAAATCAATGTTATCACGGAATTAAAAGATGATAAAACTAATACGAGTTTCATTTCCTGAATTTGCACGTACAGTGCAGTTCCTAATGAATCATAACAAATAAGAAATTCAAAGTATAGACTCAAGACTCATGTCATTTACATCGTTAAAATCTCCGACAAGCGAAAGTACTAAAAGAAAATAATTCATCTGCCCAAAGAAACATTACAGGGGAGCAGACAACACGTTTCACTTATTTTTTAAGGAATATAATTGATTATAAAATTACAATTATCATATGTGTTACTTCTACATTTACATGTGTTTTATTATAAATTTAAGTTTTATTATATTGTCGACAGTTTTTTCGAGTTATAACCCTTTTCCAGGTTTTTATACTTACAACAGCAAGTGTATAGTTCTGTGCGGCAGCTGTAAAAATGCCCCGTAATTCACCATAGTGTTGTAATATTTCATTGGTTCTTCGGGGTCACTGATTTCAGTACTGTTTAGACGGCACTGGGCTGTGTAGGAGATACATTCATTACCTCACATATAAAGACTGATTGAAATAGAAGTGTTCATCCTTTTACTACTGTTTGCGACAATAACTAACAATTTGTTTTGATCAAAATCAAAGCGTCAGAACCTTTTCAATGCTAATTGGGACAATTTATACGATGTAGTTACAAAAAGAAAGGGATGTTATGTATCTTAGATAATTTAAATTTGTCTGCTTCAGTTCTCGCTTCATTGACCCATTAATTTGGCGAAAGCATGCAAAAAGTGTATAATAACTTTAAGTACTGTCTGATATATGAACGAAACGAAACAAGACTATCTTGTAACAAACATTGATAATCTATTGAAGAATATTATGTTTCACACTCAACGACAACAGAGGATGAAATTAACAAACAATTTATCGGCATGTAAAAAGAGTAGGCGGAGTAAATTGTGATTTCTTCTACAGAATCGAGCTCGTTTACATTAAAGGTCAATTTAAACAACATAAATAACTGTGTAATTGAAATACATTTAACAAACTTTAACCTTTACCAAAATTTATTGGAAAGAAATCTTTTTCAGATATTCGCAAGTTTTAAGATATTTTACTTTTATCTCAAGCAATACAATAAACATCGTCTGAGCTAATTTGAAAATCCCTTCATTATTACCGAGTCGAAAATAAAATTGCATTCAGATATTTACTTTTTGCTGTCAGTATTTAATAGTGGTAAAATAAATAAATAGATTGTATAATCAGTCTATATTTCAAACAAATTAAAAAAAGTCTTTTACTGCTAATTGGCTGTTGTATCCTAATGATTCTCGAACTTAGGACTGAACTTGTTTTGGGATTGCTTTAGTTTCAATATCCTTTGTTCGTCTTTGGTTTTATTTCTCTTTAGTAAATCGAGGTTGTTAAATTGGTTCGTCGTGTGGAAATCATTTATCAATGGATTTGTTATCTCTATAATCAACCCTATCAAATCTTTTAAATATAAAACCAATATATACAATGCATTTTCAATCCCGGGGGTTGGGGGAACCAACACAAATCTAACATAATATTGTTGTAGGAAAAGCTATAATAACTTCTACTTGCAACACAAACATAGATAAATCCGGAATGAACCAGACAAATATATGCTGGACATAAAAAAACAAAATAAAATATTCATGCGTAAATTGCCTTATCGTGCCTTAAGCATACATTATTTCATCACCAATATCGCATTTAAAGCTTTATACAGCACGTATAGTAGTTTCATATTTTAATCGGAACGACATTTTAGGGAAGGCCAGTGCTAACATTCCAATATAATAAAACTGAGGGGGAAACTCATTAACCTATTGGAAAGACTATCAAATGTAAACGTAATTGTATTTTGATTGCTGTATACTTAAGAATATACGTTGCTGTATATAATTGCTGTATACGAAGCATTTTATGAAAGCTCCTGAATCTTTGACATTACATTGATATGTACCGGTAGCTAACATATTGTGTACTTCATATACAACTAAAAAAGAGTTTGTTTTCTAATTTTTGAATAAGTAAAAGAGCATATCTGACACCTTTTATAGTGACAAAAGACCTTTATATGTAATTGAATAAATGCATTGTCTTGTCATATATTTTGTTTTGCATTTAGTTTTATTTACTTTATTGTTCAGTATCAATGCTGTCATTAGCAAACTGTGTTTGTCTTGTACGTATTTGTATTCAACGTCTCAACATGCCAAATAAAAGGAAACATCATCTTTATTTTAGACCTTTTACATCTGTATGTCATTTTAACCATTTCAACCAAAAATCTCCATAAAGAATCATTGATCAAAACAAACACAGTGTTTTAAATATTGCTGTATAATATTGTATTGAGTCTATTCGATCTAGTCTCTTCAAATGTTATTTGAGTGTGTTATAAAATGAGAATGTGGTATCTGACATTTAATCAATATAATTTGATTTGATTTGTATGACTTTTGCCATAACTTCATCACAAAATTGATTGATCAATAGCATTAAATTAAAGTTTATATGATGAATACGACAATTATTACTGTAATATGTTTATTTTTGTGGTTAGTGAGTAAAGTCTTTAATTTTATACTTTAATATTTTTTTATTTAATTTTTCTAGAGGGAATTCTCTTTCCAGAATATTTAAATATTTACTAAAATATCTGTCGGAACACAAGTACCAAATAACAACATACTCTGATAATCACCTGAACATTCAATCAAACCGAGGCTGCAACTTTCATCATTTTATTTTTGTTGTCATTGCTTTTGACGGCTCATCATGTTATCAGATATTTGGGTCTAATGACAAAATCTTATCTTTTGACTAGTATTGATGAAGGGTAGCAAACAATATATTACAGTGATTTTGATACAAGTTCTGCATTTGCGACCGATTTTCAAAGGTATATTCCCAAATATTTAAAGAATGACAATACATCCGGTTTTTTACGCAATAAAGACAATCCTTTCCATTTATGTCCCATTTCTGTTCGTTGGTCTTTGTTTGGCTGGACGTTAGATAGGACTCTATTCCGTGAAGATATGTATTGATATGTCGCGTAAAACTGATGGCGTTGTTTTTCTCACTTTCAAAAATCCGTTATTTATACCGAAATATATTACAGCATATTTCAATGTCTTAAATACATGTTTTGCTGGGTATCAGGATTTATAGCGAGCAGATGGAAACTGAATTGATAAAGTCACTGTGACATTTGTTGTTTAGTCGATAAAATTCAAAGCCTATAAATGTAAATCAATGCGGATTTCTGTAAGAAACTATTTGATTAGTTGTTTTGAGCATGTTTAGCTACCCTAGCATATTCAATATTATTCAATATTAACGATTTGTTATTTATATCATATTCATATAACAACTATTACCAATCATATGATTACATAGACTTTGCACTTTGCCTACATTTGATAGCTGTACTGAACGAAATGAACAGGATGCGGGCATAAGATGAAAAACAACCAAACTATATTAATTGTTCACTGAAATCACTATGCTTCTTAGAGTGGTTATATTTGAAACTTCATAGTCCCTCGAAAATGATATAAGTCTTAGGTTACATGCGTGTGTGTAGCAGACAATGATTTCAACCGAAAAATAACTATGGGTTTCATTTCAATATCGTAGACAAAACCAACAACCAGCCAGCAGGAAATGATGCTTGGAGAAATTTTGAAAAAATGATCATTACAAAGAATTATTCATTACTCTATGAAGTATGACATAAATGGTTCTATTATAACTACTGTATGATCACATCTGCAGATGCTTAAAAAAACCTTAAAAGAAACCTTAAAAAAACGCTCAAAACGACAAAAAACGACAAAATGCTGCAGACTCGGTTTGATTGAGCCTGCTTTTGGAAGGTAATGAAAAGTGCAAGTTACCGTCCACGCCCCCTAGAACCGGCTTTAGCAGTATTCAGCATATTTAACATGAACTTGTAAAATTTGCAATTTTGAAACATCCGCAGATGTGTTCACATGGCGGTTATCATGGAACCTTCAATGTGACGTTAGTGCCATTCCATGAAAAGCGGCATATGGTCCCCGAGTAAGCCAGTGCTAGGGGATAGTGAACGGTAACTTGCATTTATTAGTCCATTTATTGTCAATGAACAGGCTAAATCACACCGAGCCTTTAACATTATTAATTTTGCAGTTATGTGTGTTTTATGTGTATTTTTATAGAGATTCCATTTTTGTGCTGTTTCACATATTTCTATGACGAGAGCTGATACGAATATAGCCTCAAACGATTTGGTATGTCCATAAACCATGTTATATTTTTTGCTTTGACATTAGAAGATATGCTGCATAACCTATCAAAATATTAATTTCTTAAATAAAAAAGTCGAAATAAAACGGAAAAAATAAACCTTTTTTTTATAACTTACACCTATACCCTTTAAAGAAAATAACTTTGCTTTTTTACAGTCTTACCAAAAGTGCAATTTTACAGCATTATATCTTTCAAAATATCAAGAAACAATTATGTATTGATTTCAAATATTGTTTCATATACAAAATAGTTCCTGTAAGGCAGTGATCTGATACTAAAATCAATACTTATGTCTATAAGCTGTCGTTGAACAAGATGCTAATTTCCTGGCTTAGCAAGCGGTCCGTTTATCTTAAAACTTGGCAATTATGTCTACACTTTCTTCTTAAATCTCCCATGTATTTATCCAACTCCCTTGGAAGATTGTCTTTATATCTTTATATGTCGTGTATATTGCACAAAAACGTTTGACTCAACAGTGCACACAGTTTTCGTTTATAACTACTTAAGTACGTAATTTCTAATAGTAGTGCATATTTTGTTAAACAATAGCAAATAAAGATAGTATAAATCGAGCTTAAGGTGACGTATTGAAAGGAGATGCTGTTTCATTACAGTTATATTTATATATGTTAGACAAAATTATGACATAGATTTATAGTAAACAGGCTGTAATATATTATGATAAATTAATTGAATAGTAGGAACTTAAGATTCCAAAAACACATGAATAATGTTATGCTGTTATACGAAGCAACATCCCTTATTACAAAAAACAACAACAACAACAACAATAAAAAATAAAACATCCCCTCGAAAAAATCAACATAATAAACAACAAAAACATCAGAAGTAAAAAAATGCGACTAGTTAACTTGACAATTTTTTTCAATAACAAAGTTAACAAACAACAAAAAATAAGTCACATCAACATATAATGTAAGTCAACAGGGAAAACAATTTATTATTTGTAGTTATGTTATTGAGTTATTTTAAATAATGAAAACATGCCTAGAGATATTGACATCACGATTTAAATGGCATTAATTCAGACGAATTCACTAGCAAAACTGATAAAAAAATTGAATTGTAAAACTTTCGTTGGATACACTCTGGCACTGATACTTTTCATGTAACATGTATTAGTTCTCCTGGTCACAATTCTGAGGGACATATCTGATATATTGTACGGTCAAGAATACATCATATTACATCATCTTTATGTAAGCTGGAAAAGCTTGCTATAACACGATTATGAAAATGTGACAATACACATTATTCGTCTGTTCATTTTTGTTTGGTTATTTCATATTTTGTCGAACAATGACTCCACAAATGGCTGCCACTTTTTTCAAGGTGTAGTTAATTATGGTAAATATCAGGGACATTTTGTCAAAAGAGCTAAAATTCGGCAACTATCTTATCAAATACACGTAAAATAATAAACATGTACAGATTTACATATCTAATGAACCATTAAACTCGAACCATCGCCCTCAAGCAGAAATTGATGTTATCTCGACAACACACGTATTGTTTTTCACGATTATTTTGATAAACATTATATTGATAAATAACTCACAATCCGATTTAAATAACATCTTAAAAGGCAGTAAATAGTGAAATTCAAAAGTATTTATGACAATTCATCCGTTGGAGATACACCTATCTGTAAGTCGTCAGATTTCTTTATGTTTGATATTGATACAGAGACTTGTAACATTCTATTTACCTTTTGTACCGTCAACTTTTTAAAGTGACAAAAGTGCTGCTTTAATTACTGACAAATTGTCATTTATATAAATGTCGCACATTCATCTTGTCATAACAATTTTTTTCTTGTAGTTTTAACTACATGTAAATGTTGACTCTTTTTAAACTATCGGGATTTTGTGTCATTCACCTAGTTATAAAATATGTTTTATTTTAAGCTTTATAATAATTCAACCCAATAAAATATTTTATACATTTTTCGCTATAATACTTTTTTGTACTTTTGTTAATACAAATATTTACAGTAGGATTATTTTCAATACAGGTACATCTTTGATGTTTAGAGTAATACTGTCACAACTATGATATGTGTATTAATTTTGTATATCAAATAAATACCCTGCACTTCTGATATGTGCATTGTATTATCATAAACGTGAGAGAAAATAGAGAATGGAAATCTTTGAATATCACTCAAAAGTAAAATACGATTTTTTCATCACGACACAAAAGTAATGTTAGTCTGTTTTGAAAAGAATCAACTTGTTTGCTGGCATCATATACATCCTAATGTTGTTATTTTAACCCTAAATAACATGTTACTAATACGTATATATCTATTTTTATACACATAAACTCACCTTTTTATTGAATTGTTCTCTACAACCTGAAAAAATACCGGGTTCTGATGTAAAGCACCTACCAGATGTTATACAAGAGAACATTTAAAGTAAACACCGGTTTCGTTTATTGACGTCAAACAATTCAATATAAAGCCACTACCACATATTTTGTTTTCCAAAGTTTGTTGACAGCCATGCTCTGTGCCTAAGTTTTATTTCTACAATTCTGAAACAAATTCGAACTTTTATTTTGTGGCATATATCAGGACTTTAATTTCTGTTTTTCTCCAAAGGAAAGGTGAAATTACCTGGCGATATCATGCCATCTTCTTGCGATTTTTATTACCCACTAGTTACTGCAAGAAGGTAGGGCAATTTATTTGTAACATAATTGTTGTTTTACACGCATTTGCTGTCTTAGAAAATTCATTCGACGTGATCAATTAGTTAAATTTGATTTAATCGCTACAAGTGTATTACGTAATTATCACCTATAGTTTTCTATTCATAACCATAACATTATATGCTTTTTGTAAAGGAATTTGAAGCTTTTTAATCTACTTATTGTTTCCCATGTTATTAGGTTCCATTTTATTTTTTCATAAATCATCATGAAACTTAACAAATATTTATTTTCTATTCTGAAATGGTGCATGACAATTTCAAAAAAGTCATATATCATAACCATGACAACAATATTACATACAAATTGCCATTGTAATTTATGTTTATGCCTACATTTTTACCATGTTTCGTTTAGTTAACATTCACTTATCTATCGATGCCCCTCACTGCTGTGGGTTCGAATCCGACAGGTACTTTGGATTCCTCCATGTGAGGTAGCTTACGGAACGACGGTGGTTCTACTCAGGTGCCCGTTTGTACCTGAAAAAAAATGCATGAAGGGCATCTGATGTCTTCCTCCACCAGTAAGGGCTGGAACGTCACCATATGACCTATACTGTGTCGGTGTGACGTAAAACCAAATTAAACAAACAAACAAACAAACTTATCTATCTATGATTTCCTATCACATAAAGTCGAGATGGAACCTAACGTTATATAACACAATATGTATACACATATGCCATTTAATGTTATGAAAATAGGCCTTAAAGCAATTAAACGACAACGTATTAAATACTTCTTTATAACGTTTACAAAAATCATGTCACATAGATTGGTTGATTTTGAACTTCAAAATTTCATTTCAGTCTAAATTTACATAAGGCTAGGTATTCTTTAACCGTTCTAATATAAGATAACAACTCTGTATATACAACACATAGCTTTTTGTTTTTAATTCAAATTAGAACTTCACGATTTCGTGTTATTTGTATATTAAATAGCACACTTTTAGTACTCTCTGCAGCATGCTCAACATTCAAGAAAAAATCCAATTTTCAATTTTAAAAAGCACATGTTACAGATTCCAATTCCGTTTAGTTTTTGTCTCAAAATAAGCGAGTCAAACCTAGAACTAGATCAAATTTGAATCCTTTGGCATAAAATCAAATCATAAATTGTCAGAATCAAAAGGTATACATGCTAATGTTTATAATAAACTTGAATTAAAACTGTCAGATTATAGAGGTAAACGTTACTGTAAATGATTAAAAATTGTAAAGATACATCATCCAATAATTGGCTGCATGGAGCTTAAAGGATACACATTTCCAAATAAGCAATTATCAGATCTAATCAACATGAAGCATCTGGACGTTTTGATTATTCTGTTAACTTTTTTACCAATAAGTATAAGTATATAAGCACCTCATTGAATTGATGATTGAATTATCTAAAAATCAGAAAAAAATGAATGAACAAAAGGGAATTTCAACTTTTAAACTTACGACTGTTTCAACAAATTAGGTAAGCAGCCATTTAGAAGTAATTTCTCTTTGATAGTTGAACAATGATATTTGATTTGAAATGTCAAAGATATAAAATTCGCCCACATTCATCACTAAATGCATTTGAAGCTTAATTAACGTTACTGCAAATGGAAATGTCAAAATGGTAATTCAGATTAACTTCAAAATTTTCTAAGAGCATACCAATGTTTATTGAATTATAAACAACTGAAGAAAATTGCACACCAAAATGTGAATACGACCCGCATATAATGAGAAAAAGTTCCTTGCATACAAATAAACGAAATCAATTTCATAATGTTTTATACAAATCGACGACAACATTCCTTTACCAGGAAGGCGTTTGTTTTTATCATTATCTTTCTCTATTACATTATTTTGTAACAGTTTAATGTAACCGCAATCTTCAGAAGTTTTAAATTAATATTTATTTTTCAACGAGTACAGTACCATTCTTCAAATTGAATCAAAATTAAGATTAACCGAATCTTTTTATTTTATTTATTTTGAATGTACCAAACATATACTTCTGACTATAGAAAAAACCGGGATTTATTTCATTTACACTGTCTTGTTTAAAAGAAAAATATTGGGGCTAAGAGTGAGGTTTGGTGCACCATTAACCAGTTATAACTCCCCAGCAGTGCTTATGCTGCTGACCATTCCAAGGCGGCGACCCTCTGTATTCCTCAGATATATGACGTGTTTATTGTTACATACAATTGTGGTGACACTTTTGTGTCACTTCTTGTTATTTCGTCTACACTAAGTATCTCCCCTTTCCCTTAGAAATTTAAATTTTACTCCAACCCTACCCTATACTTCTGGCTCTTCCCCCTTATAATTTTCATCTTTAATTACCTTGTAGGTTTCAATGATTTCTGTTTCATAATGACATCCTGTACGATTTTTATCTGCGTATTCTATCCTGTTTTTGGTGTCCTGCTGGGCTCCTTGCCGGGTGGTCATGTGTTAGGGGATGCGTTCATTGAATTTGCTCCCTTCCTTGTTGATTTTGCTTTTGATATTTAATACTGTGTAACACGTTTATTATATTTGCAACTTTACAACATACGAACTCCATATTTTGGACATTTGATACCTAACGTTACGATAAAAAATATTCTTTAAGTTTGTATGAAGGATAATGAACCCCATCCGTTTCAATAATTTCTTCCATTGTAAAAAAAACAGGTGTCAAAGTGTTTGACCATGAGCATCTTGACATTATTTTGTATTTTTACCGGTACTCAGTATTTGAAACAAAACTTCTTCATAAGAATTAATCATTTGATTAATACAAAATGCGACTTCTTTGGAAATCTTGTTACACAGTAATATGATTTTGTATCGATCGAAAACTTAGTACACCGTGCATAGCTCATTTGTTCCCATATCAATGACGTTTTCCCTTTCTCTGTAGATCTAGTACGTCTAAAAGTGCTAACTAAGAAGCATAATATTTCATCAATTTTATAAGCTGATTTTTAGAATGATTTACCTTCTACTGAATAATTTGAACAGTTCTGCAGTGTTAAGTAAACACCGCGAACAATTAGACATATATTTACTAGATTTTGTAACCAAGTCTGTTTTCTTGTTTTGAATAAATAACATGTTAACGTTATTTTATGATACAGAAGTAATGAATGTACATAAAGATATATACTGCTGTTTATAACGGTACAATATTTGTTAATTAATTCTGCATAACCATGGTAAACAATTGGTACGCATCGATTGTCAATACTATCTTTTAATCTCACAGATAGCTGTGATTGCTTCTGTCGGCATCACATGAGAATGTTAATTACTTGAATCTATCGACAGAAACTGATAAACATGCTGAAACTTACCCTTCTTTTCAAGCTAAATTATCCTGCAAGTATAAATGCAAGCATTAAGGCAATATAGGTATTGTAAACTTATACAAACTTCCCCAAGAAAAAATTTCAATTCCAAGCATTACGGTGTCAATTAAATCTATTTAACGTTAAGGTCATACTATTTCCGATTCGATCGCCTTAAGAAGTCATCTTAAATCTTATCTATAGAACATTCAATACATATAGAACATTCATACTATATTTTATCGCGATTGTCATTCGCTGTTACAATGTTCTGTTGATGACAAAACTGGTAAAGTTGGATAAGTGACAAACTAATAGTACTTTTGGGCCGCTTTATTCATTCGTCAATTACAAATGTTGGCCTTATTGTGTATGTACATTTACTTCTAACAATAAAAAAACTGCCTATTTGAAAAATCACACTGTTTTTATTGCTTAAATCAAATTCATTTTAAATGTTCTTGCTTACTTGCAGAAAACCACAATTGAAATACTTTGACACGGATAACGCTTTAACTGCTGTTCACGATATGTTTTTTTTAAATAACCAACACATTTCCACCAAGTAACACATCATTTCAAAAAAAAAAAAAATCTCCCTAGAGAAAACATATTAAGGTTAGTGACCTTTAAAAATCTGAAAGACACATAACATTTCTGAACTTGCTATTACCATGTCATAACAACACTATTCCTTGATATTTACTAAACTATCATAAGAAAGGAAAACTTATTGATTTCAATTAATGTCCATATACGAGATTAATTTGCAAAGGCAATAACCTGAAATTTTAACTCTATAGTCAATAATTATGTCTGTAAGCTGTCATTGTATAATAGACTAATTTCCTTCCTTAGCAAGCTATCTGTTTATCTTAAATATTGACATTATTATATCTGAACATTGTCCTTAAATGTTTTACATGCATTTTTTGTACCAATAGGTTAGTTACTCTTAATATTGTGTTTTATTGTTAAAACATACCAATATTTGTGGATAGCTATTCTGGACAGATTTTATCTCTATATATTAACTTAAAGGTCACACGTGTCCTCTATTTCACGATTTCCTTATGTACTTTGAGAATAATTTCCATGCACAAGGATAATAACTGTTATCGTAGTATTGGAACATACGTGTTATTTATTGTTATATTTCACAAATGTATTGTGATTGTATGTAAGCAGTGACAAGACTTAATGAACTAGCGCACGTTTGATTTATGCAAAGCATACTCAGAATTTGTAAAGCAAGCATCAAAATATATTCTGACGAGTTTGTTCTTGTTAATGTATGAGCTATAATTAATTTTTCGCTTTCCATTTTCTTCTATTATTCTATAACTCACTTCACTCACGTCAAAATACCTTGCTTTGTTTTAATACATTTTACAAAACATTTTATTGACGTTGCGTAAAAGGATGTGTTGAAATTATTTTTTGTTTTTTTTTTACTTTGATTTGCTGTCTCATTTTCCAGTTTTTTCATTTTCTGTGACTGTCAAATTTTGAAATTTTAGATTTTTTTAAAAGAACAATGTGATAGTAGAGCAGAAAAATATGTTTGAATAAGTGTGTTTTTATTCTATTTAAATAAAAGGAGGAAGCCACTATACACTTCAATCAGGAAAATTAACATTCCAAATATCTTAACACGCACCGACAGCCCATTCGTCATTTTTTGCCTATGCCGGTGGGAATCATAGAATCTGAACAAACGCACTGTATTAGTAGCAGACGACAAATTCTGGAATGCTGTAGATTGTGACATTTTCCAATACTGCGACCACGGAACTGATTTAACCTTGTATAAATTTGCTTTACTGAATTATTTTACTATAATAGACAGCTTGATTCAATAGTAAATATCCTTAAGGAGACATTTTTTTAAAACCGCATTTGAAACAAAAAAATATAAAAAAGGATAATGGTATAATGAATTCTGCGATTTTTAGTTTTTTTTTATATCAGAATTTTGTAAAATTGTGCTCACTTTTATTTCAAGCATCTGATGCAAATATACTTTATGTAGCAAAATATTTCTATCATTTGTGTTTTAAATCATATGGAGACATAATTCAATCTCTCATTTACATTCTTGGAACTCTAGACGCCAGAATTGATATGAGAATAAATGAACAGTTTGAATAAGTGTGTTATTAGGTTACTAGATTGTATAACAAAGGACAACCACAAATGCATATTGAAAGATCGGATAACTTTGTTGTGAAGGTTTTACATTATGAGAATGTTCTAGGATTTGATTGGCGGATACATAAATACCATCAAAGGAATAATAAGGTCTGCGAAAATTTCATTTCCGATGCACTTTGTATAAAATAAAAGCTTTATTTTGTCTCGATAGAACCTGTTCGCTGTTCTAAAGCCTAATTAGTTGATAGTATGATCGAAACTGTCGCAAATGAAATAAATATGCGATGTATATTTTTTATATTATTGCAAGAAACATAATTAAGGAAATGAAAGCCCCAATCGATAAGCAGCAGTAAACCTAATAATTAACGAGAGATAGACATTAGATAATGAATACTCTGTCATTTTGCAGTCGCCCTTGGAGTTTGTCACTGCAAGACGACAGTAGAGACTCTGTGACGACAAAGTGCCTGTGCTGGACAGGCTCTGTACCATCGACTCCGGATATGGCTCTCGTGGAGCAGGGTGAGAATGCGCCTGATGAGAACTGCAGACGACTTGTTGTGCTGGGATCAAGCAAAGTTGGAAAAACTTCGATTGTTTCTAGATTTCTGAATAACAAGTATGACGAGACATATACACCTACTATTGAGGATTTTCATCGGAAAATTTATAAAATTCGGGGAGAGGCATATCGTTTGGACATTCTTGACACATCCGGCAATCATCCATTTCCGGCAATGAGACGATTGTCATTCATAACAGGTAAAACTTTTATAATATTGAATGAAGTATATTTTGTTAGAACGGTCTTGTAAAGAATTTAATTTTATTTGTCCTTTGCAGACATATTTATTTTTAAATAATTGTCTAGTAAAAAAATCAGTAAACGAGTGCAACGTATGATCATTAAAATTCATCATATTTTCTCTTTTCTCTTTGAACTTACATTAAAAAAAACTTCAAAAACACATTTATTTATATATTCTTCAAGTCGATTTTCAAACAAAAAGATATATAATTCCGGAGGACTTGCTTTCTTTTTAACAATAGTTCCATACTGAAATAATACTATTTGCTCGGGAATTTACATAATGCACGGGAAAATTGCACTAAATTATTTTTACAATTTCGCTTTCACTGTTATTTACATAATACAAAAACTGACTTGAAACGTCCGGATCAATATTCCATTTTTCTGTCAGAGAAATATTTCAAATACACGGAAAGCCGCAAAAATAAACTGAAAGGCAGGAGAGATGGGCGCCTGATGATATTGCAAGATAATTGCCTTGGCTGAAACGATCTTCTTGCATAACAATATTATTGCATATTCCACGGATAATTAATTGCTTAAATCTGTGCAAATGATAACAACACGTTTTTTGATAGTTCATAGTTTCAAATAACAAAACATTTTTCTACAATTACAAGCAAAATATTAATAACCTTAAAGGTGGATCAACATGATATCTTGTCAAGGAGTTCTTGTGATAACTCAAGGATTTCGTCGGAAAACTATTGTTTATACTGCAAAAACACTCGTCAAAAATGATACTTTTTATCTTTAAAAAGTGAGTTTTAGGTGCTAAATTAATCTTTAATGATTAAGCTTGCCTTACTCATTGCATTATGTGTCAAAAACTAATTCATAGTTCATTTTTCATCGCCTCTTGCTAAATATCTGGTAGTTTTTAGTAAATTTCCAAATTATTTGCCATTTCGCAAGTATTGACCTGTTTATTTCAAGTCTTCATCCTTACCATACATAATTACATAAATATAATGCAAAATTGCAAACATTAAGCCCCGGCTAATAAATCTATACCCGATTTTTTAAATGTCCCGGAGTTCTTGTGATAACTCAAAATATGTCCTGGAGTTTTTATGATAACTTTTGTTACTGCCAATGTGTTTCTTGCGCTAAATCACGGCATGTTTTAGCGTTTTTTATTATTCAGTAAGGTTGTTAATCATCATGAAATGTAGTACGCTCATTTTTTGCACAACAATGAGGATATACAATGTTTGTTTTGAGTGTATTTTAGATAAAGAGATTTTACTGATATATCTTATCCCCGTTTCTATTTTATGGTATTTTTGCTGACGCAAATTTCGTAGACTGGAAAAAGGATTGATGTAGAACATTGACTTTCATGATAAAATGCGCTCATGTATGGTGTCTTCATGTATATTTTTCTGCCGATGTTTGATGGGTATTTCCCATATGTAATCTTAGTGGCGGAAAGTCTGTTAATTTTGCTGTAATTGATAAAAAATATATTTTAGTCAAACTTATTTCGTTTGAGCCCGGAGGGACTTGCTAATTTGTTCGGGAGATCGGTAGTTATAGAACCAATCAAAATGAGTTTTTTTCATATTGTCGTACTTTTTGGAAACATAGGTTTAAAGAAGTTATCCTGGTTTCATACATGTACTTCTTTATTAGGGTATAAAATGATACAAATTACTTAGCCCTTAGATGAGCGATGCACAACTATATATTATCTGCTTAAAAAAGGTGTTTAAGAACAACGTGTAAGTTATGAGAATTTTTGTTTTGTAGTTTAGGCCATGATACTGCCGCTGATTCAATCTTTACTGTAGATGGTAGCCTATCACCTGTTTATCCTTTGCAGACACACGATCAAGACCAACAATATATCCACATTTTTGTGCAAAGGATGAGCGTACTATATTTCATGAGTATTTACAACCTTATCGAATAATAAAAAACGCTAAAACGTGCCGTGATTTAGCGCAAGAAACACATTGGCAGTAACAAAAGTTATCATTAGAACTCCAGGACATATTTTTAGGTATCACAAGAACTCCGGGACATTTGAAAAATCGGGTATAAATTTGTTAGCCGGGTCTTTATGTTTGCAATTTTGCATTACAATTAGGTAATTATGTATGGCAAGGATGAAGTCTTGAAATAAACAGGCCAATACTTGCGAATTGGCAATAATTTGAAAGATTTACTCAAAACTACAAGATTTTAAGCAAGAGGCGATGAAAAAATTATTATTTATTAGTTTTTGACACATAATAGAATATATAAGGCAAGCTTAATCATTAACGTTTAATATAGCACCTAAAATTAATTTTTAACGATGAAAATTACCATTTTTGACGAGTGTTTTGCAGTATATACAATAGGTTTTCCGACGAACTCCGTGACAGTTATCACAAGAACTCCTTGACAAGTTATCATAAGAACTCCTTCCCTCGTGTAATACTTCCTCCCCCATGCTTTTCGACAAGTAAAGTTTTTTTTCCAGAAAAATCATATAGACAAGTTAAGAAATGCTTCAGATAAAATGTACAAGTATGTCATAATCAAAATTTCCTGGCCCTGAGGGTGTTCAAAGGCGGCAGAGAGGTTATGGAATACCATCATCATCCCTAGCACGAGATATTTAAGAAAGTAATCATTAAACATTTAGAGAACCTTTTTTGTCATTATCTTTATAAATAAAATGAACAAAATCTGCACGAGTCAGCAGAATATGGACAAATAATTTTTGCCGGTTTTCCAAACTTATAATATTGTGAATTTATGAAAAATGTTAACTGTACAAAAATAAAATCGAGTAGATATAATCTTTGTGTGCACATATTTAAAGGAAAATTGATAAAACTAAACTTTCTTACATTAAAATGCAATGAGCTTTAAATTACACCAAACACTTTCCAGATTCTTGTTCATATTACTTTACTGTAAGAACGTTAAGTTTTTTGGTAAATAATTTTCAAAATGCAGGTCCATAGTCATTGAATTTTCTAGAAAATATCCTCTAAATAGATTAGTATGCTGAAAAAGAAATCAAACGAACTTTTAATAATTCAACGCCTTAATTGATCTTTAATTAGGTTTTTGTATACGAATAATTAAGCATTAAATAAAATTGCTGTTTTGTATACATAGTAAACACTGTTTTTGTTAGACAAAAGTTCTCTATTAATACCTTTCTTTTTTCATAGAACGCACGACTGTGACTCGCACTCAATGCCTTGGTTGTATCATTTGAAACATTATCCGGTTCTCAAGTAAAACTGTCAATATTTCTATCAAGAACATTTTGTTTACGAAATATTGTCTGATTACCATTATATAATGAGCCGTTTCTGTTATTTCCTGTCTGTAAAATGACTGTAAAAGGGAAAATATCGGTGTTCGATTTCGTAATTACAGTCCCATATCTTATCGTGGATAAATGTAATAACAGTTGATGGTACGGCTTCGTATCATTAAACGTCGAAGTTGCTGCCTGTAAACTTTATTTGTTTAGATTAAATGAAACTTAACAAATGTACCAAAATGGTTGTTTTCCAGATTTAATCATATGTTCCATCAAATGTTCCATCAAATGTTCCATACTCGTGTGCTTATCGATGTTATATTAAGTTATGTGCTTAGTCATATTACAGTGCATCATTATTTTTCTCCGATGCTAAAAATGACGTTTCCTGATTATATATTTTCTTAAATTCTTGCAGAAAAAAGGAAGAAAATTTAAACCAGCAAAAAGAAAAAAATATAGGAGTTTGTCTAATTGAATTGATTTATGCACAAAAGAAATTTTGGATTGGATAGATGTTTAGAAGAAAAACAATTATAATATATTGACCATTCATCAAAGAACTTGTATATATAGTATACCTAAAATTAATATCGCACAATCATCAAAACCGAATGAAAATCTGACATCAACACTCTTCCTGCGGATAAAATGAGCTGATCGAATTTTCCTTATGTATCTGCAAGAAACGCGTTGTCAAAACAGTAGAACATCCTCATATTGGAATTATTGCCTTTCTTTCTAAGCAACACTCTTTTTTCCCATTTCATAAGCATTAGCTCGTCTCTATTTCCTGTCCTTGTTTTTTTCTGCTTTTACCGGGAGATGGCATGTTTATAACGATATTGGTTTTAACTGATTGTAGAAAGAGTGAGACCACAATGACAGTTTGGCAGCCAATGTTGTCACGCGACGAAATTTAAAAAGAAATATATGATTAATATGAATGTTATCACAGCGTATTACTGCAGTTATAAATCGAATATTTGCTGATAAGTGTTACGGAAGCTAAACAAAATTTACATTTATGTTTATCATTAATCATGCTATATTCCCTTGATTTACTTCCAGTATATTTATTTGAGCCGCGCCATGACAAAACCAACATAATGGGTTTGCGACCAGCATGGATCCAGACCAGCCTGCGCATCCGCGCAGTCTGATCAGGATCCATGCTGTTCGCTTACAAACCCTATAACAAGTAGAGAAACTGAAAGCGAACAGCATGGATCCTGATCGGACTTAGCGACTGCGCAGGCTGGTCTTGATCCATGCTGGTCGCAAACGCACTTTGTTGGTTTTGTCGTGACACGGCTCATTTCTTTTCTTTTAAAAGATGTAAAATACACTTTTGTAGTATTTTTGCAACTACAAATAGGATATATATTTCAACTAAGAGCATGACAAAATCTTTAAAAACATTTCTCACTTCTGGCGCTTGCAAACGTATTATGTTAATGCTTATGAATATTAGAATATAATAGAATAACTTTTTATTGCGATTAAGGGACATGCTAAATGGCATTAAATCAAAATAATATCGAGATCAAAGATCAAATAAAAACGTTAAAGAAACTAAAACTTGATTCGTATAATAAATGTTGTAATTACAATGAACTCAAAGAAAAACAAAACAACAAGCAAACAAAATAAATGTCAGACTAAGTTTTGCTTACTAGACTTATCTTAACTATTAAACATCACAATTAAATATATATGAATTAATAATGATAATATGTTTTAAGTAATCTTTATATTAGTATCCAGCTATGGTGACTCACCACATCACGTCACTGGATGGAAGTGTCACAATGAAAATGTTTTCCTGATCGTCGCATAAGAATCGCATCAACAGATGATTAAAGTGCCCGCTCGTGCTTAAAATAAGTCACGGAGGGGCAACTCGCCAATAAAGCAATAAAGCTTGAAAGTCACCGCATGAACTTTTAAAGTAATGTTGTTAATTAAAATTCAACTAAACAAAATAATAAATAACCGACTCGTGAACTAAACCGGGCGTTACACCAGCATTATTACAAAAAAGCAAATGTTGATCGATCACATGTTATTGACTGCAACACGCGGAAGAATTCAACATAAAAACAATCCAGTCATCTAATAAACTATATATTGTTTGTTGTGAACAAGTTCTAAATACATGTATCTAAAAACAATTTATTCTTTATTTCACAGGTGATCTGTTTATTCTAGTCTACTGTATTTCAAACAGAGAATCGTTTGAAGAGGTAACCAGACTTCGGAACCAGATAATTGAGTGTAAAAGTCAGTGTAAACTTGGATCTGCGAACAGAAAAACAATGTATACACCTATGATACTAGTGGGTAATAAGTGTGACAGAGAAAAAGATAGAGTAATCGACCCTTCTGAGCCTCAAGCCCTCATCGCAGGTCAACAGCAAGCTGATTTTATTGAAACATCTGCCAAAAAGAATGTAAACATCGAAGATATATTCGTTCGCTTATTTAAACTTGCTAAACTACCAACGGAGATGAGCCCGGCTTTACACCGTAAAGTGAATCCGTCATATATTAGTAACAGTGCCGCAAACCCTAATCGTAAAGGTGTGTCTATCCGACGTAAAATGAGCGACGCCTGTGGAGCAATTGCACCAAATGTTCGCCGCCCAAGTATAAGGACGGATCTTTTGGTTGCACAAACTCGGACAAATTTGAATTCTTTGCCTGGTTCAAATGCTCGTGATTCCCGATGCGTGATTCAATAGGATAAAATACATTACATGAAACGGAGAGTAACAATAACTAGAACATACCAGTGACCAGCAGTTTTGCCAAAATGAATCATAATATCATTTTATGATGATGTAATAAACATCTTTTTCGTGTATTTGGTATAACATAGAAACATCTATTGAACATTTGTTTTGTGACCATTATCTAGTTAGGATTTGTTTATAAGATTAGTAGTCCTGCTTAGGATGGAAAAGGAAATCTTTGTACATGTAAATTGACAAATGCCACAGTCACGTCCAAATGAAAGAAATGGATACTTGGTGGTGAGGAGAACAGTGTATTTATCAAAACATACATTCCACGTGTGACATTTTTCTTAAGGGTTACATTGGTTTAAAAGAAAGGTTTAAACGAAAGAAATCATGGATGACATTTCAAAAGCTATGAGCTGTCCGTACATAAATCTTCATGGAATAGTCAATATCATTTTTTTTTGAAAATCAAGCTGTCAAGCTGACAGAAAAGTATTAGAATATATATTCTGGTTTATCGTGGGACTTATTTACATATGAATTCTGTTTTAGTTTTTGAAAGTGCCAAACTTTTTGAACTATTATAATTCACATAATACTGATTTTTTGTAGTTTTTATGTATGGTTTATATATTTGTTATGGTTTATATATTTGTTATTGTAATTGTTGGTATGTGGAACAATACTTTTCCGTAAGCTGTTGGTTGTAAGCAAGGTGTCTTTTTAGTTCATTTCGCTTATTTAGATATAACGCAACATTCTTATTGATAATACTGTTAATGTTTGTGTTGAAGATATAAATGTATGATAGGAACATTTGATGAGCAGACATTGATTTTTTTTTGTAAAATTTAGTATTTGTATGACTTAAAATAATATAAATATATATTTTATATATACTGGGAATTAGCCACAATTTATAAAACATTTTAATATTTCCTGCAACGTATATCTATATTCATGTTAAAAATATAAGGTTATTATACATTGTTGAATACAATAATGAATTCTATTGGACCAGTAAACCTGTCAAATACGTCTTGAACGAGGAGCAAGCTTAGACTTATATATGTTTTCCAGCTGTGTACGAGTCCAATATAATCGGTATTGTTCTCAAAAGCGTATAATGACCCCTTTATTTTATTTTACACCATCATTTTTTATATTTTGACAGAGAACTTTCTAACATAAAATACAATAAGGATATTTGATATGAATCTTTGTCTCGTAAACGAAACCGAGGCTAGATAAAGTAAGATATACATTCAATAGAGATATTTTAAACTATGACAATGGAACTGAGACTGTAAAGGATCCGATATGCATTTGATATGATTTTGTTTGGAAACGGGGCTAAATTGCTGAGACTGGAACATCATGTGGTTTAAATGCCGGAAGTACATTGGTTATATTTTTAAGGTGTGAAATTATGTAAAATATCAGGATTCTAATCCAAGAATATAAAACTTCATTTTACTCTCATGTAAGAACTTACTTATATCCATTATTATCCGATTTCAGCATTAGTGTTGTCTGCGAAACAGTAGTTTTGTTATAATGTTGTTTTCATGAATGAAAATTATTGTTTTAATGATTTGTAAATAACCAAATGATCGTGTCAATATGAATATTTTTGTAGTGGCTTTGTAATAAACTTTATTGATTAACAACTTTAGTAATATTTCAATGGTCATTTTCAAACAAATGAAAATCGAAAGAGCAATCATGTATACCATTTAACATCTTGAATGTTAATAGAAAACAAACCTTCAACGAGACGACCACATCACTTTTTCTTGTTATTACATGGTAATGATTTTTTTCTGATACGAAATGCATTTTTGACAGATGTTCTGTCTGTATCGACATTCTGATACATGTATATGGCTTTGCAGATGTTTGAACTTTAAAAGAGGGTGAGAATGCCGATAGCAAGCTATGGAAGATGTAGATATCAGATAATTATTCCGTTTTTAAACTTTCATTCACCTCAATTTAGTAGGCTGTAAACGTATTGAATTGAAATAGAAATGTCCTCCCTTTAAATAGTAATACCATTTATATCATAACATTTATGATAACAAGAGCCACCGCCGGGCGGGGGCAACGCTCGACTTTTTACTTTTTCTAAACGCAAACATAGAAAGGTTTGAACATATATTGATGTTTCCTTTTTATAAATTTAGTTGGTCTGTCTTGTCACATTAGTTTTGTTTATATATTTTGTATATATATGAATAGAAACATTAAGCATATTTCTAAAAATAGCAACAGTACGCAATTTCTAAAAATAGCAACAATGACGCAATTTCTAAAAATAGCAACAATGACGCAATTTCTAAAAATAGAAAAAAATGACGCAATTTCTAAAAATAGAAACAATGACGCAATTTCTAAAAATAGAAAAAAATGACGCAATTTCTAAAAATAGAAACAATGACGCAATTTCTAAAAATAGAAAAAAATGACGCAATTACTAAAAATAGCAACAATGACGCAATTTCTAAAAATAGAAAAAATGACGCAATTTCTAAAAAAAAAAAAGAACAAAAATGACGCAATTTCTAAAAATAGCAACAATGACACAATTTCTAAAAATAGAAAAAATGACGCAATTTCTAAAAATAGGAAAAAATGACGCAAATTCTAAAAATAGCAACAATGACACAATTTCTAAAAATAGAAAAAATGACGCAATTTCTAAAAATAGGAAAAAATGACGCAAATTCTAAAAATAGCAACAATGACGCAATTTCTAAAAATAGAAAAACATGACGCAATTTCTAAAAATAGAAAAAATGTGCAATTTCTAAAAATAGAAAAACATGACGCAATTTCTAAAAAAAGAAAAAAAATGAAACAATTTCTAAAAATAGAAAAAAATGACGCAATTTCTAAAAATAGAAAAACATGACGCAATTTCTAAAAATAGAAAAAAAATGACGCAATTTCTAAAAATAGAAAAACATGACGCAATTTCTAAAAATAGAAACAATGACGCAATTTCTAAAAATAGAAACAATGACGCAATTTCTAAAAATAGAACAAAAATGACGAAATTTCTAAAAATAGAAAAAAATGACGCAATTTCTAAAAATAGCAACAATGACGCAATTTCTAAAAATAGAAAAAAAAATGACGCAAATTCTAAAAATAGCAACAATGACGCAATTTCTAAAAATAGAAAAAATGACGCAATTTCTAAAAATAGAAAAACATGACGCAATTATATACATGTATATATATGTATATATATATATATATATATATATATATATATATTTGATATATATATATATTTGATATATATATATATATCTATATATGTATATATATATATATATATATATATATATATATATATATATATATATATATATATATATATATATATATATATATATATATATATATATATATATATATATATATATATATATATATATATATATATACCTGCATATATGTATATATATACACACACACATTTATATATATATTTATATATAATACATATACTATACATACACACACACCGATAAATGCACAATCTGAGAAAATTCAGTAATATAACCTTCAAGGTCAAGGTCATTAAAGAGCCCAAGCAAATTTGGGTTTGATAAACAACAAGGTCTGGTCCTTAAGAATGTTCTGTTATAATATGAAGTTTATCCCTTCAAAAATAGCAAAGTTACAGTCAGTTACTGCCAAAACAATGAAAATTTCAATAATTTGACCTTCAAAGGCAATGTCATTAATGAGTGAAGGTCAAGGTCTTTCGGTATATTTTTAACAGTTATCTTTGAAGATTATTATGTTCAAGTTTGAAGACAATCCATTCAAAAATAACAAAGTTACAGCCAATAATAGCCAAAAAAATGAAAATTTCAATAATTTGACCTTCAAAGTCAAGGTCATTGATGAGTGAATGTCAAGGTCTGACTGGTTATTTTTAAGGGATATCCTTGAAGATTATTATGTTCAAGTTTGAAGACAATCCATTCAAAAATAACAAAGTAACAGCCAATAACAGCATGAACAAGCAAAAATTGGACTTTTAACCTTGAAGGTCAAGGTCATTTATGGATGAAGGTCAAGGTTAGTGTGGTCTACTGAAAGGTCTTGTCCCAAGGGTTGTTGTGGCCAAGTATGAAGACAATACACCAAGAAATAAAAAAGTTATGATCCAGGTACAAGTTTTCGGACGGCAACGGCAACGGCAACGGCAACGGAGACGGCAACGGCAACGGCAACGGCAACGCCGACCTGACTATAACAATACCTCTACTTTTTTTTTCAAAAAAAAAAAAGTCGAGCTAAAAATAGCATCGAAGTCTTTGTAAAATACCCTTTCAAAAAGCAAACGGATTTGGAAATATTATCCTTTTTCACATGTACACACGCAAGATACTAGTACAAATAAATGTACACCCACGCGCACGCGAACTTAATAGGATCTTACGTAAATATTATGTTTTATAATGTCAGTATCTCACTCTTAAAAACATGTATTCTTTTATGGTTTGCTTATTTTGCTTCAATGGGAACGTAACGAGAACAAACAGCTTATTTGCAACTATACAACGGTTTGCTTTGGTATTTGGATAAATATTTTACTATAAAGTAAACAACGCTTTCTTTAAAATATATTTAACTGAAATACATTAAATGGGTCTATGTTCGTGTCATTCAGTTGGAAAACATAGAGAAAGTCACCTTAACCCGGTGCTAGGGAGCTTAGACGGTAACTCGCATTTTACAGTAGCGTCAATGAACAGGCTCGATCAAACCATTTTCAACTTACTCGTTTTTGGCGTTCTTTAGGGATTCCGTTTTTCTCTATTTTAATCATTTCTATTAAAAATATATGGAAGTTAAGATTAGATTTTCAAGAAAACGCACCCTATACAATATTCGGCTATACAAAACTATTGGAAGGGCACACATGGAGGCTTCGGTCGGGATAGGAACAAATAATAACAAATTTATACTTACGTTAAAACCCATAATCATGTTATAAAAGAGTCACTACTGTGATACTACCTGTTTTTCAAACACAACTGCTTTATATATAATGCCAGCCAAAATGTACGCGAAATTATGTATAAGCTCATTTGTCATTTTTGCCTGCCTAATACACACATGTACTGCAAATTCATCCGGACATACGCTGCATTTGCGTGATGTCAAAGCAGTTCTTTCTTTTATTAACAAGGATGTCTAACTCTATCTCTTTTCTCTTTGTATAATTATCAATACCTTCCGTGACAAAAGACTAGTATACTTTTATTTCTGAAAGTTAATCTGTTGCTTTTTGTCTAACACTGCTCGTTGAAAGCAGAATATAACATATTGTACAAGTTAATTTTATGCTCTTGTTCTCATATTGTTTTTAAAAAAGGAAAATAGGTGCCTTAAAATAGCCCAAGGTTTACTTTGTTTGTGTTTTAGCTAGCAGGTATCTGTTTCTTGTAAATAAGTACTTTCACTTATATCAGAACTGTGTCCGATCGAAACAGTCTCCTAGAAATGACATTTAGGTGCCAAATATGTAAATAAAGGTGAACGGAATGTAGATCAACATTTTACCTGAACATCAGTACATCTTTGGATACAACAATCTTGAATATAGAAAACAATACTTCTCACCAGTAGGTCAAGTTATTCTTACACAAATATAAAAACTGTTACATCTACATGTATGATAGTATAGTTGAACGTGTTTTATTAATAACATCTTCTGAATTAATAGTCAAATCACTTTGCAATACTATAGAAACATCAAGGTATTTATATGTCGTTATAAAAACATTTATCTCCATCTTTTACGGGGAAAGAAGCCACGAAGTATGGCAATTGGTAATACTAATGAAGAAAGATCTGAAATTCTTCATAACAAAGACATGACTTCACGTGATTTTTGTCATTAAAAAGCTGCAAACAAGGAAGAAGAAGTTCTCAAGGCATCAATTTGTTAGAGCCATATCGTGTATGTGCCGATTTTATACACACTTAGGAATCAGTTTGCTCCCAAGGGAAAACTTATTACAGATTTCTAATGAATAATGCTGTTAATACGATATTCATATGTTATGACGTTGTATAATCAAAGCAGAGAAGGCGCTGAATTTGTTTGGGTCTCAGAATGTCAGAAAGGTAAAGGCTGTGAGATAATAAACCAATTTGTTTGTAAAGTGTCACAAATTCTGTTTCAAGTGTTATAATTATAGTAAATTGGTTATAAGACTAATTGCAACACTGATATTCAATTCAATGTTTATTTGGCTTAATCAATTAAATATAAAAAAAACAACAACAAAAAACAACATAAGTTGCCTGAACTGGAATTTGAACTCTGGAACTCTCGCTTCTGAAGCGAGTGAGCGAGTGTGTAAACCCCTATACCACGGAGAGTTATAAGATAACAGCCTGAAGAATACCATATCATTCTTAATTAGAGTTATTAATTTCGATATATTTTGTTCACGGTTAACCTGTTGTTTAACACTGAAGTAAATAATCATGGAGCTAAATATAAGCATGTATATCTATAAGAATAACACAAATATTAGAAATCTTCGACCAGTCGGGAACTATTTTTTCGGTACAAATATTTATGCGCCTGTAGTTTTGACTACTTTCGGCATTTGCAAATAAGAACACCAGCGTCTGAAATTTCGCTACCATTATTTGTTTGGTCTGACGATATTATTTTAATTGCTCTTCTACATCTAAAATGTTATAGACAAATGATCTGATCATTTGTTAAATGAGTAAATTTTTTGATAAATCATAGCTGATTAAACAGAGCAAAATATTGATCTCCGAACCGTAACTAAAGGGCACTAGTTTTAAAAATGATTTGTCGATACAATATTCATTAACGCAAAATTGACCACGGATATATTATTGTAACTGCTTTTATATGCAATAGAAAATGCTCCTTGCACATGCAGGGAAATAGATCTAGAAAGTGCATATCAAAACGAAAGTATACGAATTGTCATGAATATCAAACAAGACATTAATGCGAAAAGATGAATTCGCTAAATGAATGAAACACGAATTTATTACTTTTATTTGCATGTGTTCTAGCATCAAAATTAAGTAATGACAAAAATATGTGAGATGCATACACATAAAAGTTTTGAACAAGCATGTCGTACGGCAAATCAAACAAACATAGCCTTCTGCCAGTAGATGATTGCTTATCACAGCTGTTTGAAGCCATACATAAGACACATAGAATAATCCGATAAAGTTTACACTAAACGCAATCAATAGTTGTGACCAAAACGGATATTTTATTTTAACA
Source organism: Ruditapes philippinarum (assembly GCF_026571515.1). NCBI lineage: Eukaryota > Metazoa > Mollusca > Bivalvia > Venerida > Veneridae > Ruditapes > Ruditapes philippinarum. The sequence continues at coordinate 454,272 of NW_026867092.1, forward strand.
AATACGACAGATAATATCCGTATTAAATCCGGCATTCATGATAAAATTTGTTACACTTTTATGGGCATGGCTTTTCAACAATATCCTAGCAGAACGTTCCTGAAATCAATGTAACACGTTTTATTGTATTGCATCTGTGAGTAAATGCGCATATACAAACGTCTGATTATATTGAGTAGATTTAATCTTTCCATATTTGTTATCTTATGTTAAATCTCAATAGCTTTCTGAGCGACAAAATAATTTACTTTAATTTACCTTTGAACTGCGACATAAGAATTATATTTATAGATAAATTGTTCCTTACACAGTGCTAACTTCAATATGCAAATGATCTTTTGCACTGAAACAAAACATCAAATCAATTTTCATACGACTGACAAAGGAAGATGGTTTTATTTGTTAACATTTTTATTTCATTTAAATGCCCTCTTTACTATATTATTTAAATTGAGTGATATGTTATTCACAATATCTCAGAGTATGAAACAACATCTGATAAATGATCGGCAGTATTCTCGTTATTAAATTGTTCACATTTAAATGGTATGTTAAAGATACATGCTTTGTTCTCTCAGAATACATTTTATGTTTAATATCAATACACATACCTCTTTAAACTTAATGGTAAAACAAATTAACCGAAGTTGATACTGTTGTGGCGGATGCAAACTTAAAAATTCAAATTTGATTAAGATTCTCCATACACACACACACACACACACGCACGCACACATGCGCACACACACATGTATATATACATACATACATGTGTGTGTGTGTGTAGAGAATCTTGGAGAAGCAAAACATTTACATACAGTATGGACACTCTTTCCTTACCGATTCACTTATGCAAATATATATATTGATATACTGGTCTGAATCAATGAAACATTCAATATGGTAAATACATAATTAAGTGCTATCTACCATTTACCTACTGTTGGTGTGATAGACAACTCATAAATCTTACAGAACAATTTTATTAAATGGAAATTGCAGACCAACTTACAAGTTATTTTAATGTTCATAAAAAAATCAGTATATCAATGTTATGTACTTTCTAGATTTCTCTTCTCATTTAATGCATATTAATACACCACTCGCTTTAAACCACCTGCCCGTCACTGCTTCAGTTTCGAATCCCGACAGGGACTTTGAATCATTTCATGTGAGGAAGCTATCAAGTTTTCTTACGGAACATTGGCGGAGATCTTACTCGACAAGTTAAGCTGGAAAGACAATAATGATCTATAATGTGTTGGTGCGACGTAAAACGCTACAAAAATGAATAAATAGAAAGAAAAAAAATAACCCACTCAGGCTTACGACCTTAGCATTTCCCACGCGTCAAAACAAACTCCAAACGGGTGGTAAATATATCTCCTTCAATATCACACGTTCCAATCTTGTTTTGTTTATTTGTGCCTTTCATATTGTGTAGGTGTCCGTTGTATTTGTAAGATCTTCACCCGCTTAATTAATATCACAAACGTATAATGAATCTTAGTGATAATTAATAATGACAAATACATATTTATAGAAATATGTGATTTACACACATTGGCGAAGGAAATTATCAAGTTTATATAAGAAATAAATATGTCTAACATGAAGTTTCTTTATAAATACAAAATGCTGCAAATATCGTTTTCTTAGATTAAGGCTGTAATCTTTATTTCGTGGATAATTATATTGCTCTCGACGAAGAAGCCATTTCGGAATTTTAATACAAATGTCAATCCGTTCAATTTAGACAGTAGTTAAATATTGATTATACAATTTTTAATCTTACGATATAATTTGGACATAAATGTCATTTTTAACATTTCATCAATTATTCGCGTCTAGCTAACATGTTTCTTTACATTTTGAAAAACGTATCTACTATTGAGAAAAGGTTGAAATTATAAATCTTGACAACAATAATTTTTCCGTGACAAACAATACATTCTGGTTGAGAAAGAAAGAAAATCAGCTGTGCATCTTTCTAATACATATACCATATTGAGTCAATTCTCGGAAGACATTGCAAAACATTTCGCTATAATATAATAGATTAAGGTATTCAAATACTTTAAAACCAATATTGATTAAAGAAAATAAGTGATCTATGCGTTATGAGGACATTGCCTTGATTGCTTATTCAATTATTTTTTACCTGGTGAAAAGAGAAAATGGTTCAGACAATGCAATCAAATTATACATAAAATTAATGGTATGTCTGCAACAGCTCCAAATAATGAACCAGATACAAAATGAGAATACAAACAAAGCAAGTTATTGACAATAATTTTAGAAAGAAAGCAGGACTTTTTAACCTAAAAGACCTCATCTACATATAGTACTTAACATAATAAGTAAACTTTCAAATACAAAATGTTAGATTTATCATTATCTGTCATAATATGAGAATGTACTGTATTGCATAACTTGTCTTTTAAAGGTGCAGTACTTAACGTAATTTTCCAAACAGAGAATAATGGTTGTTCTACAGAAGTGTGATGCATAACAGAGACTTCTGTCAAAATGCTTTTACTGTTTATACAGAAACAAAATGTTGTCACGGTAACGTACACCTTTCTTAATTTATATATAATTTTCCAGACAGTCAAATGATTAATACGTGCAGCAAGAACAACAAATAGAGCACATAAAATGGTACTTCAGATTCATGTCTTTCCTTCATAATGTTTACAAGGGATGTCCTCAATTAATATATTTTAGAATAAAGGTTTGTTTTATTGGCTCTGGTTTAGTAATTCTTTTAATGAAACTAACATGATGATGTTTGTTTGATTAATGTTTTGATAATATCTTAAACAAAGGATCATAGTGAAACATTGTCAAATAACAATGTACCAGGCAAAAATAAATAAATAATATAACCGCCTTGTTTATCCCGTTCCAATTTCATAAAATTTGTGACGCAACTCCTTCATGTTATCTGTGTATGCTCGTTTAAAACACTTGCAATGTTTTCATATATACATGATATATATGACAATAAAATGTCAAATTACAACGTTAAATGAAATTTGATGTAATAGATAATTTGGAACTTGGAATTTGTATATATCGATTTAAAACAACAGAATAAAGCTTTTTTTAATTTAAACAAGACGTTGTTATATACAAAACATTTTCCTAGAAGCATGTGCAGTGTAATCGGTCAATGCATTCATGTACAAAAATAAGGAAGACATTAAGAATAGAGCGCTATTACCATTAAATATTTAAGTTAAAGAGGCTCTCGGAGAATGCACTTTGCACTAGAGTTTTTAAAATTGGCAACATGTAATATTAACTAAAACAATTTGTTTATATTGATATAATGTTTTCAGTTAACATAATAAAATATGTAAAAATTAAATTGCAGGATTTGTACAAATATCTTTATTCCGGCGTTGTATAGTGAGAAAACATGACTTTACTAGCTTTATATGTTTCCTTAAAGAAAAATGTACTGAAATTGTCCTCGTTTCTTATGCTAAATAAAAACGATGGTCATTTTTGCGAGAGTAGACATAATCAAAGTTGGTGAAGATCCAGTTCAGGATACAACTATGAATCTATGAACAACGACTAAAATAACGGTATGCCTAAAATTTATTTTCTTAAATATGGCTACTTAATTAAAGCATTACCTAAAATACAAGTTTGGCATTCTAATGATGGTAGCAAGGAAGCATCTCCCAAAAAATCCCAGTTATAAACATAGTAATCTTCGGGTTGTAACCAACATAGAATCTTGAATTCATTAAGAGACTTAGTAATAAAATGTCTACAGTTTGTGTTGTTTGTATGATTCATTTCTCCAAAGTGACCGTAATGAAATTCAAATGATTGTGAATGTTAGTGAGGCTGAAAAGAAAATCAAAATTAATGTCGTAGAATTTGATTTTATAAAGACACGTAGCCACATTCAAAGTAAGTAATATTTATTGGCATTTTCATGTTCCTTCATTCTTTGTTTACTTTCTAGTTACAAGATATCAACGATCAGAACGAAAACACTGAAGTACATTAGAAAACATTTCTTACGACGTATTACTGACTTTTAGTCTCTTACTATAGAGTGATAATTGGTCGTCTGCTAAAGTGTGATTTATGCCCAGATTTCCATCAAAATGCTTTTACAAACACAGATGTTGTCACGATAACGCGCAATTTTCCAATTTATATCAAAATTACCAGACGGTTAACTGTTCGTGTTTTCAGGCTTGCAGACTAAAGCGACGTGAAACAGTACGGAAATACTTTCAAAGGACATTTTAAATTGCGATTTTCGTGGAAAGATCGTTATGGCAGTGACATCATAATCAATTCTCAGTGCTCTAAAAAACCCTGAAGAAATCCTTTACCAATAAAATACTACATTCTAACAAGATTTGTGATTTTGTCAAGGAAGAAAATTGCCGGTGAAAATATACAGGTAAACACAGGTTGCGAATTACATGCATGCATATGCATCATGCACTTCTTCCGATGCAGTCGATTAACATAGGCAGATTTATAAAGCATTTATGTTCTTTTATGCTTTCTTTTCATACCATGCCAAAATTTTAAATGAATCTTGACATATTTGAATAAATACAATGTCCATTGTATTATACGAATCTTACTTTATTCTTAATCAGCAGAATGACCTCATCCGAAGCACACATTTCATGAAAAGAGTCAGAATGATGTCATTTTGTATATAGAGATTCCCCCTACATGGGATTATCTAGCGCTGGCGTTAACACCATAAAATTCTCTCTTATGTAAATATAAATTGTTGGAAACTTGATAAAAGAATAGAATCTATTTGAAGAATGAAGAAATGACATACTCTATTTCTTATTAATTCTTTTGTTTATTATTTAAGGTGTAATAGGTTGCGGAATAGAACAGCCAAATTCTTCTTTCGCCACCGGAAATATGCTCCGTTCGAAAAATAAAGCATATGCATCAGACTCCAAACCAGTATTTAGTAGCTTATAAACACAGATGAAAACGATATGATTTCTTAACTGAAATAATTATATGAGATCTGTTGGTAGACCTTAGAAAGCAGATATTTTTAATTTCGTCTCGCACGTTCGGGTAGTATGCATGTAAAGTATATAAAGCTATATAAGATGAAATATTCTAATAAAAATTTTGTATGAGTAAAATTATTTTCAAAACCTAAAAGATTTTATCTATATTATACCTAGGTGATTTTATATACATGAATAATGTACGTTCACATTTTGAATTTTCCAGAACAAAATATTTCACGGATTTTACTAGGTTTGACGATGATTTTTTTGTATACTGGACCCCCTTTTCAATAAAATAAACTGACAAATTCCTTTCATTCTAGGTTTTCTGCAATAATTTCAGTCACACTATAAACAATAATTTTATAATTCACATACAACAATTATACAGCTTTCACCACAAATATCAACAGATGAAACAAAATTGTTTAAGATAAAATGCTTTTACACAGTTTTTAAATCAGCTTGAGGTTTTAATGCGATAGGAATTTTATATGAACATGACAACATGTATATTTATAACTTATCTTACAACTTGTAGAAGAGTTGCAACACTTTTATTATACATAAAAGTGTACTTTTTAATGTTTTATTTTTCTTTCTATTTATGTTAATGGATAATAAATAAAATATAATAAATTCTTGTTTCTCTATATATTTGGCAAAATATCAAAGCCGCTTCCCTTATACAAGTTATTATAGAAAAGCATAAAAAGCAGTGATTGTAAAATACAAATAGCAAGTGAATATTTGACAATTTTAATTTTTACAGAGACTTCTGTCAGAATGCTTTTACTGTTTATACAGACACAAAATGTTGTCACGGTAACGCACACCTTTCTTAATTTATATATAATTTACCAGACAGTCAAATAATTAATACTTTGCAGCAACAACAACAAATAGAGCACATAAAATGGTACTTCAGATTCATGTCTTTACTTATTTATGTTTAAAAGGGATGCCATCAATTGATATATTTTAAAATTACAACTTTTAATGAAATTTGATGGAAGATTAGAGATAATTTGGAACTTAATATGAAATAGGGTTATTTTGTTTACAGAGCAATTGATTTGAATGACAAAACGACAGTATATCAATTATCAAACTATTTTATGTATTATATTTAGATCATTAGTTTACGGGCTTTTAATTTTTCGAAGTACAAATAAGGATTGTCATCATTATTCTGTGAATTACATCGTTAAACCACATATGTGTTTAAGGTGTAAAGATGCTTGTTTAAACACTTACAAATTACAGTATTTCAATAACTAAATAGAAATAAAAGAACAGTATAAGGAATGTTTAACGTTCTACGAAAACTATTATATAGATCTTATGTAATCAAAGAATTGCATGTATATATTGATTTAAAACAACAGAATAAAGCTTTTTTATTTATACATAACGTTGTTATATACAACACATTTTCGTAGTAGCATGTGCCGTGTAATCGTCAATGCATGAAAGTACAAGAAAGAAAAAAAGACATGAAAGCAATGATGTAATTACACAAAACAATGTTTCTGTATTAGCATTAAATTGAGACAACACAACACAATAATTTTGGAACATTTTGATGAAAATTACCTCATACAAAGTGGTGCTATTTCTCGTTTAACTTATTTAAAGCTCAGATTCCCGGTAGTGGAATCAATATGATATGATATGAGACGCAATACCAGATAAATTGTTTTGATTAATCGACATTAAGCATAGAACGCTATTACCATTAAATATTTAAGTTAAAGAGGCTCTCGGAAAATGCACTATGCACCAGAGCTTTTAAAATTGTCAACATATAATCTTAACTAAAACAAACAATTAAACAATTTGTTGATATTTATATAATGTTTTCAGTTAACATAATAAAATACTGAGGATTTATACAAATATCTTTATTCCGACGTTGTATAGTGATATAAGTTATAATCATTGGCATTTTTTTTCATGTTCCTTCATTCTTTGTTTACTTTCTAACGTAATATTGCGTGTCAACAATCAGAACAAAAAACACTGAAGTACATTAGAAATCATTTCTTTCGACGCATTACTGAATTTTACTCTTTACTATGGAGTGATAATTGGGCTTCTGATAAAGTGTGATTTATGCCCAGATTTCCATCAAAATGCTTTTACAAACACAGATGTTGGCACGAAAACGCGCAATTTTCCAATTTATATCAAAATTACCAGACGGTTAAATGTTCGTGTGTTTAGACTTGCAGGCAAAACCGACGTGAAACAGTACGGAAATACACCAAGGGACATTTTAAATTGCGATGTTCGTGGAAAGATCGGTATGGCAGTGACATCATGATCAATTCTCAATGCTCTAAAAAAAGCTGTAGTAATACTTAATACCACATTCTAACAAGCTTTGACATATTGTGCCTACAAAAGTAAGAAAATTGTCAGTGAAAATTTACCAGTAAACACAGGTTGCGGGTTACATGCATATGTAGCATGCATTCCTTCCGAAACAGTCGATAAACATAGGCAGCATTAATAAAGCTTTGTCTTTCGTTATTTTCTATTATGCTTTTTTCCTTACCATGACAAAAAGTAAACATAACATTTCAAAGACAAGTTTCAAATGAATCTTAAGTTTACATATTTGTATAAATACAATGTTCATTGTATTCTATAAATCTTACTATATTCATGATCAGCAGAAGTTTTAACAAGTCTAACCAGTTTTATTCATTTCAAACCAGAAGGTCAACGATCCTTCGCAAAATATACAGTACAATTACAAATATGGCAGTATACATACTAGCATATAAGATCTACGTATAAATAATATTGACGAACATATTTCTTCCGTTCTAGTTTACGTAACAGTAGCATATTGACCATCTTCATAATAAAAACGCCAGAATGATGCCATTTTGTATATTGAGATTCCCCTAACATGAAATTATCTAGCGCTGTTGTTAACATTATAAAATTCATTCTTATGTACATTTAGATTGTTGAAAACATGGTAAAAGAATAGAATCTACAAAAAAAATAAGAAAATGACGAAACACTAAATGCATTTTTTCTTATTATTTCTTTTGTTTATTACGTAATGCGTAATATAATGCGGTAAAGAACAGTCAAATACTTTCGCCACTGGAAATATGCTCTGTTCGAAAAATAATGCATAAAAATTAAACTCCAAACCAGTATTAAATAGCTGAAAACGATATGACTTCTTAACTCAAATAATTATATGAGATCTGTTGGTAGACTTAAGAAAGCAGAAATTTTTTATTTCGTCTCGCACGTTCGTGTAGTATGCATGTAAAGTGTATTAAGCTATATCAGATAAATATTCCTATAAAAAATTTATATGAGTAAAATTATTTTCAAAATAAGTTGTCGTTTCCTGAAGATTTTTCTTGCGTAGAATACCTAGGTGATTTTATATACATGGATAATGTACGAATACATATTAAAATATTCAAGCACAAAATATTTCAAGGACTTAACTAGTTTTGTGGATGATTTCTTGCATTCCGCACTCCCTTTTAATAAAATAAACTCACACATTTCTTGCATTCTAGGTTTTCTGTAACCATTTCAGACACACTATAAACAATGATTCTACAATTCACATACAACAATTATAGAGCCACAAATTTCAACTGAGGAAACAAAATTGCTTAAGATAATGTGTTTTAACAGCGTTTTAAAATCGGTTCGAGGTTTTAATGCGATAGGAATTTTATATGCATATGACAGCAAATCATTCATAACTGTATCTTATAACTAGTAAAAGACTTCCAACACTTTTAATGCACCCAAAAATCTACTTTTTGAAAATGGTTTTCGGTTCTTTTTATAAATAAAATAAATTGTTGTTTAAAAAATTTAAGTTGTTCAAATCTTGTCATCTTATTGTATAAAAATTATCACATTTCTCTCAAAAATCCTTTCTTGTTTAATTCCACGCATATTTTCATTCCTAGAAATTGACGTGGTTTCAACTAGATCTCGGATACAGATTTCAAATAAAAGTTAATCATCATTATATTGATTTTGCTTGAAACATTAACTTATTTGATGAACACCAGGTTATATATTGTATGACAATAAGGTATCCCCGGTGAGGAAATGGCATTAATTAATGCACATTATTAAAATAAAATTAAATATTTTCGAAACAAATAACATGGGATTCACAAAGTTAATGTTACGAACATTAAATTTACATGGAATTTACATTTTATTTAGCGTTTTTATTGTGTGAATGAACGCTTCATTCGTTGACCGTATAGACCATATGATACATTAATTAATGATGTAATATATACATGAATATGAATTCGTTTGGTTTTACGGCGCACCAACACAAATTAGATCATATTAAATTTAGAAAATAATTTCGTAGCTTAGTTTTACGTTTAATACGTTACACATTCGACAATGAAACAAAACGAAGAAATAAAAAGGAAGAAAGTCACTTTACTACCATAAAAAAATTGAAATTATCAAGGTCGCAAATTTACTAATGTGCAAGCTGGATTTGATGATAATATTTATGACTGGCAGTAGTTTTCGCACCTCCTAGTAACGGATCTAGCAGCAAGTATTCAGCTGAAGTTGAAGTTAGAATTTTTACTATAGAATTCAGATGTGCTCAAAAGGTAACATGTTAACATAATGAAAATACGAGTACATCAGAATCTGAACTTAAACTAAACTAGTACAACACAGCATGATTCCCATCATAAAACAATTACATCTAACAATATGTTATTACGCCCCTTTACAGCTTATGAAACACAAGTACATGCTTCCATCTGTGTCAATCTTAATTATCTGTGAATTTTAAAGAAAAGTAAGAACCTTCAAAACATATTACGGAATCCATCCATCAATCTCTTCGTTAGCTGTTCCAGTCAAAAACTCCCAAGGCGCTACATTTTACAGTCTTCGTCTTAAAGTTTTTACATAATTGAAGTATAAAATAATGTACTAAATGGTTTTCAAAGATAACTCAATAAGGAATGTAGCATAAGTTATAAAATAAAGCTTCAAAGTTCCAGAATAATATTATATACAGGTATATATTTTGCTGTTGTTGTTTTGTTAACTTTTAGAAATTTTCAATATTGAGTATTTATTGACATAGATTGATGTTACTATATAGATTTACTTTTACATATATCATTACAATAAAATATAAAAATATGTTTACTGTATATTTATTATTTTTTCAATTTTTACAATTTCAAAAATAGATAACATTAGCATCGATTTGTAGGAATAATAAAGAGCCACATATGGAATTGTATCATATTGATTACAAGCATCCACTTAAAATCCAATAAAATTAATGAAGATGTTTAAATTGCCCCTTGAAAACCTTTTATATGTAGTGCTAGTAAATGAAATGAACGACAGTTCACCAATGCTTATAGAAATAATCTTTACTCGGAAACTTTGAATGTCTCTACCATTTTCAGATTAAAGGTTACTTAGAAAACCTGAATATTAGATATTGAAATTGTTTAAACAAGCATTGTATAGAACGTGACGAGATTGTTTGTTTGTTTAGTTGGTTGGTCGGCGCACCAACACAGTTCATGTCAATGGGGCCAAAACAGGAAAGATTATTTTGTCTAACCTCGGGTGTTTGAAACTTAAGGCAACACCAGGGGCCAAACTAACCGCCTACTAGAACTAAGAAATAAATAGACTCCAGTTATTCTCTAAAGGTGATGTGATTAAACATATTTTTATTTTTAACGAAACAGCATATTAATTGATAAAGGATTTATTCTTTATCTATAATCAAAATCGTTTGAAAGCACTTTTACCGCTAACGCATTTTATTTTTATAAAAAACAAAAGTAAATCTGCTTTTACTTTCAGTTTTGAATACATGTACATGAGAAATGGTAGCTCAGCTGTTGTTTAAAAATGACAGTAATTACGTGTGGAAATTCTCATTCTATCGAAGACCACGAACAAAACATATTAAGCTACATGACAGCCAAAATATTCCAAGAAAATAAATTTGAGAAAGTAAGTAATCATATTATTTTTTCATGACAATAAACCTGAATCTGCAGGTATGCTGCTTCAATTTGATTCGTACTCAACATTTTCGCTGCAATTCATTTTCCAGCGTATATTAAACAGGAAGTGAAACTGTCCTCAGACGGACTTCGTCCGAAACAATAAGACAGAAACGCATTGCATACTGACATTTGTAAAGCATCACATGGATTTTAAGTATTTATAACCTTAACAAGCTATTTATATGGTGTTCATAATTCTAATTCCTTGAAACTTTGTTTATTCATCTGAAAAAGAGCAGTTTAAGGTAAAGAACATTAGACGGACATCTGCAAAATCTAAAGGACGCATTAAAGCCCGAGCTCGCAATATTTTAGCTCTACATTTACTTAATCTTTTCCGTTAATGCATCCTTTGCTCTTTGTTAATGTTTTGATGTGTGCAAGAATTTCCATTTATGTTAATTTGTCTTCGTCTGAAATAATAAAGAATATTGTAAATTTTCGGTTGCGGAGATGAACTTAATATATGTGATGCAATTTAAACAAATTTCCATTGAAAATAATGTTATGCTTGTGTTATTTAATACAGAGCTTGATTCATATAATCTCTATCGAACCTCAACTTTTCTTTGCAAGATTGCGTGTAGAAAGTCATTAATAATTTGCTTGTCTAAATGTTGAATTCTGCTTATGCCGGTGTATCGGGTGCGTGGACAATAGTTTGTACTGGACAGTACCGTCCATGATTAGGTCCAATGAAACCAAGCCTGCAACATTTTCAATATTGCCGTTTTGGACTTTCTTTAGGGATTCTTATTTTCTCTATTTTATTTGACCGGTTTACGTTAAGCTTCCCTCTCTTAATTTCACCTTACAATTCGGAAACAATAGTGGAAAATTCTTAAATTATTAGAAATCGATACATTGAAGAACTCACAAAACGACACAATTGAAAATGTTTTTACAGGCAACCAAGACATGTTCAAATGTTGCAGTAGATATTTGTAAAATTCCTTAAAAAATATTCTTCAACATCTCGTTACATCTGAAGTCATCAAAATGATCTTTATATTTGGATTCTATGTATCGATTAAAATTATTCTTTAAAATAGGCTGACATTTCAAACAGTTTGTAAATAAAATTGTGTTGTGATTTGCAAACAGTGAATTCATGTAACATGACAAATGGAATTGGTTTCAGAATTGATTAATACCAATTTTACATGCAAACTTGTTTATAATTTACATTTGCAGTTCAGAAAGACCCAGATATTGTCACTTTATATAAAGCAAGCAAATGCGTGTTTTTTAGATTTTAATCAGTGTTATAAATCAATTTGCCTTTATCAGTATGTGAATAGTTGTAGTAAACGCCTGCCTTTTACGAACATACCATTTTATATAAACATTTATTGTATCACAATAAAGTAATAATGCTTTGTTACAATCTTTATTTGTAACTAAAGTATTTATCATTTCCACGAATAAGGAAACAGTAACATTATATCAAGGAAACATTTCGACATAACAATTTGGGAATGTAAAATGAAACAGTTCCATTAAAGTGTGCTTCAGTTACATATAGACATTAAGGCAAAAGGACCATTGTATGATAGAAATCAATTACACTTTACATGGTCGTAGAAAATCGTAACATTAACATTTTAAGCAATACAAATAGCGGCCACCGAGCTCGTTTTTTATTTATCTGCCCTTGAATTTAAATTATTAACTATTTCAGGTAATTGATTCAATTTATAGATATTCCAGGACGGTCATTTTAAGATGATGCTACAGATGAATTTTTTATACGTGATAAGTTTGTTCTCTGAAGTCATATTATCTAGAAAAGCAGTGCAAATTATTTGTTTTCTATTTCAGTCTCTTTATGTATGTAAATTTTTACAGGAATTTGGGAAATGTTATAAAATGATCTTAGTGAGACAAATACAATTAAATTAGAAATATTGCGTTAATCTTGTGCCGAGTTCCTGGAAGAAATTCATCTTCGATAGTAACGACTTTAAACAATATTGAACAACACAATCTGCTTCAGTTGATTTCAGTTATGAGAGGAAATGTCATTTCAAACAGTTCGCTTGTAGATATATTCATACATAGGAATATAGCAGTTTATATTTTTAATCTTATATCATTTCTTGAAATATTTACCCTATATTAGATCCTAATAACATGACAAAATTGCCATTTGATATGCACATCTCCTTATTCATAATAATATTTCTTGTGTAGCCGAGCATAGGTTAATAATAATTTTCTATTGGATGTTTTTTACTTTGTCACACACCAATTACAATCTTGAAGAAAAATAAATTGAACAGTGTTTTCAATTTGACGAATAACAATGCCTTATATGGGTTTTTCCATTTCTTCTCTTTGAAAACAAACTGTCAATCAATTAAATAAATTAAGAAGAATATAAGGTCCCGAGAGAATAATGTATAATATAAGAATGACAGTTTGTTGCATCTCAGGTGTGAAAGAAGCAAATAAAATTGTATTGACATGAAATAAGCAAGAAAAAGAAAAAAAATGTATATTCCGAAATATTGTAGCATTTAGTGAATTCATTGTCTCAACTGTTATGAAGAAAGGTAAAATATCAAATTATAAATGAAAAACAAAAAATATCAGTTGATTTTATGGTGTGCAACAATAAATTCAAGATGAAAATATCAATTTCTGTTAGCAGACAGATGAACTCGTCTGCGAGGGTTGCCGACTTGTGCAGTTGGTGGGTGTGAAAGGTAGTTTTCCATAGAATGACAGTTCACTGTGACAAGAATACATGTTCTCAACACTATGAATGTTGTGATATATTGTAAGGTAAGACTCTTCTAATGTACTAAAATTTTAATATATTAATTTCTCAATATTGTTAAAATCTAGACTGTATTTAGCACTTTTAGTTTCACTATACTTATTCTATTTTTCTTTAATATGGAATGACTTAACATAATTTTGAAATATATTTTAAAGAATTTATTTCAGCATAAATCTTCTTATATCAATACATTATCTTATTGCTGATAGTTGACTTCGTATAAAAGAAAATTAATAAGAGGTAAATACATGTTCGAAACTGAAAAAATAAACAGAAAAGATTTCAAAATACACAATGTATAATGATCGTATATCTACTTATAATTATCAATAAATAGGAGCAAACCAATGCATGAAGCGTGTCGTTTGTGGACACGTATTTATACGTGAAAATTAATGTTCTATTATAGAATGGAGCGTGTTTATACTTTCAGCGATGTCATAAATGTTCAGCATGATTGTTGTGTTTATATAACCTGTAGGATACGTGGAGATGCATGTTCTTCCGTAACAGCTGCACGCTTCTCATGTAGTTATGCCTATTGTTACATAAAAAGTTAATTACTAAAATGTAACATAGGAAATTAATGTTCCATCTAAAATGTAGTTATTTAAGAAGTCGTATAGAAAGGAGCGTGTTTATACTTTCAGCGGCGTCATAAATAGTCAGCACGATTTTAGTGTTCTGTTTATATAATCTGTAGGATATGTGGAGTGGCTTTTCTTTTAACAGCTATCTGTGATTTGCACGCTCCATGACATTTGTAGCCTTCCCATGTAGTTATGCCTATTGATTTCTTGTTTAGGACATAACAAGTCATTTACTAAAGTAAAACACATCGTATTGCATAAACTGACATTTAAGTAACATGTTACAGGGTTCACACTGCAGTATGAACACATCTACGGTTGTTATAAAATTCTAGCATACACCAGTTTCATGGCTGCTTAAGCTGGTAATAGGCAGTACACATTTACTACTTCCGTCCAGAGTCATATCCATTAAGGCCTACAATAGTTGTCAAGAAGAAATGACAGGTAATAATATTCTTACACCAGTTTAATCAGTTAACGGTACTTTTTTATTTATATAATAATAGGATTAGTTTCAGTTGTAAATATTATATGCATATTTCGGTTTAATAGAATATTGATGTGTAAATCTGCCGAACTAAATTTGTAATAAAATCTTGTGCAGCGTTGAAAATAAAAACAACATGCATTTGTGGTTTCACAAATCATATAAATGAGACTCAAACACCATGTTGTTCTTTTAGAAAACATTAAAACGATTTAAATATATCTCACGGGAAAAATGAAATTATTAACAACCAGATGCATGCAATAGGTTTGCTTTGAGAGTTAAAACCAAGGTAGTATAACAATTCGGCTATATTAACAATACGGTTTTTGTTCATAATGTCAATGCACTCGCATACTAAAATATTGTATGAATAGTTTCTATTTTGTTGAAAGAAGATAATTAAGCTAATCTAATACTGTTAATAAACATATAAAACATTAAACCGTTTCTTTATTGTAAATACAATAACATCGTTAAAAAGAATTTGATAATAAGACAAGTCTAGCAAAGGACCTGATTTCGTCTATATGTTGAATAACTATAAAGTACAAACTGGGTTGAGAAGATTCCCGTGTCTATCACATGTCTGCAAGCGTTCTTTATACTAAAACAAAGTTAGATGTTTTACTTTAAGATCCTGATAATAGTTTCATCAATTTTATATCAAGTTTTGGTGAATTGTGGTAGACATTTGCCAGTAATTTCTGAAGTGAATATTCGTTATAAAAGTCTTCACTTTCGAATTTTATTTACCAACAGATATAATAACATTTAATTACCATATATTACAATAGTTTTAGATTATTGTATGGGCTCTTTAAGATTAAATATTCTACCACTTAAACCATCTAAAATCGTCTTTAAGATATGTTTTATATTTACCGAATATCTAAACCGGAATAGACTGAATAAATAAAAAAGATATTATGCGATCAATATATGCAAGCATGATAAATAACTATCATTGCAAATTATTCGTATGTGTTTCCACTGTTTAAATATTTCAATGGCGTATCAAATATATATAAAAAAGATTTTATGAGCTCGTGAATGTTACTTGAAATAAAAGGAGATATTACTGATACATTTATAACCGACTATAACATTTATAAATGAAAGGACATTATGAACTCCAGGGAGTGATTTATTGTCAGCTCATATTTTGATCGATATAGCAAGATACAAGATATTATTATAATTCCTTTTATGTCAGTAGATGATGGTGATGAATGGTTGATATAAAAGTGCATTGCATATAATACTTCTGCTTATGTCTTTTTCCAGATAAATATACCTTATTTTGTTTCAAATAAAAAAAAGCATAACATTTTAAGATTCGAAGTACACCAAAACTATACATTATGATAAAACAGGTATATAACAAAAGATTCTTTAATGTGTTACTTGTAGTACTTAATGTATTATATAACAAAACAAACTACTACGATAATAAAGGTTTAACTATTGACATCACTCAGAAACAGACACAATTCAGAAGAATTTGTTGGAAAAATCCATTAAATTAATCGTTTTTTTTTCTTTTCTCAACAGTTTAGTAATGTCATCTCTGAACATAGCTATAACTAAATGCATTAGTTTCTTTTTTTGCAAACAAAATACAAAGGGAACACATATACCCACACTCAGATGACGTCATCTAATAAATACTAAAGGACACGAAAACAATTTGTTGTATGAACTCCTTTTGTAATATTGCACGTTTCACTAAAGCGATGTTAGAATTATGATTAGCTTCATATCTTATAATAAAAAATAAAATTACACAATTATATTAATACATGTACTATGAATATAGTCAATACTAATGATACTTCAATATGAGCCTCAGACAATTTTTATAGATGCATATTTAAAAGACTATTTCTTTTATGAAGACATCGATTTCATTAAGCCTGTAACTATTTCAATTATAATACAGAATAAACATTGTTGAATCTATTTAAAATATCTCGAAGTAGTAGAAACTAAATACTCTTGTTTTGCAAGGTTTCCTTGTGAAAACATTTTCGGGCATATATGAATATATGTTTGTTTTCTCTTAACTATTAAAGCTGCTATAAACATTTACAAGTACAATCATTATACTGCAATTAAAATTGTGTTGTGCAACAAAGATAGAGACTAAATATATCATGCTATATCACCGCCGAAAGAAGGAAAATTTATGTATTCTTTTCAATTATATCGGTATTTTTCGGACGAAGTCCGTCTAATAACGGTTTGACTTCCTGATTTCAATGTTTTAAAATTTATCTGGTCCATCGGGATAATTGATTCCTTGATGTTGAAGATTGGGTACTCGGTCGGTGCTTGTGGCATGAGAGATGTTGCACTTTTTCTTTTTATCTCATTTAAAGACTCAATCAACTCTGCAATTTTGATATTATATTGTTTGTTCTTATTGGTTCTCAATCATCAATCCTTTTCTTGACTTTTATTTGAAAAGAAAGAAAGTGTATTTTGCTCATCGCAAAACACAAAGACTCATTTTGTAAGGTTACTTTTTCAAAAACTATTGTGGATTGGCGGTGTGACCGAGTAGTTAACGCGTCGGACTAGTAATCTAAGGATTGCTGACCGCGTGGGTTCAAACCCTGTCAGGGACAAGCCGTTGTTTCTTTGAGCAAGACACTTTACATCCACTGCATAGTACTGGTTGCTTCCAGGAACGGATTGGAGAGTTTTTCAATAAGCTTAAAGTTTCGAACTAAAATAAATTTGTATGAACTAAAAAGTATTGTCACACAGTAAATTCCTACTATAATCTCTTCTACAATATTCCTTACATAACGCCTCATTACTGGTGCATGTACATTACCTTTTCAAATTCAATTTATTTTGTAGAAAGTAGAAAATAGTTCTTTTGATCTAAAAAAGTAAAACCAATTCCAAAAATTATTTAAACTTATCACTGTAAATAGATACAATATGATAACATTAAACTAAATAAATGAATCGTACTGTTGAGTCAATCAAATGAAGGCTAATATCAATAATAATCATAACATTTTAATATTGGATTATTCTACGAGAAGACAAATATTTTACTTAATTCGTTTATACAAAATACAATATACTGTAATAAAGATACGATGGAATCATTCAAATGATTTAGAAGATGTTTTTTAAAGAAAATCAAATTTGTTCATTTACCACATAATGAACTCAAATACAAGATGTCTGTGATAGACACTATTATTATCCTGAACTTTCTTATATCCTAGAGGGAGTTATTGTTACGTTTTAGCAACTTTACTATGTAACTATTACATTTGAAATGTTAAATTGGTAAAAGTACTCTATATCATTTATAGTACGGTTGCTTGGTACATTTTCTAGAAAACAAAATGGCCTCCATAGTTTTCTCGATTCAGTCTCTAATTTTACGAAGTTCACTACGTACGTATTAGTTTGACGCTGGGCATAAGCAAATTTAGTTGTTTTTAACCTTGAATGCTTTTCGCATTTTAAATCTCCTTTGATTGAATTTTCAAAAATAGACATACATCAGCAACGAAAGTAAATGCAATGGAATAGAACAATCAGACAATTAATATAACCATGCAACAAATTTGATTAAACGGATGTAATCATTAAATACGAAATGTGTGGTTGACAGATCTAAAACACTTTTTGAATTTTGGATATCTTACAAATGGTGTAAAATCTGATGAAGAATATTTTTGAAACCCGTTCGTTTCCATTGAAAAGTATTTTAATTTCTAAATGAAACAAAGCTCCGACATTTTCCAAAAACGAAGAGAGAGAGAGAGAGAGAGAGGGAGGGAGAGAGAGAGAGAGAGAGAGAGAGGGAGAGAGAGAGAGAGAGAGAGAGAGAGAGAGAGAGAGAGGTACTTTATCAAGTTCAACAATGAAAAGCCACGCTAGTTGGGTTATTGCTATTGTTGGATCACCTTTGTTTTAGTTGAAAATCTCAGATCTTTCAGAATTTGCTAAGGTTAATAAAATAATAAAAAAATTGCGCGGTAATAGATCGTAAAGTGAACTACTTTTGGCGAATATGTTTTCTGATACCCACACATATTTGTCTTATTCATATAAAATTAGTATAATTGGGAAAGAACTTTTTGTTTTGAGATAATTATATTTTATCCGTATTAATAATAAACAAATATCTTAGCACCTAATGTTACCATTTATTGAAGAGTAACTATGATTTGTAAGAGCAATGCATATTTATATAGAATAAAAGAGTTACACTCGAGTACTTTGATTTCGATAACAAGCAATATCATATTTTAGGTGTAATCATTTTGTGATTGAGTTTGGGATGAACGTAGAGAAGTTAATATTGATTCAAAGTCCTGTATTAACGTATCATTTTCGTTTGATCTTGGTAATAAAGTAATGTTAAGAATCATATAAAACGTTACGTGCGACATCTTTTAACCTTTTGAACGGACAATGAAACGATGATAAGGTGAACTATCTGAAGTGACAAACGTTTAATCAGTCTGATAATAAGAGGGGAAGCGGAGGACTATTGATGTGTTTGTCAATATATATTTGATTGTATAGTGTGATGGTTTATTAAATCCTCGTTATATCTCCCTAAATCATTCTTTCAAGAGAGCTGAAATCTTTAAACGAATTTTTATGAATATCATACATGTAACACACCATTTGAATAAACATCAAAGGTGTAGTTTGACCGTCTTTAAGAAATTTTTTTGCTTGGTTTACGTCGCAACATAAATGTAAAGGTCATTTGACTACTTTCGAGCTATACTGGTGGAGGAAGGCTACAGGTGCTCCTTCGAGTATTTTTTCAAGCACAGGCACCCGAGTATAATAATCGTCGCTCCGTAAGCTAGCTGGATAGCTTCCTAACATGCACGTCCCTATGGAGATTCGAACCCACAGCGGCCAGGAGCAAGTGGTTTCAAGTCAATGACTTTAACCTCTCGGGTACGGAAGCCCCATAACCTTCAGATAACCTCTGCAGGAAAACATATATGATTACAAGATTTTAATGACACAACATGACACAATTTAGCATTAAAATTTAAATGATATGAAGAAAGGCATACGACATGACAGATTCATAAGTCATCGTTAATTTCGATGGTCACTAAAAAAAACAGAGGACTGTTGTGTAGTATTTAGAATAGTATTAATTTCAATAGACAATAGCAGTGTTTTGATACATTACATATTCGGCAATGTATATATTTTCTTTATGTATACTTACATCTCCGCCGATTTCTCTAACGTTCCATTTCTTATCAGAATCTCCTCATCAGGAGCGTTGATGTTTAAGTGTTTATATATACAAACCAATATACAGGAGAAAATACGAAAATATATATCACTAAATCCGTCACCATTAAAGAATAATAAAAAAACGGTAATTGAAAGCCCTGTAAGTCTTTATCCTATAAAACAACTGATTATTTTGTATCAAGACATATAAGACAAAGATTTATGGTATTTTTTTGTTTTAATCTTGATATTTATTTATGTATACTAGCAGAGGCCAATGAACTGAAGATGACCCATTTGATATCAAAGTTTGTTAAGACCAAATCTAAATTCAACTCTTAAGTGCAAATATACTACAAATCTTGAAATATTGTATTCCAATCCGAATCTTAATTATAACCGTTTATCTATTTGTAGACAAAAAACTTCGAAAAATTTTGAAAGGAAAAGAAAAGAAAAAGATTATACGTGTACATTGTGTCTTAATTAGTTGTACAAAGCGCACTTGTGAAATAATGACACAGCACTCAACACTATCATTTACAGGCAGATGAGCGACAACAGTCTTTGCAAAAAAGCTTATAATAGTTTTGAAACAAAAGCTAAAACATGAAGTGATATTTCCTACAATCACATATTTAATTGAAAGTGTGTTTCTTTTGCAATTTCAGCAGGATTGGTTCATATTAGGATGCTTAAAATGTTTTATTAATATGTGGTGTATTAACATTTTTTTTTGCAATTATTTTCAATTATTAGCATTTTTTTAGTTTATAGTTATTAATATAATAATACAACACCTATTTCAATGTTAAAATATTTCAACGTTAACACCGGATTTTAAAAAAATTTGTCATTAATCAGACAAAACATGTAAATTACTACTTTAATCTTGAATCTTTTTACCTTTTCTAAAATATGAGTGCATTTTTTCAAGTTTGATTTTATTGACATACTTTGGCTGATCTGGATGCGTGCTGCTTTAATACAAACTTATACAATAACTTGAAGTAACATGTCATATGATTGATAAAATATTTACATTTTAGTTGCAATTAACTTAAATTACCTTTTTTGCTGGCATTTAGCATGTATAAAATCAAAAATATAACGCTAAAAACTAGATATACATAATGTTATATTTAAGTACAAATGAAAGGAATTTGTCTTACTCATATATATTTAAGGACTCTTTACCTTTAAAAATATTATATTTTATTAAATATAATCATTTGTTGAAAATATAAAGCAATTGCTACGAAATAAGAGTATATTAAAGTGTCGTTTAAATTTTGTTCTTTAATTTTAAGAAAGGTATATGAATATCATAATTTAATGTAAACAAAAATATGAATAACATTGTATTACAAATTGCTAGAATTAAAAACAATTGTAATTTATAACACTTTAATTCAACAATTTTGCATTTGTGAAAAATGCTATGCCATCGCATTAGTACAACACTAAATAGTAGTGTAGGAACAGATTTTTTGTTTCTATACAACTGAAGATTGCCATAATGCATTGATCCCTAACCTATGTAATTCTTATTATCAGATTAGTGGTTAATTAAGTCAGAGTAGGAATCTATCAATGCAGTTGAGTCTAGTGAATTTGTTGGTGAACATAACCTTAATTTCATGACTGTACATCCAAGGACAATACAGTTAGACACTTTGTCATAATCTAGGTCAGCTGATATCAAAGTTCAGTTTATATATTAATCTGTGCACATGGTTCAAATTTCATAGCTGTACATCAAAGGACAAGAAAGTAGGTCACATCATCAAAATCTAGGCCACATGATAGCAAAGTTCAATTTTACAACTAAAACTGTGCACATGGTCCAAATTTCATGGCTATACATCAAAGGACTGGCAGGTAGGTCACTGTCCCATCAGGCAAGGCAAAAATTTTGACTCAAAAAATCTTGATTCGGGTCTATCAAGCAACGTTTCATGTCAAATATCTAAGCTGTAGCTTTCCCTTATTCCGACAATATTTGTTTAAGTTTCTGTTTTTACTATGTGTACATAATGAAAATCAATGCCCCTCCCCCCCCCCCCCGGGCAGGGCCAATTTGACATCAGGGGCAAAATTTGAACAACTTTGGTAGAGGACCTATAGATGATATCATATAGCAAACATCAAAGCTCTAAGCCTTGTACCTTCAGACAATATTTTTTAAATGTTTTACTGTATGTACATAGTGAAAATCAATGACCCCCGGGGCGGGGCCAATTTTGACCCCAGGGCTATAATTTGAACAATCTTGGTAGAGGTTTAGTATGCTAAGTCTCATGCCAAATATCTAACATCTGGCCTTTGTCAATTCAGAGAAGAAGAATTTTTAAATTTTTACTATATACAGATAAGGAAAACTATCGCCTCTGGGGCAGGGCAATTTTAACACTAGGAGCATAATTTAAACAACTTTGGTAGAGGATCCATAGGTGATATTATATACCAAATGTCAAAGCTCTAAGCCTTGTACCTTCAAACAAGAAGATTAATTTTTTTCTATATGTACAAAATGAAAATCAATGACCCCCGGGGCGGGACCAATTTTGACCCCAGGGTTTAAATTTGAACAATCTTGGTAGAGGTTCACTACACAATGTTTCATGCAAAATATCTAACCTCTAGCCTTTGTCAATTTAGATGATAGATGATATTTTAAATTTTTACTATATACAATTAATGAAAACCAATGACCCCCAGGGCGGGGCTAATTTTGATTTTAGGGGCAAACTTTGGTAGAGTACCTATAGATAATATCATATACCAAATATCAAAGCTTTAGGCCTTGTACCTTCAGACAAGAAGGTATTTTAAGTTTTTACTAAATGAACATATAATGAAAATCAATGATCCCCGGGACCAATTTTGACCCCAGGGCTATTATTTGAACAATCTTGGAAGAGGTCTACCAGACAATGCCTTATGCAAAATATCTATGCTCTAGGCCTTGTGGGTCTTTACAAGAAGATTTTTTAAATTTATTCTTATAATTTCTTTTGGTTGCCATGGCAACCAGTTTTCTGCATGGAATGGAATTCTTTGAACAACTTTGGAAGCCCTTCACCCAAGGATCAATCCTGACAAGTTTGGCTGAAAATGGACAAGTGGTTTTTACAAGAAGATTTTTAAGTTCACTATATAATCTATATAACGCACGCACGCACCCCCACATATACACACAGGTGAATCGATATATGCCACCGCATCGCAGATACTGCGGTGGCATAAAATACAGAAAGTTTAAATTGCAAAATAACAAATATCAAAATTACTTGAATTGCAATATGATTATAATTTCTAGAAGGATTTGTCTGGAAACTTTGTTTCCAAATTTTGTAGAACGTAGATCTTTTGATCTAAAAAAGTAAAACCAATTCCAAAAATTATTTAAGCGTATCACTGTAAATAGATACAATATGATACTATTTAACTCAATAAATGAATCGTACTGTTGAGTCAATCAAATGGAGGCAAATATCAATAATAATCATGACATTTTAATATTGGATTATTTTACGAGAAGACAAATATTTTACTTAATTCGGTTATACAAAATACAATCTACTGTAATAAAGATACGATGAAATCATTCAAATGATTTAGAAGATGGTTTTTAAAGAAAATCAACATATTGTTCATTTGCCACACAATGAATTCAAATACAAGATGTCTGTGATAGACACTATTATTATCCTGAAGTTTCTTATATCCTAGCGGGAGTTATTGTTACGTTTTAGCAACTTTACAATGTAACTAAGACATTTGTAATGTTAAATTGGTAAAAGTACTCTTTATCATTTAAAATACGGTTGCTTGGTACATTTTCTAGAAAACAAAATGGCCTCCATAGTTTTCTCGATTCAGTCTCTAATTTTACGAAGTTCACTACGTACGTATTAGTTTGACGCTGGGCATAAGCAAATTTAGTTGTTTTTAACCTGGAATGCTTTTCGCATCTTAAATCTCCTTTGAATGAATTGTCAAAAATAGACATACATTAGCAACGAAAGCAATTGCAATGGAATAGAACAATCAGACAATTAATATAACCATGCAACAAATTTGATTAAACGGATGTAATCATTAAATACGAAATGTTTGGTTGAGAGATCTAAAACACTTTTTGAATTTTGGATATCGTACAAATGGTGTAAAATCTGATGAAGAATATTTTGGAAACCCGTTCGTTTCCATTGAAAAGTATTTTAATTTCTAAATGAAACAAAGCACCGACATTTTCCAAAAACGAAGAGAGAGAGAGAGAGAGAGAGAGAGGGGGAGGGAGAGAGAGAGAGAGAGAGAGAGAGAGAGAGAGAGAGAGAGAGGGAGAGAGAAAGAGAGAGAGAGGTACTTTATCAAGTTCAACAATGAAAAGCCACGCTAGTTGGATTATTGCTATCGTTGGATCACCTTTGTTTTAGTTGAAAATCTCAGATCTTTCAGAATTTGCTAAGGTTAATAAAATAATAAAAAAAATTGCGCGGTAATAGATCGTAAAGTGAACTACTTTTGGCGAAATATGTTTTCTGATACCCACACATATTGTCTTATTCATATAAAATTAGTATAATTGGGAAAGAACTTTTTGTTTTGAGATAATTATATTTTAACCGTATTAATAATAAACAAATATCTTAGCATCTAATTTTACCATTTATTAAAGAGTAACTATGATTTGTAAGCGCAATGAAAGTTTATATAGAATAAAAGAGTTACAATCGAGTACTTTGATTTCGATAACAAGCAATATCATATTTTAGGTGTAATCATTTCGTGATTGAGTTTGCGATTAAAAAACCTTTTTTTATACGTAGAGAAGTTAATATTGATTCAAAGTCCTGTATTAACGTATCATTTTTGTTTGATCTTGGTAATAAAGTAATGTTAAGAATCATATAAAACGTTAAGTGCGACATCTTTTCACCTTTTGAACGGACAATGAAACGATGATAAGGTGAACTATCTGAAGTGAAATAATCAGTGACAAACTTTTAATCATTCTGATAGTAAGAGGGGAAGCGGAGGACTATTGATGTGTTTGTCAATATATTTGATTATATATTGTGATAGTTTATTAATTCCTCGTTATATCTCCTAAATCATTCTTTCAAGAGAGCTGAAATCTTTAAACGAATTTTTATGAATATCATACATGGAACACACCATTTGAATAAACATGAAAGGTGTAGTTTGACCGTCTTTAAGAAATGTTTTTGCTTGGTTTACGTCGCAACATAAATGTAAAGGTCATTTGACGACTTTCGAGCTATACTGGTGGAGGAAGGCTACAGGTGCTCCTTCGAGTATTTTTTCAAGCACAGGCACCCGAGTATAATAATCGTCGCTCCGTAAGCTAGCTGGATAGCTTCCTAACATGCACGTCCCTATGGAGATTCGAACCCACAGCGGCCAGGAGCAAGTGGTTTCAAGTCAATGACTTTAACCTCTCGGGTACGGAAGCCCCATAACCTTCAGATAACCTCTGCAGGAAAACATATATGATTACAAGATTTTAATGACACAACATGACACAATTTAGCATTAAAATTTAAATGATATGAAGAAAGGCATACGACATGACAGATTCATAAGTCATCGTTAATTTCATTTGTTGAAAATATAAAGCAATTGCTACGAAATAAGAGTATATTAAAGTGTCGTTTAAATTTTGTTCTTTAATTTTAAGAAAGGTATATGAATATCATAATTTAATGTAAACAAAAATATGAATAACATTGTATTACAAATTGCTAGAATTAAAAACAATTGTAATTTATAACACTTTAATTCAACAATTTTGCATTTGTGAAAAATGCTATGCCATCGCATTAGTACAACACTAAATAGTAGTGTAGGAACAGATTTTTTGTTTCTATACAACTGAAGATTGCCATAATGCATTGATCCCTAACCTATGTAATTCTTATTATCAGATTAGTGGTTAATTAAGTCAGAGTAGGAATCTATCAATGCAGTTGAGTCTAGTGAATTTGTTGGTGAACATAACCTTAATTTCATGACTGTACATCCAAGGACAATACAGTTAGACACTTTGTCATAATCTAGGTCAGCTGATATCAAAGTTCAGTTTATATATTAATCTGTGCACATGGTTTCAAATTTCATAGCTGTACATCAAAGGACAAGAAAGTAGGTCACATCATCAAAATCTAGGCCACATGATAGCAAAGTTCAATTTTACAACTAAAACTGTGCACATGGTCCAAATTTCATGGCTATACATCAAAGGACTGGCAGGTAGGTCACTGTCCCATCAGGCAAGGCAAAAATTTTGACTCAAAAAATCTTGATTCGGGTCTATCAAGCAACGTTTCATGTCAAATATCTAAGCTGTAGCTTTCCCTTATTCCGACAATATTTGTTTAAGTTTCTGTTTTTACTATGTGTACATAATGAAAATCAAATGCCCCTCCCCCCCCCCCCGGGCAGGGCCAATTTGACATCAGGGGCAAAATTTGAACAACTTTGGTAGAGGACCTATAGATGATATCATATAGCAAACATCAAAGCTCTAAGCCTTGTACCTTCAGACAATATTTTTTAAATGTTTTACTGTATGTACATAGTGAAATCAATGACCCCGGGGCGGGGCCAATTTTGACCCCAGGGCTATAATTTGAACAATCTTGGTAGAGGTTTAGTATGCTAAGTCTCTCATGCCAAATATCTAACATCTGGCCTTTGTCAATTCAGAGAAGAAGAATTTTTAAATTTTTACTATATACAGATAAGGAAAAACTATCGCCTCTGGGGCAGGGCAATTTTAACACTAGGAGCATAATTTAAACAACTTTGGTAGAGGATCCATAGGTGATATTATATATACCAAATGTCAAAGCTCTAAGCCTTGTACCTTCAAACAAGAAGATTAATTTTTTTTTTCTATATGTACAAAATGAAAATCAATGACCCCCGGGGCGGGACCAATTTTGACCCCAGGGTTTTAAATTTGAACAATCTTGGTAGAGGTTCACTACACAATGTTTCATGCAAAATATCTAACCTCTAGCCTTTGTCAATTTAGATGATAGCTGATATTTTAAGTTTTTACTATATACATTTAATGAAAACCAATGACCCCCAGGGCGGGGCTTATTTTGACACTAGGGGCAAAATTTGAACAACTTTGGTAGAGTACCTATAGATAATATAATATACCAAATATCAAAGCTTTAGGCCTTGTACCTTCAGACAAGAAGGTATTTTAAGTTTTTACTAAATGAACATATAATGAAAAGCAATGATCCCCGGGGCCAATTTTGACCCAAGGGCTATTATTTGAAAATCTTGGAAGAGGTCTTACCAGACAATGCCTTATGCAAAATATCTATGCTCTAGGCCTTGTGGGTCTTTACAAGAAGATTTTTTTAATTTATTCTTATAATTTCTTTTGGTTGCCATGGCAACCAGTTTTCTGCATGGAATGGAATTCTTTGAACAACTTTGGAAGCCCTTCAACCAACCAAGGATCAATCCTGACAAGTTTGGT
The DNA here is from genome assembly GCF_026571515.1 of Ruditapes philippinarum. Taxonomy (NCBI): domain Eukaryota; kingdom Metazoa; phylum Mollusca; class Bivalvia; order Venerida; family Veneridae; genus Ruditapes; species Ruditapes philippinarum. The sequence goes on from NW_026867092.1 coordinate 482,022, forward strand.
TGAAAATGGACAAGTGGTTTTTACAAGAAGATTTTTAAGTTCACTATATAATCTATATAACGCACGCACGCACCCCCACACACATACAGGTGAATCGCTATATGCCACCGCATCGCAGATACTGCGGTGGCATAAAATACAGAAAGTTTAAATTGCAAAATAACAAATATCAAAATTACTTGAATTGCAATATGATTATAATTTCTAGAAGGATTTGTCTGGAAACTTTGTTTCCAAATTTTTTTGTTACCATTAGGGCATGTAAAAGTTTCACCGTCTTATGTTTTCAAAGAGTAATGTCGTGCTCGTAATGATCTATTTCATGGCAATATATACTCTTCTATTAATTTTTAATACAAAAGAGTAAAGTAAAAGAGTTACTGTAATGTTTTTACAAGATTTAGTGACCTATTTACTTGCAAATGCATCGTTTATGTTTTTATGATACTTCTACACATATCGATCGGTCACAAACATTTATGACAATTGTTTTGTTTTCAAAGTTGCAAACATCCTCGGATAGCGTAAGATTATGATACAAACAATCGGTCAACGTCTTCACAATTTCACAGCAATATTGTTTTGATCAATTTAGTGCATCATTTTTTGAACACGAAACAAACGCTCGGTCAACGACTTTTATAACAGAATTATTTAACTGTATGCTAATGTATCATATGGTGCCGAGTGACGTAATTGTCTTGTTTAGTCTTCTTCTGGAAACAAACTATTATAGACCTTCATTAAATCTATCAGACGTTTTGAATTTTTGATAAATGTAAGGCATAACATACTGTTTAAATCATGAGATACAAATGCAAAGTGTCACTTTGGTTTGACACACCGCTGATTTTGACCTTTTGGATGAAATTGAGGGAGACATATAATTTGAAGTACTAGTATTACTATTTAGGTAAAGTTTTTATTTGGTAGATCTGAATATAAGAGTTTAGATTTGTTCTTGACGATTATCTAAATCAAAATCCAGAAACATGTAAATTTAAAACTAGAAATGCGTCGTCTCGCCACGGATGCCCCCGCATGCAGCCAAAATTTCAAATGATATAATAATATTTAGTTCCAAATTTGTTTGCACAAACTATTTTTAACATTTTCAGTTCAAAGCCCTTAAACTATACAATGTTAACACAAACAATTTTTATACGCACTTCAAGAACATGAAAGAGAAAATTTCATTTTCCAAACGTCCAAGAGAGATGACTTTGTCCAAAATCATCGAACCATGACCAATTCAAACTTGGCCTGCTTATTCCCAAGATGTCTATATGTATAACTGTTGGGGAAATGACATATCCATATATAATTTTTGAGTTGAATATGTACAACTGTTGGGGAGATAATGAACGGAAACTTAAAAAAATCCCCTTTTTCAAAGGTAAAGGAGCATAACTCAGCCAAAAGCGATTGAACCATGACCAAATTGGAACTTGACCTGCACATTCCTTTGGTGTATCTATTTGTCAAATTTGAGCTGAATGTGTACAGTTGTTGGGGAGATAATGAATGGAATCTGACAATTTTTTTTATCAAAGTAAGGGGCATAAATCTGTCAAATATCATCGAACAATGACCAAATTGGAACTTGACCTGCACATTTCTATGGCATATCCATATCTTTAATTTGAGTTGAATGTGCAGAATTGTTGTGGAAAGAATGAACGGAAGCTGAACATTTCTTAGTGAAATGAGCATAACTCTGCAGAAAATAATCAAACCATGACCAAATTTCATTTTGACTTGTGCATTCCCTTGACGTATCCATATGTCAAATTTAGGTCGAATGTGTACAACTGTTGGGGAGATAAAAATGAACGGAAACTGAACATTTTTTTTTCAAAGTGAAAGGGGCGTAACTCTGCCAAAATCACCAAACCATGACTAAATTGGAACTTGACCTGCATATTCCTTTGACGTATCAATATGTCAAAATTTAAGTTGAATGTGTACTACCGTTGTGGAGATAAGGAACGGAAACTGAAAATTTATTTTTCTCAAAGTGAAAGAGGCATAACTTATTGAACCATGACCAATCCAATCTTGACCTGTGCATTTCTTTCACGTATCCATATGTCAAATTTTAGTTGAATGTGTACTTCCATTGGGGAGATAATGAACGGAAACTGAAATGAAAATTTCAGCAAGGGGCATAACTCTACCAAAATTCATCGGACCAAGACCAAATTCAAATTTGACCTGCATTTTCCTATATATGCATATTTCAAATTTAATTAAGTTGAATATGTGCAACCGCATTAAGAAAATGAACGGAAAATGATGATGACGGAAGAACGGAATGATGGAGGTACAAAGGACGGAATGGGGTAACATTATATGCCCCAGGTATTGTATGGCGGGGGCATAAAAATGATACTATTCTGTCTCGGGTAAACAAAGATATAGTAACTGAATACAACAGAAAGGACAAGAATATCTAATGTGTTATTAATTTCTAATGGGTGATTTAATAATTGATCTGGTAACTTTACTTGTTGGTCTTAATCGTTGCATTTTTACTAAGTAGTGAACGTATTTGATAAAAATGTCCCGCTCCTTTCGCCCTTGTGTCCACTCCAGGTACTTGTTTGGTGCCTTCTTGGTGTCCTGCTTGGGTGTGTCCGGGGGCGGCGTCCAGTGAACGTTGCCTTTGCTTTGTTGATCTTTGTTCTTGTTATTTTATCGCTGTTTAGCTATGCGGATTTCAATCAACACTCGAACCACGCGTCGATTTAGTTTAGAATGTTGCTGAAATAAGTATGTTATTGCGACAAAGTACGACGTTGTCAAGCGCGCATAATGTTCTTGACAACTTAAAGAGACACAAAGAGTTTGCAAATAAGTTAAAGCCCCATTTACACAGTCCCCGTTTGGAATCCCGGTGTGCCACGATTAAAATATGATAAACAAGATCAACAAGGAAAGGCGGCGTTCAATGAACGCAACCCCCATATGACCCAGCAACAAGAACCAGTGGCAAGGAGCCCAGGCGGACACCGGCATCGACCGTGGTTAATCGGCGTAGGGCCGTAGCGAATCCATGGAGTACCTGGACAAACCGTGGTGAAACGGGACAAACCGGGAGATCGCAACGGTTGTATTAAAATGTTGAATACAACCAGGGCTCATCACACTCACCGGACGCCCAGAATCTTGTTCTATCGGCTTGGCACCGGTGATCGCCGGGGTTCCATCGTTTCTTTATCGTGATAAACCGTAGTAAACCGGGATGCGTGTTAATCAATGTCCACACGGCAAAGCCCCGGTGATGACACGATGTCGCCACGGTACGTAAAAACAGGAGCCAGGGTACATTTTCGTTATTGGCGACAACACTACGGTCGGACCCGGTAATGTCCCGGATATTGCCGGCAAGTCCCTGTTATACAACGCGGATAGAGGGTGGCGTCACGACCTCATGCCGATAACAGGCAGTTTAAAGAACAGGTTTATATACTCTTGAAGGGCTACTAGGTGCTCTGTTAGGGTAGCTTAGCTGTGGTGTGTAAAGGTTGCGTCCTGTGAACGTTGCCTTGGTCTTGTTGATCTTTTTTCTCGTTTTTTTAAATCATTTTGTGAAATGAAGGAACACGAGCATGGATTATATATTTAATGAGAGTATGAAAAATGCTGATGCATTTTCAGCTTCAGTTATCCTTTCAACAGACAGTATGTAATTTATCAATAGCAATGGTTACAGAAAAGAAGACGACAAAGGAGTGTATAGACACAACCATGGCTGCAAAGACGTCTCGAGTATGGTCAGTACTCCACTCTTGTGGAAGAACTAAGACTGGAGGATGAAATATGATAAAAGAGATCAACAAGGAAAGGCGGCGTTCAATGAACGCAACCCCCACCCGACCCAGTAACAAGAGCCAGTGGCATGGACAGGGCTTAAAGTTTCATACAAAAACTTTATACAAATAGACCCGAGAATGTTTCACAGCGAATTTAACATCTTGAAAACTTGAACAGGGAAGCATCGGCGCATTACCGGGACAATACCGGGACAGAATCGACATCACCCGTAGCGTTACCATGGTTTCGTACTACACTTCATTGTTGTTATATTTTTCTGGTCCTTCGGGATCATTGATGCCGGCACTATTAAGTGTTGAGAATTGAGTACCGCTCCAGCCGGTGCTAGGGGGCGTGAGGGATGTTAAGGGGCCCCTATCAAAACGGGAAACTGGGAAATTCTTGTAAATTTTTTATGTGATTAAATTTCTTCCCGGGGGATCAAATTAATTTTCCCGATTTTTAAAATTATGTAGGGGGAACAAAAAAAAGTAAAATTTTTTAAACCCCTTGCCCTTTAAAATTTTGGGCCCTTGGAAACCCTTTGGGGGGGGAAACCCAAAATTTTTTTATTTAAAAAACACCCTTTTTTTCAATTTTAAAGGTGTGACTTGGGGCTAAGAATTTCCAAACATTTTTCAGGGTTTAAAAAAAAAAATGGAGCGGTTTTTCAAAAAATTTTTCCAACGGACCCGACCCAAAGGGAAAGGAAAGGGAAAATGAAAAGACAAAAAAGGGAATTCCCCAAATTTCTGAAAAAGAATTTTAAAAAGTTTCATTTTTTAAAATTTTTAATTTTTTCCCAAAAAATTTTTTAGTAACTTCTGATAATATTTTTGGGTTTTTATACACACTACGCAGTTTAATTAAAATACAGATTTTTTAGACTGTTTCATTACTTCCTTTAGAAATGCGTTTTAACAAACGTTGTCTTGGTTTCAATTGAGATTAACCGTTGACATTAAAACGACATTTGACAAAAGTATCCAGGGGTTCATATTTTAAAAAAATAAATGTTAAATATGTTTTCTAGTCATTTAATTGTCAAAGAGCATATGATAAAATAGGAAAAGATTTCTGGCCGATTATATTTCTATCTGAACTTCATCTAAATTCTTCAAAACAACGAGAAGTTCTTGACCCAGTTTTAAAAAGAATCCAAATGAAAATTGCACTATCGAAAAACAAATCATTAAATGTTAAACATGTGTAATTTTCAATAACAATAATTTTTACTTCTTCAATATGGAAGAAAACAAATAGACGTATTAAATAAAGTACAATTACTTTTTTGTTATTGGTGGTGACAAAAGAAAAATATGCCGGTCAAATCCAATAAATTGTTGAGACTGGGGATTTGAATAATTACTGCTGTCACATATAATGCAAGTTACTGACATTAAGACAGCAATAAGATAACATAACCGAGATAAATGATTGTCTGTAAAGCTGCTATGTAATATTATACGTAATGTGTTAAATGAACCAAACAAAAACATACAATTTGTGACCGAGTAATTACTCTGCTTTTCAATCCTTCTGTAATTTTCATCAAGAATCAAGAAAAAATTTATTGTCTTTAAATTTTGATTGTGCTGAATAAAATAAACATAGGCATTGCTATTTAAGAATTGTTTCGTACAAATGACAGAGATAAAGAGTATAATTACTGTCAAACTATATCAACAAAACTGTATGATAACGTCTTGACCAGTTTGAATAATTAATTGTATGTGCGTTAATCGCTAAGTATGTAATATTTACATAAAAGTAAGAAATATCACATACATACTTAACGACTAACGCAAATAAAAGGCATATATCGTGCTTTGAGGGGGTACCTATGTGTTCAAAAATGAGAGGGTACTTGTGATATAAAAATTCAAATTGAAGAGAGGTAGCCCGTGCCGCTGCAAAAACCGAAAGTAGGGTGTTTTTATGAAGTTTTTCATTTATTTTTGACAATATACTGCCATTTGTCCGAAGAACATATTAAATATGTATGATATGTATATGAACATTGAAAATACGGGCACATGACAATCAGGCACATAACATAAATAAAACATTCTAGTGTTCCGTGGTATACATCTTTTCCTTACGTGTCATACCTCCTTTTTCCTTATTACAATAGAATTTTTTCTTTGGGTTGTTTTTCCATCGCTGGGTTTTTTTTTAAAAAAGAAAAATGGGCCCTTGGGGCATGTTCAAAGAGGGGACCCTTTGAGCAGGAATTTTTGCAAAAGGGTAACCGGGTATGGGTATTTTCCCTTAAAAGGCTGGAAAATTTTTTACAATTTTTGTTTACAATTCCGGGAAAATTGAAAGGAAATTTGGAAAAATAAATTCCCCCGGGGGAAAAATTTTACGGGGTTAATAGTCTTAAAATTTTCATGGGGGTGGGGGATTTAAAAAATATTTTAACCCCTTATGGTTGGGTTTTTCCCCAAGGGGGGCCCCTTTTAATTTTTTGGGGGGAAATTTTTTTAAAAATGGGAAATTTTATTCCCAAATTGGTTTTTAAAAAATTTAAACCTTTTTTAAAAAGGGCACCCAAGATTGGGGAATTATTCATTTTAAAATAAAATTTTTCTGTTTATGATTTTATTTTACAGCAAAAAACCAAAAATTTTTTTCGATTTCTATCATTTTTCCCAAATATCTTTTAAAAAAAGGTTTTAATTTTTTATTTCGGGATTTTCCCTTAAAAATTTTAAATTTATTTTCAAACTTTTTTTTTAACCATTTTCAATCAAAAAGGAAAAAAACGAGATTTCCCCTTTTAAAAACTCGAATTTATAAGAAAAAAAAAAAAACCCTCAACGAAGGGGCGAAACCCCAAAACCCAAATTTTTTTTTTTTTACATGGGGAAAATTTTTTGTTTGTTTCTGATAGGAATTTGGGATTTTTGGACAAAATGGTTTTTTTTCCCGGTTTTCCCAAAATTCTGTAATATTTGGGTTTTTTTAAAACTGTTTAAAATGTTAATCAAAAAAAACAAGCCCAGGGAAAAATTTAAGAAAATTTTGGGTAATTAAATTTCCCTTTTAAAAAAAATTCCCCTCACCTCAAATTTTAAAAAATTTAACGTATTTTTAATTTGAAAAAAAAATTTCCTCCTTTAAAAAAGTTTTTATTATTTTAATTTACAAAAAAAAATTTGATAAAAAAAAAAAAGCATCGAAGTTTATTTTGTGTTTCGAGGGAAAGTAAAATCTTTTGGGGGGTTAAATTTTTTAATGAACCCCCAAGCGTTTTAAAAAATGGCAAAGGGTTTGGATGGAAATTTTACTAAAATTTTTTAAAGTCGGACGGCCTTTTATTTTTTGGGTTAAACCCGGGCCCAAACCCCAAAGGAAAATTTTAAAAAAAAAACACCCGAATTTTTTAAAAAAAAATTTCCTTTTTTAAAATTTATAGAAATATTTTAATTTTTTGTTTTAAAATGATTTTCGGCCCTTTTTTCTCTTTCTTCCAAAAGGGAAAAATTAAAAATTTAAACTTTAAACCCTTTTTTTTTCAATTTTCTTTAAGAACAAAGGAAAAATGCCCTATGTTTTGTTATTCGTTTCTTTAAAAAAAAATAATTGGGCTTTCATTTAGCGTTTGGGTTTTTATTTTTTTAAAAACGAACTGCATAAAAAAAGTCCTTTTTTTTTCCATTTTTTAAATTTTACAGATAAAAGGGATAAAAATCAAGATAAAAGAACTTTTTACAAAATTTGTCAACTTTTTAAACCCGGTTTCTTAAAAAGGGGTTAAAAAAAAATTTTCCTTTCCCAAAAAGGGGAAATTTTTTGGTGGGTAAATTTTTTTTGGCGCAAGTTCTTGCAAAGTGTGGTGAGCATACGCAAATAGCAAATTCTGACGATACTGTACTTGGTTAAAAAATATGTTTAAAAAAAAAAAATACTGCAATTTTGATATGTACTTCTGCAAATAGTGTTTCAACCGCTCTAGACCCCGTTTCAAATTTAAACCTAGTAAACTTCCGAAATGGACGGGACTGTCCGACATGACCGCAAGCCAGCTTATATTATAAACCTTTCCCAGCCAAATCAGATTGCGTTCATTACATTCGGACCTCCGGCAATGGATAAAGCATAATCAAAAAAGTCCCCACCGTTTGGGGGTGCGAAAATTAAAAACAAAATTTTAAATTTTCCCTTGGTAATAAAGAAACCTCAAAGTAAAAAAAGTATTAATGCAATAGTGATCTGAAGTACTATTTAAAATAAAGACCACTTTTCTAGTAAATAAAAATGATTTAGCTTTCGTATTCCCCGTAACAATGCGCTAAGAAGTTCTGGGCCTTGTAAATGCGAAAAATTTGACCTAGGTCAAAACAAAGTAATGTGTTCAAGAAAATATTCATAAAAGCATTTTTTTTTTTCATTTGTATAAAACGTGGGCTCAAAATTATGGAATAAGGTTTTTTATACTGTTTTAATCAAATTCTCGCTCTTGTTTTCTATGTAATTACAGTTTAAGTTTCAGTTTTTATTAAACCAAGGCAATATGATATGCAACTGGTTTATAAACAACAAACAAACAGAAAAAATAACAGGTCCAAAAAATTCACTAATAATTCACAAAATATAAAAATACAAAGTATGAACTAGCTTAATAAAACAAAAAGGAAGATCATAAGTTGGTTCATTTCAAGTTCTGGATTCAATACAACATGTAATTTTATATTGCTAACAAATGAGAACGGAGAATGAGAAGTTTACTTATCTAAATTTTAACATAATGTTTTTACAAAAATAAAGATAATTTAGAAGAATATTTTATCACAATATTATTAATGTGTCAATTTTAAAAATATTGGGATGAGTGTAAAACCTGCGGAAGAAGAGATTTTACGTCTTATGTCAATTAAAGTACGAACATTCAAATAAGTAGTGAAATTCATTACCAAATAGCTTGATACGGACATAACGAACAGACCCTATTATTATGATCAAATGCATATCAATTACAGCATCAATCAGGTCGCCAGATGGCTCAAAGTTCCCTATCCTGATGTTTTCTCTTCGAGAATACTTCTCAGCACTGTCCAACTTGTAATGATTTACAAGAACATTAGTCTTCATCTTCGTAAAATCAGCCTGACTAACACAGTCTTTAATCATATCCTCGAGCTTTACGTTGCAAAACCAAGTTGAACTTGTTTGACCTTCAATGGCGTATTGTTTACAAGTTTTGACAGCGCTATTTTTCAAATAGTCTCTGCCTCAAAAGATATTTTCTGTAGCCAGTTACGTATTCAGAGTAATCCATATAAAATCCAGTTTGACAAATAACATAATTAGTTTTGTTAAACAATAACACCTTTAGGTTAATTTTATGATTCATTTGCTCATTCAAGTTTCCGCTGATAGTGATAAATTTGAAAGGAAAATGTAAAAATTCTCTTCGGTGTTCCACAGTTGTTACCAGTCAATAAATGACGTTCTACCAGATATTTACACATGCCATTGAATGCCAATCTCTTTTCTTATGCATAAGTCTGACAGAACTATAGGTAAATTTATTTGTTAACAATTGTCATATATATTCTAACGACCTGATACACTTAACAAAAGTTCTAACCGATCACTTTTTAAGTTTTGATTATTTTATAACGGGTCAATAGATCCTTATAAAATTTTGCAGAGGTGATTTTTGTGTCATTTTCTACCGATTTGTGGAAAGAAAATAATTTAATACGGTTCCATGCACTCACGCGGGAGACAGGGCGCGGTTTACACATTTTGGCACGAAATTTTCGTGCAGAGCGCGGTGAGTATTAAATTTTACAATGCATAAATCTTTGTTAACTTTATAAGTGAAAAAATCTACAACATGGCACGAATGTCGATACAGGGTTGTGTCGTAGCAGTTAGAATGATGAATGCTGGAGCCTCTATCAGAAAGGTGAGTGGCTGGTTATAATTTTTTTTTTTTTTAAATTTCGATAAAGTATTATTTAAATAGAAAATGTTATACTTTTATTATTCTCAATGTGTTCATTCTCTTCGAAATAAAATAAAAGTCGGATCTATTGGTATTATTCTTTTTTCATATATAAGCGAAAACTCAGGGTGATCGGTTAGAACTTTTGTTTAGTGTAGAGTAAACACAACTGTTTAGATGTTTAACAAACATAACAGTACATAAAATGTTCAAGTACAAGTCATTCCTTTACATTCCCCCTCCTACGTTGCAAGTAATCCTCTTGGATTATGATTAAGGTTTTTGTCTTTTGAACATGTGCACATAAAACCAGAGACATAGATAACACTTATTATCCTGGAAGTAATTATAGAGAGTTTTAAACAACATTTTATATTAAACTATGAAATTTTGTACAACATACAATTTTAAACTTTTAAATTTAAACAATTACTTGAAAATTTACACAAAAACATTCTAATGTTTAATATCGTAATTTTTTAAACGCTTTTAACAGTGTCGTATTTAATGTTTCACAACGTCATGTGTAAATTGTTTTAAATTAACACTGATTGTGATAATACTTTAACCTTAAAACATTCAACTTCAAAACTCAACAGTTAATTTTTCTGTTTTATACAAAATTACATATTATTTTATTTAATTTTCATATTTTCACGCAGCTCTTTGTTTCACTCTACGACTAACACAACACTTTGTTACATTTCACTCATTATAACCACCTGTTCTCAACTCATATATTTACCAATTTTTACTATCCACTGAGTATTTAATCTGTTGTATGTAGCCTAAGGGGAGCGTCTATGCTCCTCAGTTTTAACTTGAAATCCTCAGATGTTTTTCTTTCGTCTCTTAAAAATTTATATGATTTTCTAGTCCAGTAGTTACTTGCTTTCCGCTTGCAACTTCCCTGACAGTTTGGTAACAATAAAACCTTGTTCTGGATGTCCCGATTTCTTTCCTTTCCTTAACACGTTTCGCCGACCCTGGCAAAGCCAAGTAATTGAATCTGTCTAGGAGATACGCTCTAGACATTCTAGGATCAACCGAGCCTTCGGTTTCTTTTTCTAACGTCAAAGCAGCATATTTCCACGCAAACAGTTTTCGATCAAGCGAGCGTCATCTGCTGCCAGTTTCGATGGGGCCATGAAAAATTTATTTCTGGTAAACTGTACTGCGTCATTTGTCCCCAATCTCAGCGTCCTAGAGGACAAATTGGCATGACTCCTGTAATAAGTATGCCTATTTCCAACTCTTGCAATTCTCTATCTATTAATTCTTTGTCAGCAGGTATTGTATGTCTCCTCCAAATGCCATTGTCTCCTCTTCCTAAATTAACTAATTTTCCATTGTCTTTTTTTACAGTTTGACAATTGGTTTGCATCACATGCTCTTCTTTCTTTTTCATGTATTCGTTGAAGTTTATTTTTATTTGGGTTTGTTTCATTAATTCCATTTGATTTATTTCTAATTTTCGGTTCACACGTTCAAGTTCCTTTGTCAATATGTCAGTCATTAGTGGCAACTCTCTTGGAAAGCTATCATGTGTTTCTTCCAAAAACAGGGTTTTGTTGTCACTAGTTATTTTACTGGTACAAAACACTCCTTCATTATGTTATTGTCACTGACTTCATATTCTGATTTTGATTTTCTTTTAACATGTTTGTCTTCACTTGTGTCCGTATAATTATTTTCTTTATTTTCAGTGTCTGTCTTCTGTGTCTTTATACGATCGTTTCTCTTTTCGTTTTCATGATGTCTCTTCCTTTTTCTCTTGTGTTTGTGCTTCTTTATACTCTGCTGATGTTCATCACTTTTGATTTTGTATACCATCTTTGTCTTTATAATGTATACATCCTCGCTATTTTCTTTTACATTTTCGTCAACTTTATTTTCCTCTTTCTTGTCCCTGTTCTTACTTTTATTCATCAACACTTGTCTATCATCACATTTTACATCTACCTTCTTAAACCCTTCATTCAATTCCTCTTTTCCAATATTTTTATCCTCTGTTCCACTTTCCATAACACTTTTGTTTAACAGGATTTTGGTATTTATATTTTCCTTCTCATTATCAGATACTACACCACTCTTTTCTATCTCCTTATTATCTATCTTAACATCAGATTCTACACCACTCTTTTCTTTCTCCTTTTTATCTATCTTAACATTTTCACTGTTCTCATCATCAGTTGGCTTTTCATTATTCAAGATCACTTCAGTCTTATTCTTATCTTCAGCTTGCTCTTCTATATTTATAATATTTTCTTCATTTACATTCACCATATCACTTCTCATTTCACTTTAACGTTCTTGTGTGTTGATACTTTCACTTTATTTTGTGTTTGTTTCTCTTATATGTCCTTTGATTCTTCTTTAATTTTGTTATTCTCCTCTTTCAGCCTTAGTTTCATGACCTTACTCCAACCTTCTTGTATCAATTCGAATTTAACCGACCCACCCAATTCGTTTTCTATATGAATTCTCATTAGCCGTTTGGCTTGTATTGCATCACCAGAATTCCATGATTCTGGTTTTGATATTGTGCGAACATAGTCCTCTGGAAAAAATGCGGAAAACAGACAATTACTTGTTAAGAAGAAAGACCTTGACAGATTCTTACAAGTATCAAAGTGTGCTGTGCGGCATAGTCTTTCTAGGTCACCGGGTTCTCTGTAAGACAAAACACACATACCACTGTCTGTCGTCTGTGCTATTTAGACCCGAGATGGCTGTTGAGCGCAGTTTTATTTGGAAACTCTTTCAAACAGAGACAGCACTTGGCCATTGTCTAAAATATATACATAAACATAAATATGTATTTGTTAAAGTATGCTTTGTTGAAATTTCCTGTTGCGTTAAGAAAAGTATTGTAAAATTAATATTTATTGTTTGTTATTTATTTATTTTTACTTGTTATCTATTTACACACTGTTTATTTGAAGTAACCATTTAATGTCTACTCAATAGTTGCATGCTGTTAAATTTTATTATACAAATATTCTACACTAGAGTTAGCTCACACAATCTTTTAACATTTCTTTTTCGCTTTTTTTGTTGACTGTTAATGACATTCATTGTTTTAATTTCTCGTTATACTTAGACGTTAGACTTTTGTCTTCTTCTTTAATTATTGATATCCTTTACATTCGAGCAATTTCGTGGGTTATCCACGGATGAATAGTAACGCCTAAATAAGGCCACAATCGGTCAATATGTACCATATTGATCCACTTCGGTTTCATAACTTTGGACCGTTTCACAAGGCATATGAGATCGTCTAAAACGTTCGTAACCAAGTATGGACCTTTCCATTTATTAACTAATTTCGAACACACACCTTTATGGCGAGTAGGGTCATGTAGCCTACTTTGTATTTTCGTGCTTTGGCATTAGAGTCATAGTGGCGCTTTTGATATTAAATGTTTCTCTTATGTTTTCTCGAGCGATATTGTGTATATGCGCGAGTTCAATGCGTAAGTCCTAAACGTACGTCGTCAGTCATACCTGTCAAGTAGAAGGTCTGTTTAATTTTGTCAAAGCCAAGATGCCCTGCAGCTGATATATCATGATAGAAATAAAAGACTTCTTTACGTTTACAGTCTGGTAAAATTAACTAGAGTATATGGGACTTGTTATCTATTTCAAACCTACGATAAATCATACCACCCTTAACTTCCAGTCTGTCCAGCCGGCGCCACAATGTCTTTAAATAGATAAAATAAAAAGCCTTACACGTCAAATTTGAAAATGTTGCAGGCTCGGTTTGATTGAGCCTGTTCATGGACTACCGTCCACGCCCCCTAGGACCGGTTTAAGCAGAATTCAACATTCAAAATGAACTGGTACAATTTTGAATTTTGGAACATCCGCAGATGTGTTCATATGGCGGTTATCATGGAACCTTAAATGTGATACGTAAGGTTTGCTTTACCACTAGAGACTTTCGACCAACTAGGGCGACCTTAATAGTTTAATTTAGCAGACAATATTGGACCAATATTTGGATCACTTAATTGATTATTTTGAACATCAACAGAAGACCAGCCATCCAAGAGTCACTGATTCGCTTTCTTGAACTTTGGCACTGTCGTTTCATGTTGTCACGCTCACTGTAGCAACATATTTCCTCCATCAGCTTTTTCACTTTCGCATTTATCAGTGTCATTGAGATTTTGTTGCCGTGCACAAGCATTACCCGGTCTTCTTGATAGGGTATTGGCATTGTTATGACTCCTTCCAGGCCTGTGTGTTACGGTCATTCTGTAGGTGCTTAGCTCGTGCAGCCAACGAGCAGTTTGGTCAGTTGGAGCCATTAAGCTTTGTATCCAATTAACAGCAGAGTTGTCTGTTCGTAAGAGGAACTGGCGGCCGTGTAGGTAGTGATGAAAGTGCTTTAAGCACCGGACCACGGCTAGAAATTCTTTCCTAGCAATAATGCTTTTCGTGCAGGTTCATTGTCTTACTCATGTATGCAATGACATGTAAGTTACCCTCTATAATTTGCGACAAGACGACATCAGTGGCATCGTCACTTGCATCAGTGTCAAGTATGAATTGACTTTCTGGTCTAGGGTAGACAATAGTCTCGCATTATCAGCATAGCCTTTGACAAATTTGCGGGAGTATCCTGTTAATGCGAGAAAACTCCGGACTTACTTCTGAATTTGAGGAATCGGCCAAATTTTGATAGTGGAAATTTTACTGTCATCAGTACTGATGCCCTCTTCAGACACTACATGACCAAAGAAAGTGATATACTTCTGGAAGAAAATGCACTTAGAAGCCTTCAACTTCAGGTTGTATTTTTGTAAGCGCACAAAGACATTCTTAAGTGTAGCAAGGGACCCATCAACTGTTTTACCTTGTTTTATAATATCGTCTATATATAAAAGTGACTTGACCCACTGCAATCCCCTTAAAACATTTTCCATGAGCTTTTGGAAAATCGCAGGACTGTTTGCAAGACCAAAGGGCATGACCTTGAAATGAGACATGCCGTTAGAGGTTGTTGAAAAAGCGGTCTTGTACTTGTCATTTTCGTCCATTTTCACCTGCCAAACACAGGAGCATAGATCCATACTACTGAACCAGCTGTTTCCCACACGTGCTTTAAGGCAATCATCAACTCGTGGAATGGGATAGGCATCCACCTTTGTTACTGAATTCAACCTTCTGTAGTCAACACAAAACCTACTGGACCCATACTTCTTCGTAACCAAGACTATAGAGGATGACCATTCACTATGTATAATGGTTCGATGATATATTTTTGTAACATTCGCTCACTTTCTTCAATTTCGTTCTGTCGTTTCCCCAGTGGCTGTCGTCTAGGAGTTTGTTTTATAGGTTGGGCATCACCTGTATTTATTTTATGTTTAACCTTGTCAATGCAGCCAAGGTCGTCAGAAGATTCATTAAACATATCTCGAAACTTTCGCGATAGAGCTTTGAGATGACCGATCTGGTCTATATCAATGTGTACTGAGCTTCTTTCTAACAATTCCATCAGGTAATCTGGCAATCCTCCATTGTTTTCATCTTTTACAACCCTTTCAAACTTCCAATCATGACTATCTTTAACTGATGCGCTATAACCAAGAACTTCTGCATTACTTTACTAACTTTTGTATCACCCTGTTCCTCTGCATGTACAATGGGGGCTTCCAAACCATTTACATTTGTCTCAGCACAGTTCGCACTAAAATGCTTATGATATTCATCGTCTTTTGTATTCGAAATTATAACTTTCGCACTGTATTGTGCATCACCAACCTGTTCATTTGATGACTTGCAAAGTTTACGCCTAACTTGAGATACTATCTCATCCTTGTAAATGACACCAACCCCAACCTTTGACCTATGAGGTTCTACCAACCCTTCGACCTCTTGAAAAGATGCGTTTGTATCTTTTATATTTTCCACAAAACATGTAGGAAGTTGCTCGTTATCAGGAATAACAACACTTACAAAAACATATGATTGAGGAGGAAATTTGATTTCTTCTCTAACTGTTACGCTTCACACGCGATAAGCTTCATGGCATGCAAAACACTGCACACGTTCACTGGTTCTCAATATTAGCTATAGATTATCGAAATCTAATTGCTTCGCGTGCTTCAATATAAAATCTTGACCTATAATTCCATCTGCTGTAATGTTACAGACAATAACTGGATGATTAATTATTTGTTGCCCTAAGTTTTTTTTTAAAAATGCTCTTTACAATAAATTTAAATATTTGAACCATCTGCACCTTGTATACTTAAATTTATATTTTTCAGTGTGACTCAATACCCAATTTATCAAAGGTGTTTTTGGAAATTAAAGTAGCTATCTATCTATCTAGTAGAAAATTTACTGCCTTTTAATTAATATAACCATTCACATATAAAACATTATCTACACCAGCATTTTCTGTGCCCACTTGATTAACACGACTATACCGGGCAAGGTGATCAAGTCCCTGGCATATATACCATTTTCTTTGGCCATCTCTTTCTGTTCTCTGTGAGCCCCTTTCTATACGATCTAGTCGTATCTGGATAGATCTCAATGCCCGTTGTATTCCGTCATCTCATCTTTCACTATTCCGATCTTGCCATCTTACCATACGCTTTCCATAATCATCTCTTCTTGTCACTTCCCTCTCAACTTCAGTGCTTTCGATTTGTCTAACAAAATTTCTTCTTCTCTCAAGATGTGAACTCATTCAATAGGTCCCCATAGCGTTTCAACACTTCCCAAATGCCTTTTGAGATTGTTTCCTGCAAGTCTTTTGGCCCTCATTAACCTTTGCCATTTCATTCTACGGAAATAAAAATTTTTAACAGAAATGTGAATGCAAAGGGTCTTTTGTGCGCCTGTTCGAGGTTGCAAGTTATGCCTTTCCTAACGAGTAAACCTTTAAATTTCATCCCAAAAAAGTGCAAATGGCTTTCCCACAAAATTTTAAAATCGAGTTTGAAACTTGACACCCATCGGTCTGGCTTGCCTGGCACTTCCAAAAAACGTTATTTCAATGCACATGCAAGAAAATCCCTGAAAGAAGCCTTTATCTTTGGTCTAGTTAATGTATATAAGAAATGGCTCGAGCTTGACCTTTTGAGGCTAGCATCCAGTGTGAGAGAAGCTTATCTCTTGAATCAATTCCATTTCCCTATTTCTGCACAATCTTGGAAATGCGATAAGTACTGTTCCCAGTCATCTTCCCTACAAGTCAGATCAAAGTAAATCTTGGGGTCAAACAAATTGCAACACAAGCTTTTTTTTTTACATAATTCTATTGTCAAATGAATTATTTAAAACAGGTAAAAAACCCGAAAAAAATCGGAACAAAGATTTTCGAAAAAAAAACGCGATTTAAATGTTGCGTTTATTTCGATTTTAATGTGGCTCTGTATGTACACCATACACGGCGTTTTATGTTGTAACCGGTGTCGAGGTAAACATAAGTTTAGAGAGCGCGCGATTTGAAATTTGTATTCAGTGAGATTAAAACCATTTTTTGGACTGGAGTAGGATTAATATAAGCTGATGTGAGTAATATTCATGTATTTTTACATTCTTTTTATTCATTTTACACCTTTTAGCCCCAAATATACTATAATACAATATACTACAATAATGTTTGCAATACATTTTCGCGTGTTTATAAATTGCCACAGCAATCGATCAAACTATATGTATTTATTAATTTTTAACATGATACTATGATTTGAACAAACATTTAATACCCTGATTTGGTTACAATATGTAAGTAAAGCCCAAAAATAAAAAAAATAAAAATGTCAAGGTTACCCTGGAATGCGCAAAAAATGAGACTACTGAAGCGTGTTTGGGTCAAAAAAGCACGAAATCCTAAATATCTTCCTAGTAATAACGTATGCATTTTATTCAAATTTTGTTTGTTTTAGGAATAAAAATGAGATTGTTAATGGTTTTATATTGAGTTGTTTTAGTGAAACTTTGAATTTATTTCAGATTTAATGTGTATAACAAAGGTTTGATTGAAAAAAATACCATGTGATTTCACATTGCAAGTCAGTAGATTTACCCTTGGATATCAAGCTTTAAAGGTAAAATTGAGGGGTTGTTTATTATCATTTAAATAATAATTATTCGTAATTTATGAATATATTTTCAAAATGATATTTAAATTTTAAATTTTAAACTTATAAAACATTGTCGGCATAGGAATGAATATAATGAATCTTTTTTTCTTATTGCAGCGTTTCTTGATAGAAAGTTACTCG
Source organism: Ruditapes philippinarum (assembly GCF_026571515.1). NCBI lineage: Eukaryota > Metazoa > Mollusca > Bivalvia > Venerida > Veneridae > Ruditapes > Ruditapes philippinarum. The sequence goes on from NW_026867092.1 coordinate 500,052, forward strand.
TGGGATAATGGAGGGTTCAAAAAGAGAAATGAGGTACTATTATTGAAATTTAAAAAAATAATTTATTAAAAGATAAATAATTCAGATATCGTTAATAAGTTGATTAATAATTGTAAGGAGGGCAAACTTAAAAGATAAGAAAGACCTCAAAGAGAGAGATATTTTTTCACAATCACTGTTACAGTAACTTTTCGAGTAATTTTTATGATTTAAAGATATAAAGAGTTCAGTGAATGTGCTATGTTGATATTTTTTAACATGTTACACAACAATTTCAGTGAGAAAAGTATATATGTGTACTATGTAAGACGAATGACGGTCGCCGATTAGCCAAACTTACACAAAAAGGATGTGACACTTTAATTGCCCAAAGTAAAACAAAAGGTACGTTTCCAAAAAGAAAAAATAGGTTTTTTTTAAACGGAAACATATGTGTGGAGAAATATTTCTTAAAATCATGTAAATATGTGTGTTTACACACGATAATAATAAGAATGAATGAAATGTTTTATTATTATATTTCTTTTTTTATCCCTCTGTAGAATGACGGACTAGATGTTTAGGCCTAAACAGTATGTGCCATGAAGATTGTAGAAAGGATTATTGCTATGACTATGATAAGAAAAGAAAACTTTCTGATGTCACGAAACAATGTCATTAGAAGTCCAAAAAACAAGGAAAATAGCTGGAAGTAAATTGTATATGACAATAACTGTGTATTATGTGGGACAACGATAGAAGACGAAAATAAAACTTGTTGGCGATGCCTGTACATAAAGTTGAAACCTTTGACTTTCAAGACTCAATTAAGGGCATATGTAAAACAAGAAAGGGTGACTGGGCAAGTGAGATTCTTTGGAAGAATAGAAGGTGTAAATGACCCTCCCAGCAGCTGAAGCTCGTTATCACCAAAGTTGTAAACAGCAACTTTCGAACATTTAAAAACGTTCCTGAAAAGTTTCAACATTCAACTCGTGAAAAAAATGAGAAAAATAGAAGATAGCCATCTAATACAGCAAAGTTCTGAAGCATTTTTAGAAATTATGAAATATTTTGAAATGCATGAAAAGAACAACTAACTGTAGTCGATCTGGTGAACATTATGGATGAGAAGTGTGGAAATGACTCGTATAGCTCTGTATATATGAAGAAGAAAATCTTGGAGTATTTTGGAGACAATATCATTATTGCTGAGGTTAAAAATGGTAAACACGATGTAGTGACATTCAAAAGTGAAGCACATGCTATCCTTCACTCGTTTTATAAGCGTAGTAAACGTGATGAATGTATGTCTGAAAAAGAAGCAATCATAACAACAGCTGCTAGATTAATTCTAAACGATATAAAAAACATGGAAAAGGGAAAAAGATATTTATCCTCCAGCAACAGAAATTAAATCATTGTCTTCAAAATTTTAAATTACTTACCTGACAGTCTGCATCTTTTTCTGCAAAAGGTTATTGACAATAAACAACGCGAAAAAAAAAGAAAATAGCTTCAATTTGGACAAATCTATTTGTACAGACAGCAACACCAAGAAGTTTAAATGCCCGTTACAGCTAGGTTTAGGGGTGATGATTCCCATCACATGTCCGGATCGAAAAGAATGATGGTTGATTGCTTAAATAATTAGGTAGCTATAAAATAAAACAGTTTAAGTCAAAACATACATACATGAAAATGAGTCCATTTGTACTTGTGATCTTTTAAATTTTAAACAAATATTTTAGTAAATAGCCAATATTAGAACAAGAGCTAATAAATTAAAGGTGTTTTTGTGATTCAGTTTACCTAGCATTTCTAAAATAATTGCCACCAAAGGTACTATTTTTATTGGTTTTTAAAAGAAAACCTTTTATGCGCCAAAAAATTGTAACACATGTCCTATAAACTTTTTTAAGGTTTCAGTGTGTCCGATAATCAGGAAAAGTATGTACAATATGAAAGAATGCAGCCAGTGACCGCATGGTGTAAAATATACAAACAATGAGTAAATGAATTTTTTTACAGTTTTTATGGCGGACAATGTGGAAGTTCAATAACCCATTTTTACAATAGATGGATTACATACAATTTCACGGAATGGGAAAATAATAGCTACATTTACACCAAAAAACTTAGAGTGTACTCAAGTGATTTACCACGTATTAAATGTCTCACGTGAAGAGGTTATAGCAAACAGCAAAAATTTGATAATACATGTTTATAAGCAACGCCAAACTGTTTTCATGAAGAAATCCAAGTTTAAGAATCTGAAAGAAGTTTCCGGAGATGCAAGAAGAAGAAGATCTTGAATTTATTCTGAAAGTAGCAAAAAGATCCATTTGAGGGTTGAGTTACCAGGGTGCGTCAGAAACAATGCAGATGAATACAACAAGGGGAGTCATTATGGTGAATCAACAATATACGTTTAAATTGGCCTATGATTGATATGAACTCAAGTGACCTTTCTTGCATATATTTCAACTTTAACAATTTTGTTCCGCCAAGCAGTCACGAAATCACGGCACTTCAGCAGTCCTAACATTCGACCAAAACCCCTTTACTGGAAAGCACTTAATATTGTCAAGAAATGTGAATCAAATAATAGCGAAATAAAATCTTATTGTGCTGCGGTTGGGTTAGATTTTACTCAGAAATGAGGTTTTCTGGGATGTATTGGGCGGCTGATGCAAAAATTCTGGTTTAAAGGAAACTTCTTTCAACAGTTTTATTGCAGATAATTCCAGTAGTACATATGTTGGATGGAAAAAGCTTTAAGTCGTTGGCAATTAGGGTCATTTTTTGGTGGATGACGCACTGAATTCTTTTTTATTACAGAAGCTTGTAATTACTTGAAAGTCACACCCGAAAATGCAAAAATAGAATACAAGATTTTTGATGAAGCAGAATTAAACGAGGCCTATGGAAATTATAAATGAAAATAAAAAAATGAAAAATGTGTTCGCAAGCCTTATTGAAAGATGAAAAAGGTGAAAATTATGATTTCAAAATTTGATGCACTAAAGACCAAATTGTCTGAATTTAGAAACAGCAAGACTTTGGATATTTACATACATGGACATGATTGATAATTTGAAATCATTTATTACAGCGGAACGGACAGGGAATTGGAATCTTCATCTCAAATACTTAACAAAGGATTGCTACCTTATTTCGCAGCAGCAGGTCATAATAATTACTTAAAATCAGCCTATATATATATATCCAGGAAAATGCTAGACCTAACGAACTGTAAACCAGATGTATATCTCAAGCCATTTTTGCTCAGGCTTGCATGTTGTACGCAGGAGGACCGACAGATATTGGGAGGCGCTCTCAACAGATTTGGTCATTGAGCAAGTTTTAGTGAGGAGTTTGAAATCAGCTGGTGGTTTGACAAGGGGAAGAGGCATGACAGAGTCCTCAAAGAAGCAACAGTGGTTGTTATCAGCTGCTCCTGCAAAATGCCGAAAATAAATCAAAATGCAATGCAAGAATTCACGGGTTCAGCTACGGAGTCTGGAAAATTAAATTTAAAACACAGGAAGCTTCAAAGGCCAAGAATTAAAAAAGATTCTAAAAGACCGTTGATTGTTCCTTGATTTTTTTAAGGCAAACTGGAACCCCATTTACTGAAAAAAGAACTTAAGAAATATTGAAACAGGCGTGACGGAAAATGATTCAGTGACCGTATCGACACAGCCAAACAAATTGGTGAAAAAAATTGTAAGTAAAATGGAAGGTCCAAAAGTAACAAGCTTCAGCTTTTTTAAACGAAAAAATGAGGCTACAACTTTGGCTTACTCAGAACTTAGTTAAACTAGTGACGTTGAGTTTATTGATGTTGATCCTCAAGTACTTTTTCAACGGGCTCATTGTTGTATCTGACTCAACTTTAGACAATACTGGGGAAATGTTTAAAATATGAATTAAGTGGTAAACCATCAAAGTCTTTTTGACAGTGGAGGTCTGTTTAATGGAGGCAGAAAAGCCGAATCTTATGAATTCAATAGGGAATAGGTAATTGTGGCCCTAATGGAAAAGATTAGAGGAACGTGTGAAGTACATTCTGGATGGCGGATCATTGATTTCAAAGAATTCGTGGAAATACAGGGCATCCTTTTCACGATATATGTGAAAATTATACAGAGTTTGTGAACAGACATTATGGAAAAAGCTTACGTTGTATTTGATGGTTATTCTTGTGGCCCATTCTACTAAAAGACGAAAACACATTTGCGTAGGTCAAAAAAGGAATTGATGGTGTTGAAATAAGATTTCAGGGATCAAAATCCCATTTACTACTAAGAAAGACGCGGTTCTAATCAACACTAAAAATAAACAAAGGTTCATTGACTTACTTTCAGAACATTTTGAAAACCGTGAAATAACCGTCAAAAAAGCATTAAGTGATAGAGATGTTCTCATTGTTAAAACTGCTATTGAAGTGTCGACGGAATTCACTACTTTTGTGATAGGTGAAGATACAGATTTGCTTGTTCTTTTATGTCATCAGCCCAAAACAAAAAACAATATATATTTCACATCTGACAAGAATTTGAACCAACAGAAAGTATGGGATATACATAAAACTAAATCAATTTTGACAGATAAGATATGTGATCAATTACTATTCGTACATGCATTAACTGATTGTGACACTACATCAAGGCTATTTGGTATTGGTAAAGGTACAGTCTTGAAAAAATTAGCCTCAGATATATGTTTACAAAAACAAAGTTCCATATTCTTGAAACAAGATGCGACACATGATGAAGTTGCTAGCGCGGGTGTAAAGGCTTTAATAAAGGTGTATAATTGAAAAAAATACGGAATCGTTAGATCATTTGCGATATCAAAGATTTGTGACAAAATCTTGCAAAAAGTAAAAACATTGTTTGAAGTGAGAACTTTACCCCCTACTACTGCTGCTGCAAAATACCCACAGTTACAGAGTTTACCATCAAGTTCAAACATGGATTGGTCACGATCTTGATCCTCTGCAATGGGGATGGATTCAAAGTTGAAATAAACTAGTTCCTCTAAAAACGGATCTTCCGGCTGCACCAGAGAGAATTTTGAATATTATTAAATGCAACTGTAAAAAACTGTGACACTAAGCGATGCTCCTGTAGGAAGCACAGACTTGAATGTTCATCACCATGCGGAGGTTGTAGGGGGGGGGGGGGGGGGGGGGCGGGCTGTTCAAACAGCAGGCAAATAGATATTACAGGCAATGAAATCGAACAAGATAAATGAAATTTATTTATTCATGTTAAGACTTTGAAATTGAACAGTGAATTAAGTGACAAAATTCTATTGATCGCATTTCATATTGTGTCGTTTATGAAAGATTGTAATTTTGGTAACGTACAAATTTGTTAAAGCACATGGTAACATGTCTTTATTAGAACTTTTTTTAATGTGAAATATCTAATACGTAGTGCAATGTTTGAATCGATGGATTTAGGACTTACTTAATTAATCAGCAAATTAGCTGTATTTTTTTAAAAGTTTGTCTAAAAAGTAAAAATACGTGACTGCATTTATGTCAATGTAATTGGTGTAACAACCATTATATTTTACCTTTAAAACGTTTAAATTTTATCCGTTTGATTATTTACATAGGCTTTTAATGTATGTTTTATTTGTAATTTTCTAAAATGTAAATATTTTATCAGTGTAATCCAAATATTTCCAATGCATATATTATAACTAAAGTTTTGTATCATTTTTCGAGTGGGTGGGGTAATATTTTATTGTTTTAGACGAGTATAAGTAGTCAAACAAAACAATACTATTATCTTTTATTGCAACATTTATTTTCACAAACACCATGAAACAGGCTGTCATGATTCAGCTACACATTTGTAACAAATAAAGGCAAGAAACTCGCCACATTTTAAGACATCAATATTTAATCATAAATTTTACCCCGGAACAGGTACTCGTAAACTATTTGCCATAAGTCAAGTTTCCGATTGAATTTTTTTTCCGGGTTTTAATGTAAGGTACTTTGATACATGTTGATAACATAAAAAATAAAAAAACCTTGTGTTGCAATTTGTTTGACGTCAGGCTACAGATACTCATAACTTTAGTGGCCTATACTATAATTGTCCGGTTTTATTGTTATTGCCGGCCTCGTATTTGACAACAGTGCTCGGGATCCTGATGAATACGTCCAACATCATCATCATCTCTGTAACGAACTTGTCTAGAAGGTGAGTCACCTACATTCCCGACGTTCACTTGTCCCATATTAAACTCAACTTCCGAGTCTGAATCGCCCATTGTTACTTTATGTTCACATTAGTATGTATATTAATATCGCAATATGTCCACGCAAGTTTAAAAATTAATACTGTTAATTGGCTTATAAAAAGTGCACAGCAGCAGGGATTAACCCTGATGTAAAGTTTAAAGTGCGTAAGTCTTAAAAACGTTAAATATCACAGGGCCACAAAATACTTTAGATGCTTTAATATATTTCAGTTGTTTGCCACTGATTATACAGTACTATTTTGATATTTCTGTTAAATCTTACAAAAATGTCACAGGCAGTAGTTCTAGATATTATGTAAAAATAATATCCGCCACTTCAGACACCACGTGTAAGAGAATGTAAGTCTTGGTGGTAATGTTAGTAGAACCACAAGCATTTATAACATGGTAGGCTAGGTATTATTTGACGACATATATGTCGGATGGCTGTAATTTTTGTAACCTGGGCCAACCAAGGAGATTCAACAAAAAACACCAGAATTTCCAAACAATAAATTCCTTTTATTCATAGAAATATATAATAAATGTTGAACTGCATTTACGGCTTATTTTCTCTTTCTTCAATGAAATATTAACTATATTAAGTGTTTGTTATCAATTTCTTTAATAAACAATAAATTGCATATGTTTAATGTTATTCGTTTCTTCAATAAAATATTGACTGCATTTAGCGTTTGTTATGTATTCTTTAATTAACACGAACTGCATATATAGTCTGTTATTCCATTCTTATTTTATACAGATAAAGCATAGATCACGATATAAGAACGTTCTACAGATATTGTGTAATACTTTACCAGGTTACTTTCGCTAGAATAATACCTTTCCAAACAGAACTTCTGTGTGAGTATCTTTTGCGCAAGTTTCATGCAAGAGTGTGTGAGCATACGCAATAACAAATTCTGATAATGTACTTGGTTAAAAAATATGTTTAAATAATACTAAAGTTTTGCATATGTACTTTTGCAATAGTGTTTCAACGCTCTAGACCCGTTTCATATAGTTAAGTTAACCTAGTACTTCCGAAAGCACCATTGCCCGACATGACGTAGCCAGCTATCAAAAAGTCCGTGCGAAAGTTACATATTCTTTATATAAAGAAACCTCAATGAATAAAAAGTATTAATGCAATAGTTATCTGAGGTACTATTTAATAATAAGACCACTTTCTAGTAAATAAAATATTTAGCTTTCGTATTCCCCGTAACAATGCGCTAAGAAGTTCTGCCTTGTAAATGCGAAAATTTGACAGGTCAACAAAGTAATGTGTTCAAATATTTATAAAAGCAATTTTTTTATTGTAAAACTGGGCTCAAAAATTATTGAATGAGGTATCTATACTGTTTTATCAAATTCTCGCTCTTGTTTCTATGTAATTACGTTGCAAAACCAAGTTGAACTTGTTTGACCTTCAATGGCGTATTGTTTAAAAGTTTTGACAGCGCTATTTTTCAAATAATCTCTGCCTCAAAAGATATTTTCTTTTGCCAGTTACGTATTCAGAGTAATCCATATAAAATCCAGTTTGATAAATAACATTAGTTTTTGGTATTAAATAACACCTTTAGGTTAGTTTTATGATTCATTTGCTCATTCAAGCTTCCGCTGATAGGATAAATTTAAAGGAAAAATGTAAAAATTCTCGCTGGTGTTCCACAGTTGTTACCAGTCAATAAATGACGTTTTACCAGATATTTACACATGCAATTGAATGCCAATCTCTTTTCTGATGCATAAGTCTGACAGAACTATAGGTAAATTTATTTGTTAACAATTGTCATATATTTTCACGACCTGGTAGAGTAAACACAACTGTTTAGATGTTTAATAAATATAACAGTACATAAAAATGTTCAAGTACAAGTCATTCCTTTACAATAGTAAAATACCCTTTCAAAAAGCAACCGGATTTGGAAATGTTATCCTCTTTCACATGTACGCATGCAAGATAGTAGTACACCCACGCGCACGCGAACCTCATAGGATCCTATATATATTTAGTAATAATGTGGTATAATGTCGGTATCTCACTCTTAAAAAACAATGTATAATATCTTCTTCAATGTACAACTAGCTGATGAGAATGAAATCAGCTTATTTGCCACTATACAACCGTTTGCTTTGGCATTTGGATAAATATAACATTATTTAGCAAACAACGTATTGTTTAAAATATATTATATAAATTTGAAATCCAGTAAATGGGTCTAGGTTTTTGTCATTCATTTGATAAACTTAGAGAAAGTCACCTTTTAATCAATAGTTTCGGTCTGATGGTTAGATGATAACAAAATATGGAAGTTAGGAATACCAATGTTCATGAAAACGCAGCTTGTACAACATTCGGCTATACAGATTTATTTGAAGGGTGTCGGGATGACATTAACAACTGAATGAACGTCTGATTTCAATGACTGTAATTTCAACTCTAATTTCAAATGTACAAAACATAACAACAGTGACGTCAACGTCACGTCGCGTTAACATAATATTTACCGTAAAAGCGCCCAAGTCAATAAGACGTCTAACCGTCTAATAATAATACGCGTAATATCCAACAAAGGGTACAAAAATGATAAAAATTAAAGTTATATTGTTTTAAGTTTAAACACCATAATCATGCCATGAAGGAGTCCTTGTGATATTGCATATTTTTTCAAACGCAAATGCCAGTCAAACTGATCGCGAAATTATGTATGTATAAGCTCACGTCATTTGTCATTTTTGCCTGCCTAATACGCAAATGTACTGCAAATGCATCCGGATATAAGCTGCATTTGCGTGATGTCAAAGCAGTTTTAATTCTTTTATTAACAAGACTGTCTAACTTTATCTCTTTTCTCTTTGTATAATTATCAATACCTTCCGTGACATACGACTAGTATACTTTTATTTCTGAAAGTTTATCTGTTGTTATTTGTCGAAACACTGCTCGTTAAAAGCAAAATATAGCATATTCTACATGTTACTTTTATGCTCTTGTTTCACATATGTATTAAAGAAAAAAAAGGAAATAAGCTGCCTTGAAATACCTCAAAATTTACTTTGTGTGTTTGGCTAGCAGGTATCTGTTTCTTGTAAATAAGTATTTTCACTTATACCAGAACTGTGTCCGATCGAAACAGTCTCCCAGAAATGACATATAGGCGCCAAATATGTAAATAAAAGTAAATGGAATATAGATCAACATTTTACCTGAACATCAGTTTATCTTTGGATACAACAATCTAAAATTTGGTGTGAAAAACAACACTACTAACACTACTCACAAGTAGGTCAAGTTTTTCTTACACATATACAAAAACAAATACACTTACATGTTTTAAAGTATAATTGAACGAGTTTATCAATAAAATCTAATGAATTAATAGTCAAATCACTTTGTTATAATATAGAAACATCAGGGTATTTATATGTCGTTATAAAAACATTTATCTTCGTCTTTTACGGGGAAAGAAGCCACGTAATGGTAATACTAATTTAGAACGAAAGACATATGACTTCACTCCGTGATTTTTGTCAATAAAAAAGCTGCAAACAAGGAAGAAGAAGTTCTCAATGCATCAATTTATTAGAGCCATATCGTGTGTGCCGATTTTATACACAGTTAGGAATAAGTTTGCTTCCAAGAGACAAAACATTTCCGATTACTAATGAATAAGGCTGTCAAAATGATCGTTTATACCCAATGATGTTGCATAAAAACATGTCAATTATTCCTATCAATTATTGCTTATATGCACTGACAAATTTTCAACAATACCAAAACTATCTGTTCAGGCATTAGAAAATTTGGTTTAAAGAGCACAAACATGCTCATTTGATTAAACACGAATAGTGTGTTAAATGGGTTAAGAAGAACGTACTTGAGATGTTATCTTAATCTTTTCTTTATATCTGAAATGATGCAGGCAACGGATCTGATTATTTGTTAAATTAGTAAATGTTTTGATTAATCATAGCTATTTATGCTGAGCAAAATATGTATATCACAACAATAACTAAAGCGCACTAGTTTTAAAATGAATTTGCCTATACAATATTCATTAAAGCACAGTTGACAACGGATATATTGTTACAGCTTTTATATGCTGTAAACATTCTCTTTGCAAATGCAATGTAGAAGATCTAGAAAGTTCATATCAAAACGGAAGTATACAAAATTTCATGAATATCGAACAAGAAATTAATGTGAAAACATGAATTTGATAGATAAATGAAATGCGAATTTATTACTTTCATTTGCATGTGCTCTAGTATCAAAATTGATTAATGACAAACAATACGTGAGATGCATATATTTTGAAACAAGCATTTCTTACGGCAAATCAAACTGACATTTTGTTTGTTTGTTTTGGGTTTTACGTCACATCGACACAGTATAGGTCATATCGCGACGTTCCAGCTTTACTGGTGGAGGAAGACCTCGGGTGCCCTTCCGTGCATTATTTCAGGCACGAACGTGCACCTGAGTAGAACCACCGGCGTTCCGTAAGCAACCTGGATAGCTTCCTCACATGAAAGAATCAAAAGTCCCTGTCGGGATTCGAACCCACATCGATGAGGGGCAAGTGGTTTGAAATCAACGACCTTAACCACTCGGCCACGGACGCCCCTACAAACTGACATAGTTTTTCTGCCAATAGGTGATTGCTTATCATAGCTGTGTGATGACATACATAAGACATAGAATCACCCGAAAAAAAAACACACTGAATACAATCAATAGCTGTAATCAAAACGAATATTATACGTATTTTAACAAATACGTCAAAAATATCCGTTAAATCCGGCTTTCATGGTAATATTTGTAACACCTGTATGCTATTTTATGGGCATGCTTAATACAGTTTGGCTTTACAACATTTTCCTAGCCAAACGTTCTTGAAATCAAAGAATATTTTGATAAAGCACACACACATTTTATTGTATTGCTTAAGTGAGTAAATGCGCAAATACAAATTTCTGATTCTATTGAGTTTTTTTATCTTTCCCTATTTGTTAAGTTCGCATGCAAAACCTCAATACTTTTCTGAACGAAAATATAACATACTTTTGAACTGATCTAGATATATTCTTTGTTGTCTTTTAGTGCAGTAGCTACACTGATGGTAAATAGAACTTCATATTTTTACGCTGGTGTTTACATATTTTTTTAATAATATAAGACTATTAGTCGGTCATTATGATCATATGACTGCGACATACGGTTTATTATTATAAATAAATTGTTTCTTACACAGTGCTAAATTCAATATGCAAATTATCTTTTGCACTGCCACGATAAAGTCAAATGAATTTTCATACGACTCACAAATGAAGATGGTTGGTTTTATTTGTTAACACTTTCATTTCATTAAAATGGCCTATTTACTGTCTATATTATTTAAATTGAGTAATCTTTCAAAATATTAAACAATATGAAACAAGTCTTAAAATACAACATCTGATAAATGATTGACATTATTCTCGTTATTAAATCGTCAACATTTGAACAGTATGTTGAACAAGCGTGCTTCATTCTCTCAGTATAATTGTAATGAATGTTATCAATGTTATTCAAGCTAAATAATAAAAAAATAATCGAAGTTAGTGTTGTGCAGATGCAAACTTAAAAATTCTAATTTGATAAAGCTTCTCCACATATATATGAAGCAAACATTTACATACAGTATGGACATTCTTTCCTTACTGATTCACTTATGCAAATATATATTGATATTCTGGTCTGAATCAATGAAATAAACATTCAATATGTTAACTACACAATTAAATGCTATCTACCGACTGAACGCATAAATCTTACAGAGACATTTTATTAAATGAAAAGGGCAAACCAACTCACAAGTTATTTTAATGTTCATAATAAAACCAGTTAACAACATTATATACCACATTGTCACATCAGTATAAAAATACCTTTCTTGACTGTTGCGTTCATTGATCAATGCTTATCTGCAAATGACTACCACTTACATATTTTATGCGCCTAACTGTTTTTATGCACGCTTTTAAAGAAGAACCGAAATGATGTCACTTTAAAGCATGTGTTTTAACTTAGAAAAAATAGCGTACCAAATTAGAAAAATCGACAATATCGACTTAAAAGTAGCGTAAATTGTCCATCTAATTTGACTTTTCATTGTCTTTTTAAAATCATATCCCGCTTCAAAGACCTTCCCCTCATTTCGGGTTCGATTCACGACAGGGACTTTCAATTCTTTCGTGTGACGAACCTTTCCTGGTAGCTTACGGAACGCCGGCAGTTCTATTCAGGTTAGATCTTCCTCCACCAGTACATCACCAGTAAAGCTGGTCAACAATGACCTTGTCAACATATGACCTATCTTGTGTTGGTGCAACGTAAGACCCACCAAAACAAAAAACAAAAAAAAACTAGAAATAAAAAAATAAGCCACTAAGGGGGAAATTCTCGCGTGTCAAAATGGGTGGTAAATAGCCTTCTAGCAGCATTCAGACATATATTATTAAGAGGGATCATTGGATTTTAATTACCTTACATCAATTAACATTGACAGTGCCTACCTTGACAAAACGTGTTTGTTAACATAAATAACGTATTTTATTAACCGTTCCCCTTATTATATTCTATAAGTACATTCTCACCGAATTGCATTTTTCTCGGCTATGAAATGTCTTGTTAGTACAGAAGAAAAGAACACTTACACTTGATACTTGATTCTGATAAACTGACACTTAAACTTTAGCTTTTATTAATATTTCAAAGTTAAAGGTGTTTATGTCTACACTCAATACCTGTTTTGTCAGCCTTTTATATTGTGTGGGTTTCCGTTGTGTTTGTAAGATCGTCACCCGTCGATATGATATAACAAACACATAATGAATCTTAGTGATAACAAATAAGTAACAATAATATATATATAGAAATATGTGAATTATACATATTGGCGAAGGAAATTATACAGTTTATATAAGAAATCGATATATTTAACATGAATATTGTATATAAATACAAAAATGCAGCAAATATTATCGTATTCTTAGATTAAGAATATTTTATACTATAATCTATATTTCGTGGATAATTATATTGCTCTCGACGAAGAAGCCATTTCGGAAATTGAATAAAAGTGTCAGTCCGTTCAATTTAGACTGTAGTCAAATATTGACTATATAATTCCCTATCTTTCGATAGAAGTTGGACATAAATTTGATTTGTATAATTTCATCAATTATTCGTGTCTCGCAACCATGTTTCTTTTTATTTCAAAATATTGAATATCTATTGCGTTAAGATGAAAATTATAATTCTTAACAACAACATTTTTTCAGTGCCAAAACAATACATACATTCTAGTTTAGAAAGGAAAAAAATAGTTGTGCATCTTTCTAATACATATTCCATATGAGTCGATTCTCTGAAGAAATTGCAAAATATTTTTCAAGTAAACAATAGATATAGTTATTAAATACATTAAAACAAATGAATATTAAAGAAAATTAGTGATCAATGCGTTATGTAGACATTGCTTTGATTGCTTATTCAATTATATTTTACCTGGTGAAAAGAGAAAATGTTTCAGACAATGCAATCATATTTTACATTAAGTTTACGTTATGTTTGCAACAGCTCCAAATAATGAACCAGATGAAAATGAGCATAAAAACAAAGAAAGTAAGTGAATATTTCACAATTATTAAAAAATAGAAAGCAGTACATTTCAACCTAAAATACCTCATCTACACTTTTAAAGAAAGTTAGATTTATCATTATCTGTGATAATATGAGAATGTACTGTATAACAGAACTTGTCTTTTAATGATGCATTACTGAACGTTATTTTCCAAACAGAGAGTAATGGTTGTTCAACAGAAGTGTGATTTATAACAGAGACTTCTGTCAGAATGTTTTTACTGTTTATACAGACACAAAATGTTGTCACGGTAACGCAAACTTTTCTTATTTTTATTGGAGAGGTCATCAGACCTCTCCACAGTGTTCAGACTGATTGCTGGCGGCATCCATTTTTGCGTATCTGATTGTAGCGAATGAACCTCATTGAAAGCGTAAAATCATTAGGGGCAGTCTACAAAAATGGTTTTGCGCATGCTCCGTTTCAAAATACGATTTAACTTAAACGAAAAATTAACATCAAAGTGCACAAATCGGTATATAGAAAAATCGGAAAATATCATTTACGTTACTTAGCGCTACGTGGATGTTTCATTCCGTTTTAATGTTTTAAAATGTATAAATCGATTACCGTATTGCTTTCTGAATAGCGTTTTAATATTTCATGTTTCGATAAATAGTAACAGTGAACATTATAGCTACAATATCATCATGCACTATTATATGACCGAGTGAACCGTGTACCGAAAGTTTACTGCTCCTTAAATGTTTGAACCGGTATGACTAAATAACGCCACGGAGATTTTTTGGTGCAAATGACACAAATTTTACTAAAGTTTGATTTTCGTCAAATATTGTGGTTGGAGGCATGCAGCTTTATATACTGTCTATTCTAATCAAATGATATAAACATTTTTTCATGTAAATCCTTGTCTTAAAATTGTTTGACTAACATACTTTATGCCCGTTTTGGAAAATGTAGAGGAAATGTTTCCAAAACATTAACCGAAAATTTTACAAAAAACTTTCTGATAATACTTTTAATATATATATCATTTATTTCAAATTTAGTTCTCTTTGCAGAAAAACTATCCATAATGCGCCAAGAATTTCTCCGGCATAACATCTTTCAAAACATTTAAAAAATAAAGTGTAGAACAAACTTACATTATGATACTATATTCAATATATATAATAAATTACATTTTGTTAAATTGTAATTTATAACCACTCATTGTGTCTTTTATGCAAGAATATCCCCAAATATTTTCAAATTAAACAAATCTTCCACAGCAGCAAAAAGACCTCTTGCATGCTTCTTTTTAAAGAAGCAAACTTGTATATATGTTACCAGACAGTCAAATGAATAAAACTTGCAACAACAACAACAACAAATAGAGCACATAAATTGGTACTTCAGATTCATGTCATTTCTTAATTAAGTTTACAAGGGATATCATCAATTAATATTTTTGAGAATGAGTTATGTTCTATAAATTCGTCTAATTATACTAAAATTACGACATTTGATAGATGTAATGATTATATCTTAAACAAATGATTATAAAGAAACATTGTTAAATTGCAATATACCAGGTAAAAGAATAAGTAAGACAATTGCCTTCTTTATTCCTTTACAATTTCATAAAATTCGATGCGCAACTCCTTCGTATAATCCGTGTATGCGCCATTTAATAACTTCTTTCCATATCTGATACAATATAATGTCAAATTGCATCTTTTATAACTTTAAATGAAGATCATTGCTTTATATGGATTTGCATGTTTATATTGTGACGTACACCGTAAAATCACATATCTGTGTTTAAGGTGTAAACACGCACAGTATCTAAATAACAAGATAGAAGTATAATAACACTATTATGATCATTTAACGTTCTACGAAAACTATTAAATATCTCCTTATCTAATCAAATATTTGCATGTATATAAAGATTAAAAAAGAACAGAATAAAACTGTTTTCTTTGATTAGTACATAACGTAGATATATACACAACACATTTTCCAAGTAACACGTGCAGGACAATCACGCAATGTACGAGGGCTGTTCGAAAAGAATTGCTTATTGTCTTCTATTTCGTGATCCACGTGGGACACGATAAAAACCATTACATACCTGTATAGGGTAATACAAAACCTACACAACGGTGTATAAATGTACATGTTAGACTAAGTGTAAGACATACAATTTGCCATTTAAATACACGCAGTCATTGACCACTGTAGTAAAAATGGTTGGTAGAAGCGTCGACAAAAAAGATGAAATACAGGCTTACATCAAAGCTCATTCTAAACTGGGTTGCTCTTTGAAGCAGTTTATGACTGAACTCTCTACTGCTTATGGGCCTTCTTGTGTGTCTTATGACACAGTAAGGCGATGGAAAAATAAATTTGGGTCTGGTGTAGAGTGCATCAAAAATGCACTAAAATCAGGTAGGCAAAAATCTGCATCTCGTAACGATATCGTTTCCAAAACAAATGATATCATTGAAGGAGATGCCAGATTTACAGTTCGTGATATTGCACGAAAACTAGGCATATCACTATCACTTTATTTTGAAGAAGCATTGGAAAGTCAGAAAGATTTCTGCTAGATGGGTGCCACATCTGTTGACCGATGATCAAAAGAGGCAACGGGTTAAGGTGGCCAAAAAGCTGCTTCAAATGTTTCCAAAATATGACAAAAACAGTTTGCCAATATCGTCACAGGTGATGAAACTTGGGTCCATTATTTTGAGCCCGTCAGAAAAGTTAGCAACAAAATCTCGGACACTAAACACAACAAACGCCCAATAATTGCCAAACGGTCTTTGATTGCAAAAAAGGTTTTGTATGCAATTTTCTTGTCTGGTGAAGGAGTCGCATTAAAAGTGCCGGTGAAAAAGGGCAAAAGTATCACTGGGAAGTACTACAAGGACGTAGTACTAAAGAAACTGAAAAAGAAACGACGCCCTGTCATTGGTTTTAAGCATATCCGTCTTCTACATGACAATGTCCCCGCTCATACCTCCGAAATAGTTTCGGCGTTTTTAAAAAAAGAAAAAGTAACTACTTTGCCTCTACCCCCGTATTCTCCAGACCTTGCCCCATGTGATTTCTTTTTGTTTCCGAAATTGAAATTCCTTGCTGGGCGGAAATACTAGTCCCGACAGGCACTTGGATCTGACATTCATTAGTACCTTTTTAATGTGCCAAAATCAGCGTACCGTGACGCCTTCAGGAAGTGGATACATCGGCTGAAACTTTGCAATTCTAGCCACGGGGAGTACTTCGAGGGCATGAAATGAACACTTTTGAGCTAACATGAAATTTGAAGTCTCCAGATAGAAATAAGCAATACATTTCGAACATCCCTCGTATTAAAGTACAAGAAAGAAAAAAGGCAAGAAAGCAATGATGTAATTACTCAAAACAATGTTTCTGTATTAGCAATAAATTGAGGCAACACAATAGTTTTGGAACATTTAGATGAAAATTACCTCATGCAAATTGATGCTATTTCTCGTTATTTAAAGCTGAGCTTCCCAGTAGTAAAATCAATATGATATGAGAGGCAATACCAGATAAATAGTTTTGATTAATCGACATTAAGCATGGAACGCTATTACCATTAAATATTTAAGTTAAAGAGACTCTCGGAAAATGCACTATGCACAAGAGCTTTTAACATCGGACACATAATCAAAACTAAAGTAAATAAAGTAATGGCGTAAAAAGGAAGAAATCAGACTGTATGACTGTCATTTTAATTTCGTTTCAACACTATTAGATTTGTCTTCTGGAACAAGGAGAGGAGCGGTCAAAATATCGCAAACCATCGTTTCCTGACGCTGTGTTGTCTACAATGCATGCCTTGCATTCAATCGGAAATTACTTTTGTGAAGTTAATCATTTCGCATGTTGACATTGATAGTGCCGTACAAAATTTATCAATTGATAGGTAATCCCTACATATGATGTCTACAAATTTAATAAAAAATACATATTTATTATATTCAATGTGAAAATCATTTGAATATAACCGATGCGTTTTTATAGTTTTTGAAGAAAGGAAGAAATGATATATGAAAAGCCCGACAATAAATAAACAAATAAATAAGTAAACAATATAAACAGCCGGGACGAACAACAGAAATACAATCTGGTATTATCTTGTACAATTAAACATTTCTTAATATGACTTTGATATAATAGTACAGACATTGTGATAAGTCGGATCATTTTCTCGCTTACACTGATATATAGGTTTTAATTTATTTCCTCATCCTGTTTACTACATCATATTGCCTCTGTCCCTAAATAAAAACAATCAGAACGCAAACACTGAAGTACTTAAGAAATTATTTCTTACGACGCATTACGTAATTTTACTCTCTTACTATAGAGTGATAATTGGTCGTCTGCTAAAGTGTGATTTATTCCCAGATTTCCATCAAAATGCTTTTACAAACACAAATGTTGTCACGAAAACGCGCAATTTTCCAATTTATATCAAAATTACCAGACGGTTAAATGTTCGTGTTTTCAGACTTGCAGACAAAACCGACGTGAAACAGTATGGAAATACTTTCAAAGGACATTTTAAATTGCGATGTTCGTGTAAAGATCGTTATGGCAGTGACATCATAATCAATTCTCAATGTTCTAAATAAAAAGGTGAAGTTATACTTTACCAATAAAAGACTACATTCTTCCTCGTCATTACACAAATATACAGCAAACATTTAATACAGCGAGAGTAAACATACAAACACACTGTCAAATTTAACATTTGAATATAAATGAGTGAAAACTAAGATAGTGTAACAATTCGGCTATATTAATAATATGTACACTCGCATATAAGCTTGATATGTTAAAGTACAGGTTTTCGTAAACAACATGTTCTTTTAGTTTGATTTTATCTTGTTTTCTTTGTTGTGAAGTTGATGATGTCAACAAAGGATATACAATGTACAGTTCAAACAAAAACGGAATAGATGGTAAATGGGGGATAAAGACAAGAAGATGACGTTGCTATGGATATGAAAAAGTCATGTTGTTTTGTCCTATGTTTATTTTAAGATAAAAATACAGTAACCGTGGCATTTGCTTTCGTTCATTTGTTATTGACTCAGTTAATACCTAAAAACTGTAATTGCATATCTTTTTAGTTTTATTAGGCAATGCATTCACATACAAAAATATTGTATGAATAATTTCTATTTTGTTTAAATTATTTATTAAGTTAATCTCATACTGTTATCTATCACATGTCTGCAAGCGTTCTTAATGCGTAGACAAAGTACGATGTATTACCTTAGATCCTGATAATGGTTTCAATTTGGTGTATTATGGTAGACATTTGCGAATAATTTTTTAAATGAATATTCTTTTTAAGAAAATGCGCACTTAAAACAGATGATAAAATTGTGCGATCAATATATGCAAGCATGATCTATAACTACTATTAAAAATTATTTGTATATGTTTCGACTGCTTAAATATTTCAATGGTGTATCAAATATCAAATAGGTTGTACGAAGTCGTGAATGCTAATTGACATTCGAGAAAAAGGAGAGATTACCGAAAGAGTTACTGACTATAAAATCATAAATATAAGGACTTAATGAGTTCCGAGGAGTGATTTATTGTCAGCTCATGTTTTGATCAATATAGCAAGATACAAGAAATATATATTATTATAATTTCTTTTATGTCATTAAATTATGGTGATGAATGATTGATATTAAAGTGCATTGCATATAATACATCTGCTTATGTCTGATTCTAGATAAAGTATAGCTTATTTTGTTTCAAATCAAAACATAACATTTTCAAATTAAAAAAAAACAAAACAAAAGAAAAACATTATGATAAAACAGATATAAAATAATAGATACATTTAATATATTTCCTGAAGTAAATAATGTATTATATAACAAAACAAATATACTACGATAATAATGGTTTGATATTTAACAATAATTATTGATATCACACAGAAACAGACACAATTCAAAAGAATTTATGGAACAAGTCCATTAAGTAAATCGTTTTTCTTTTTTAACTGTTTAGTAATATCATCTCCGAATATAACCATAACTAAGTGCATTAGTTCCTTTTTTCGAACAAAATACAACACATTAACCCATACTCGGATAACTTTAAAACTAAAGGACACGAACATAATTTGTAGTGTGAAATATTTTGAAATAAAGCGCGTGTCACCATGGAGAAGTTAGAATTATGATCTGCTTCATATCTTATAATAACAAATAAAATTACATATAAAATATGCACTTTGAATAAAGTAAATACTCATGATACTAAAATATAAGCCTGAGATAATTGTTATAGATGCAGATTTAAGATAATATTTATTTTATGAAGACATGGATTTCATTAAACTATTCCGATGGTTATACAGAATAAACATTTTTGAATGTATTTAAAATATCTTAAAGTAGCACAAACTAAATTCTCTTATAAATTCTTGTTTTTGCAAGGTTTCCTTGTGGAAACATGTTCGTGCATATATGAATATTTGTTTGTTTTCCCTTTATTATCAAAGCTGATGTAATCATTTACAAATGCAATTATTATACCGCAATTAAAACCGTGCTTTGCAATTAAGATAAGGACTAATTAAATAATTCTATTTCACCCCCTAAAGAAGGAAAATTTATGTATTCTTTTCTATTATATTGGTATTTTCGGACAAAGTCCGTCTGAGAACGGTACGACTTCCTGACTTCAATTTAGTAATATCTTTCTGTTTCATCGGGATAATCAATTCCTTGTTGTTGAAGATTGGGTACTACTTTTCGGTGCTCGTGGCATAAGAGATGTTGCACTTTAATTTTTTTATCTCATGAAAAGACTCAATCAACTCTGCAATATTCATATTATATTGTTGTTTTTATTGCCTCTGAGGGATCAACCTTTTTCTTGATTTTTATTTGAAAAAAAAATTGTATTTTGCTCGTCGCAAAACACAAAGAATAATTTTTCAAAAAGTATTGTTAAACAGTTAATTCCTTCTATAATCTCTTCTAAATTATTTTTGTATGTGTCGTGTCTTGAAACTACGGCTCTGTACATTACTGGTATTCAAATTCAATTTACTATATATTAGAGAAAATACCTCTTTTCATCTGAAAAAGTAAAACCCATTCCAAAATTTTTATTTTAACGCAGTAGTGTAAATAAATACAATAAAACAATACATTAATCGTTTTGTTGAGTCAATCAAAAGCAAGCAAATATCAATAATAATCATCATAATATTGGATCATTCTACGAGAAGTTTATTCGTTTACATAAAATACAATCTATTGTAACAGAGATACGATGGAATCATTCAAATGATTTAGGAAATGGCTTTTAAAGAAAATTTGTTCATTTGCTACCTAATGAATTCAAATCCAAGACGTCTGTGATAGACACTTTTTACCTTGAACTATCTTATAGGCCAGAGCGTGCAATGTGACTTATAAAATTGTATTTAAAAGTAATATTATTCTTCATCACTAAAATATCGAAATCTTTGGACCTAGTTTTACTGATAATTAAAGCGTAACTATGATTTTCCAGAGCAATGCATTTTTACATATGATAAAATAGTTACAATCGAGTAAAGTAATTTCGATATTAAGGAAGTAAATAAAGATGTCACTGTGCATATTAGAGCTTGGGGTTGTACGCGGCTATCGCCTGGTATAAAAATACAATAAAATTAAACAAAACTCCAAAAAATATTAAAACAAATAGATCATAAAACAACAAATAAAAACAACCAAACAATATCATATTTTAAGATTTATCATTTCGTGATTGAAGTTGATTTTCTTTTTTTTGGTTATTTTCTTATACGCATGGAAGTTAATATTGATTCAAAGTCCTGTATAAACGTACCATTATCGTTTCATCTCGTTAATAAAGTAATGTTAAGAATCATATAAAACGTAATGTGCCACATGTTTTAACCTTTTGAACGGACAATGAAACGATGATAAGGTGAACTATCTGAAGTGAAATAATCAGTGACAAACGTTTAATCATTCTGATAATAAGAGTGGAAGCGGAGGGCTATTGATGCTATATATTGTGATGATTTATTAAATCCTAGGGATTCATCTTTTCAAGAGAGCTGAAATCTTTAATCGACTTTCTATGAATATCATACATGTTACACGTATTCTTTGAATAAACATCAAAGGTGTAGTTTGACCGTCTCATTTGTGTTATGACTGAGTTTATATCGCAACATTACTGTAAAAGTCATATGACGGTTTTCGAGATTCACTGGTGGAGGAAGGCATTTTTGTCAGGCATAAACAGGCACCTGAGTAAAACTATGGACACTCCGTAAGCTGACTGGCTAGCTTTATCTCATGAAAGAATAAAAATTGTCTATAGACGGACAAGTGGTTTGAAGTCAACGACCTTAACCACACGGGCACGGATGACTCGTAAACTTCAGAAAACTTTTGCAGAAAACAAATATGTCACAAGATTTCAATGACTAACACAATTTACGGCTAATATTTGAATGCTATGAAGAAAGGCACGAGAGTTTCTGCTAAAACAGATGAAAGTTGTTTAAATTTTTAGAATGACAGGTTTATTTCAATAGACAATAGCAGTGGTTTGATAAATTACATATTCGGCAACATATTTTATATTAAATCTCTACCGATTACTCTAGCGTTCCCTTTCTTATCAGAATCTTCTTATCACGAGCGTTGATATTTAAGTGTTCATATATTACCCATATACATGTACTGGGAAAATAGGAAAATATAAAACACTTCATCTGTCACCATTAAAGGATAATAGAAACAGTAATTGAAAGCCCTATAGGTCTTTATCCTATAAAACAACTGATTATTTTGTATAGAGACCTACAAGACAAGATTTATTGTCTTATTTTGTTCTGACCTTGATATTTATTGGTGTATACTAGCAGAGGCCAATGAACGGAAGATTACCCATTTGATATCAAAGTGTGTTAAGACCAAATCTTAATTCAACTCTTAAGTGCAAATATACTACAAATCTTGAAATATTGTATTACAATCCGAATCTTTATAATGACCGTATATCTATTTGTAAACAAAAAAACTTCGAGTAATTTTGAAATCATTGTACATGTACATTGTTTCTTAATTGATTGTACAAAGCGCACTTGTAAAATATATGACATGTCATTTACAGGAAGAAGAGAGACAACAGCCTTAGCAAAAATGCTTATAATAATTTTTAAACATGCAAGATAAAACATAAGTGAAATTTCATACAATCATGCATTGAAATTAAATAGTGTTCTTATGTCATTTCAGCAGTTTTGGTGAGGTCATATGAGGGTGCTTCATTTTTTTTAATGTTCGCATATTTATTGTGTTTGGTTTTTTTGCAGCTATATGTGTATTTTCAATTTCAGCATTTTTTTCAAGTTCATAATTAAAAAATACAACACCTTTCTAAACGTTTAAACCGAATTTTAACATTTACTTTAATAAGTTTGATGAAACAGTTTTAAACAAGATAAATAATACACAACCAGCAAACGTGATATGATTTTGTGTAGTAATAATGAAATATACCATATTTTTTCCGCTTCAATTATTTCTATGGTCTGGTAGAGGATGCTTAAGCAAGAATACGCAAAATATTTACGTTCTTCTATCACCAGTTGGTCTGCACATTCACATTCAAAAAGGTTTTAAAACCTAATCAAAACTACTGTAAATCTAAACTTCGAAACTACACATGCCAATTTATTATAAATTGTATTCCTTAAAAACAAGCGCCCATTTAATGTGACCATTAGGGTATCACTTGATTACTCACATTGAATAAACTTAATTGATTTCTGAAATGCACGCCCTACAAATACAAATTGTTTTTAATTATAGAGAAAACATAATTCCTGAACAGAGGCAGAAACGCATTAACCTTTTCCCTTATATAAGCGTGTTTCGACGGCTTTTTGCCCCCCCCCCTTTTTGAGGCCTCAAACAGTGAAAAAATGCCCTATTTAGGCGCCAAACACTGATTTTCGTTTGAAAAATGCTGTTAAAAAAAGTGACCACTTTTTTGGCGCTGTCCCCCATCCAAATATTACATCAGGGGGTTGCCAGAAGGGGGATGTGCCCCCTTCTGTTTGGGGGGTATGAAGGGGGGCGGAGTCCCCCTCATCTCCAAGAAAATTTTGGACATGTGACAGGCTAAAAATGGCCTCAGGTCGATCTTAGGGTAGCTAGTAGCCGACGCTGAAAAGCCTTTTACTCTATCTCAATTCATTGAGAAGTTGCAGCACTTTGAAATCAGTTTTGATGGAAAAAAACAATGCAAAATAGTGATTTTTGGCAATTTTGAGACGTCCCCCCGTTGCCATGGTAACAGGAAATTTACCATTGAGCATGCTGTTACAGAGGCTATGGTGTAGTCAACATGTGTGCCAAGTTTCATTAGTATTGAAGCATTTTTCATACTTTCATAGCAGTTTGAACTTGTTACAGGAGGCTTTTCAGTGAAAATGGCCATTTTTCGCAATATGCTCATGGGGTAAAAGGTTAATCAAAAAAATAAAAAATGTCAAAAAACAACAATTTTTCACCAAATTTCGGTGTTAGGGCATGTGTTAACATGGAAAATCTAGTTTTTGTGTAATTCCAAAATTTTTCATCATTTTTTGTTAATCAAAAAAATAAAAAATGTCAAAAAACAACAATTTTTTACCAAATTTCGGTGTTAGGGCATGTGTTAACATGGAAAATCTAGCTTTTGTGTAATTCCAAATTTTTTCATCATTTTTTGTTAACCTTTTCCCTTATATAAGCGTGTTTCGACGGCTTTTTGCCCCCCCCCTTTTTGAGGCCTCAAACAGTGAAAAAATGCCATATTTAGGCGCCAAACACTGATTTTCGTTTGAGAAATGCTGTTAAAAAAAGTGACCACTTTTTCGGCGCTGTCCCCCATCCAAATATTACATCAGGGGGTTGCCAGAAGGGGGATGTACCCCTTCTGTTTGGGGGGTTTGAAGTGGGGCGGAATCCCCCTCATCTCCAAGAAAATTTTGGACATGTGACAGGCTAAAAATGGCCTCAGGTCGATCTTAGGGTAGCTAGTAACCGACGCTGAAAAGCCTTTTACTCTATCTCAATTCATTGAGAAGTTGCAGCACTTTGAAATCAGTTTTGATGGAAAAAAACAATGCAAAATAGTGATTTTTGGCAATTTTGAGACGTCCCCCCGTTGCCATGGTAACAGGAAATTTACCATTGAGCATGCTGTTACAGAGGCTATGGTGTAGTCAACATGTGTGCCAAGTTTCATTAGTATTGAAGCATTTTTCATACTTTCATAGCAGTTTGAACTTGTTACAGGAGGCTTTTCAGTGAAAATGGCCATTTTTCGCAATATGCTCATGGGGTAAAAGGTTAATCAAAAAAATAAAAAATGTCAAAAAACAACAATTTTTCAGCAAATTTCGGTGTTAGGGCATGTGTTAACATGGAAAATCTAGTTTTTGTGTAATTTCTAAAATTTTTCATCATTTTTTGTTAGTCAAAAAAATAAAAAATGTCAAAAAACAACAATTTTTTACCAAATTTCGGTGTTAGGGCATGTGTTAACATGGAAAATCTAGTTTTTGTGTAATTCGAAATTTTTTCATCATTTTTTGTTAACCTTTTCCCTTATATAAGCGTGTTTCGACGGCTTTTTGCCCCCCCCTTTTTGAGGCCTCAAACAGTGAAAAAATGCCCTATTTAGGCGCCAAACACTGATTTTCGTTTGAGAAATGCTGTTAAAAAAAGTGACCACTTTTTCGGCGCTGTCCCCCATCCAAATATTACATCAGGGGGTTGCCAGAAGGGGGATGTGCCCCCTTCTGTTTGGGGGGTTTGAAGTGGGGCGGAATCCCCCTCATCTCCAAGAAAATTTTGGACATGTGACAGGCTAAAAATGGCCTCAGGTCGATCTTAGGGTAGCTAGTAACCGACGCTGAAAAGCCTTTTACTCTATCTCAATTCATTGAGAAGTTGCAGCACTTTGAAATCAGTTTTGATGGAAAAAAACAATGCAAAATGGTGATTTTTGGCAATTATGAGACGTCCCCCCGTTGCCATGGTAACAGGAAATTTACCATTGAGCATGCTGTTACAGAGGCTATGGTGTAGTCAACATGTGTGCCAAGTTTCATTAGTATTGAAGCATTTTTCATACTTTCATAGCAGTTTGAACTTGTTACAGGAGGCTTTTCAGTGAAAATGGCCATTTTTCGCAATATGCTCATGGGGTAAAAGGTTAACTGTTAAAAGTTGCAGACTTGGTTTGGTTGAGTTGTTTATGGACGGTACTCGTAAGTGAAGTGAAAACTACCTTCCACGCCCCAGTATCAGCGGTTTAAGAAGAATTCAACATTTACACATGTAAATGGTGTAATTTATTATTAAAATAAACATTCAAA
The DNA here is from genome assembly GCF_026571515.1 of Ruditapes philippinarum. Lineage (NCBI taxonomy): Eukaryota > Metazoa > Mollusca > Bivalvia > Venerida > Veneridae > Ruditapes > Ruditapes philippinarum. The sequence goes on from NW_026867092.1 coordinate 526,413, forward strand.
AACATTTAGAACCATTGGTTATAATTATAGTGTAAACATTTAATCAAATATCAGAAGTAAATAATTTACATTTACCAGACAACACATTTTTTCAATGAAAAGGTAAGAATTATGAATGATTTAATTATAGATTTTACGATTTGATTCTTTCATTCTTGTCAGTTATTAAGAATCTTTATTTCTAAATTGATGGTGTCAAAAATTATACATGCTGAATGAAATATCTTTTTTCAAGTCATTATTCAAGAAAATGGCATTGAATTAAAAAATATTTATCATAAAAGAAGCAAAATGTAAACATCAAAGTATTTTGACATACATACAAAAACTAAATCACTATAAAATATTCTTATTATCTCTAATGTAATCAAACTTCATCAAACCGAATTTGAAATACTCACTTTTAAACATTGTTTTCTTTGCACTTGACACAACAGTTTCAGACTAAAGCGTAAAGCAATGCCAGTTTCCAATTAAATAAAAATATATATTGCTATAAGATATATCACACAATGGTTTCAGAAACTGTTACACAATACATACATCATACGTTCCTATATTGTATGGCAAACTGGATGTTAAGTTTTAATCTATATGCTAATCTAATCGAAATGAGAAAGAAGTCTGACGACATTGATCCACTAATTTGGTTTAAAGTATCTATTTACTAGCCTTGCAAAGAGTTGATTCAGTGTACCACGGACATTTATTGTCAGTGTACCAAAACCAAAATACTGATTGATGAAAAACAATTATTAAGATATTTCACTTGACACTGCTTCCTTAGATATTTTATAAGGGTCTCTCAATTTTCTTTATCAGTTTTTATTTTTGTACTGATGTATCTTGTTTTAGTTCAAACTTATATTTATATGCAATAATTAATATTATTACTATAATGTTTATATTAAAGTTGATACAGGCCTAACTTATCTTTAACCTTACATTTAACATATATAAATAGTTTAGAATAAAACGCTTATAAATAGACATACCGATTGTTATATTTATGTTTTTGAAAGTATTTTACAAAAGAAATGGGAACTGTCCTACATATATTACATTATACACTCTATTTATTACGAACTCAGTACGTTTTTGTGTCGCCTCTACGGAGTAGTGGCGACATATGGGGATCACTTCTCCGTCGTCTGTCTGTCCGTCTGTCTGTCTGCCCGTCCGTCCGTCCGTCCGTCACAAAACTTGTCCGGACTACTCCTCATAAACTACTGGTGCAATTTCATCCAAACTTTACAGGAAAGATCAGTACCAAGTCTAGTTGTGCATATTGTCAGCATTTTCCGGTTCAATGATTTTTGTCAGAGTTATGGCCCTTTAATAATTTTTACTTTTTAAGTTTGTCCGGACTACTTCTCTTATACCACTAATGCAATTTCAATGAAACATTACAGGATTGATCTTTAGCTCAAGTCCTTGCGCATATTGCACGGGTTTTCCGGTTGAATGATTTTTGGCCAAGTTATGGCCCTTTGATAAAAAGGTGTTTTTTTCTGTGTGTTGCCAGATACAGATTGATGGATTTATATTTACTTGAGTAATGATTATATTTGTTTAATGGTTTGATTGCAACATAAAGTATTTGATAAATAAAAAATCATATTATTTCGTATATTATACCGTATATATGATGCAAACAATCGGACAACGTCTTCAAAATAGTAATATTGTTTTGATAAATTTAGTGCATCATATTTGTAACATGAAACAAACGCTGGGTCAACGGCATTTATGACAGCATCATTAAACTGTATGCTAATGTATCATATTGTGCCGAATGACGTATTTGTCTTTTTTATTCTCCTTCTGGAAACAAACTAGTATAGACCTTCATTAAATCTATCAGACGTTCTGAATTTGTTTTGTCTTAATAAGTTGCAAATATCCTTGCATGTCGTGTATGACTTTTCATATGATAAAAACAATCGGTAAAAGTCTTTACAACAGTATTATTGTTTTGATCAATTTAGTGCATCATACTTGTAACATGAAACAAGCGGTCGTGCAACGGCATTTATGACAGCATCATTAAACTGTAAGTTAATGTATCATATGGTGCCGAGTGACGTATTTATCTTGTTTATTCTCCTTCTGGAAACAAACTGTTATGGACTTTTATCAAATCTATCAGACGTTTGTCAGAAATGTAAGGCAAAACATACTGTTTAAATAATGAGATACAATTCACGCCATCTACGTTCACTGTCTACCTCATTAGTGATAGCATTTGGTTTTGCTAATAATAACTTGCAAGTGACACTAAGGTTTTGAAGCCCTCTAATTTTTGACTTTTTGATGAAATTAAGAGAGACTGATATTTTAAAGAATTACTGTTTAGGAAAAGGCTTAATTTCGGAGAACTGAATATAAGAGTATAAATTGTAAAACAATTTAGGTGGCGTCGGCAAAACCCAAATACAGACGCTCCGGAAGCGAAAGGCCGACATTTTGAGTGACTTTGAGAACAACATGCCCAATTCTTCAAAACCTCGTCGTTATCTCACAGGTATTTTTTTTTCGTTATTCGCTCTCATCGTATTTTTTCACTAAATTGAAAGGAAAAATAAAGCAAAGATTTACAAGACAACAATGCCTGTTTATACACTACACCCCCAAATTTAAACTTTTAACTGTCTGAACTTTGCATGTATGAGCAGAAAATTCATTCCTCCTTCTTTTTCCAGGAAATGAAGAAGTCAACGACCTTACATTGGCATGGTGTCGTGATGTAACGGGAAGAAAAATCAACCTTACAGGTCAATGATACAGACAAAAGCAATTGAATTTGCCCAACAGCTGGGAAAAACTGAATTTAAGGCCTCAAATGGTTGGCTTGACTCTTTCAAATTACGAAACAGTATATCATATGGGACCATGAGTGGCGAAAGAGGAGATGTGAACGTTTAAACTGTGGAAGACTGGAAATCAAAATTAGAAGAACTTTGTAATGGTTTTGAATTGAAGGACATTTTTAATATGGATGAAACCGGTTTATTTTTTAGAGATACTTATAGAAAAACATTTTATTTCAAAGGAGAAGATTGTGCCGGGGGCAAAATGTCTAAGGAAAGAATAACCGTGGCCTTGTGTGCCAGTGCTGAGGGAGAGAAGTTGAAACCAATTGTTATTGGGAAAAGTGAAAATACAAGATGTTTTAAAAACATAAATAAAAAAGACTTGTTAGTACACTATTATTTTAACAAGAAAGCATGGATGACTTCTAATATTTATAAAGACTTTTTGAAGAATTTTAACAAGAAAATGAAACAACAAAAACGGAAAGTGCTTTTATTTGTTGACAATGCACCTTCACATCCAGATGACAATTCATTAAGTAATGTACTGGTCAAATTTCTCCCACCTAATACAACTTCTATGACACAGCCCATGGACCAGGGTATCATACGGGCCATGAAACTGAAGTTTAGAAAACGTCAGGTTAGTTATTGTTTATTTTATTTCTATTATTTGTTGTTAATAATGTTTTAAGACCATGTAAACTTATTTTTTCAATTTTTTCGATTAAAAAAGAAAGACAAAAAATTACAAAAAGTTAACCAACTAAAAGCTTAATTGTAATAATTTCAATTCAATAAATGCTAACTGTTGTTTAAAATCCATTTTCTTGCCTTTAACAATATTTGAACTTTATATACAAAAATAAATGAATATTAATAATTTTTTTTACCAGATGTCACATATGGTAACGAACATGGACATATTTCCAACTCTCTCTGGCTCGGACCTATTGAAACGTACCAACGTACGAGATGCAATCTATTGGTTAAGTAACTCTTGGAACGAGGTGGAAAGTTCAACAATAGTGAAATGTTTTGGTAAAGCAGGATTTAAATTACATTTGCAAGATAAAAGTGATATTGAAATCAGTGTTGAAAAATTAGCTGATGAACCAACTATGGATGATGATGATGATATTCCATTATCTGTGATTAAAATATCCTATGACTTATTTGGTTGCTCATTCAGTGATTTAGTAAAAATTGATGACAATGTGAACACATGTGATTCTCAAAACATTGATTGGGATAAAAATGCAAATGATTTGGTGAAAGACCTTTTTAAAAATGAAGAGAATAAAACTGATGAAGATGATGATGGCGAGGAAGATTGTGATAAATGTAATGAAGAAGAGGTTCTTACCACTGCAGAAGCAGTGCAAATGATATCAAAGTTAAAGGCTTATTCTCTTAAAAAAGGAAATCCTGCAATTTTGAAATTAATGTCTGAAGCTGAAGAGAAACTGAATAACCAAATTTGCATGACCAAGAAACAGACAACAATGTTGGATTTTTTCAACAGAGATGGAAGATGACCAGTCAGTTTTGTGTTTTTAGAGGGTTTTATGATTCAGACTATAATGAACACATTTTAGTATTTTTAATGATATTTAAAATTTTTAACATGATACTTTTATAATAATACATATATGTACATAATTTTTATTTTTTAAAGCATTGTAATTATAATAAAAGAATTGAAATAGAAATTATCTTATATCTTCAACAAACCATATATACGTAACACAATGAAAATACAATCAAAGAAAAGACAAACAAGTAAAAATAGCTTTTTGAATAAACTGATGATTTTTTTGGGGAACCTGGATTAAAAGACTCCCTGTCATATGTGACCTTTTTGATATGGTCCCATGGAAAGTCACATATGACAAGTTTTACTGTACATGTATATGAAATCAGATGATACTTTTCCGTCTCAGGTAAAAAAATATATAGTTATATTGAATACAATAGAAGGCGACAAATATCCACTGCATTGTTAATTTCTAATGGCCGTTTGTGATTTTGTAACTTTACTTCATGGTTTTATTGGGGATTATGCATCGTTGCACTGTTAATTGTATTAAACCGTTTTGATTTCGAAAACTGTATCACAGTTTAGCAAAGCAAATTTCAATTAACATTCGGACCATGCGTCGATTGAGTTTAGAATGTCGCTAAAATAAGCAGCATCTTATAGCACGTTCGCCAGCAACCTGGCTCCCAGTATATGATTGCGACAAAGTATGACGTTTTGAAGCGCACGCGACAGATAAAAAGGATAATTTTAATCAATTAATAAATTTTCAATTTGACACTGTTGTTTAATTAATTATACTATTCTATAAGTTGCGATACGATTTTGTCCTTTTTCTTTGAAATTCCTGTAAAATACAAATCCTAAAGGAAGATCCGTTGTTAATGTTGAGAGAACTTGTGGGTTTACCGTTTTGCCAAAAATGTTATATCATTGTATTGTAACTGTCTCTACGTGTATGTATATGTTTTTTGCCAATAAGATATGTTTAAATCATATATAAAACTAATATTCAATTTTGCAGATACAGCTTTTGAAGCGGTAAACTTTTATAAATGTATTTGTATCACTCTATTTAAAAGTAGAAACTGTCATTTCAATCGAAATTGTACTGCACAACATGCTTCCCATGCAAAGTACAACCTGTTTTCTCTATGTACCTGTCAAACAGTAAATGAATTCATTTGACATTTTGTAGGCTCTGCCTCTGACAAATATGAAATACATGAGGTATCCGACAAAGAAATTTGTAGATATTTTTAAGGCGAATATTATATGTGAAACGTTCTACAAATATATTCGCACTATACGGGAAGTTCAAGCGCGTGCTACTACCCTGTATACAAAAATTGATATCATTTAATATTAAAAAAAATATTAAAAGATATAGACGCTTCAATTGCAAAATAATTGGTGCCATTTAAATCAAATTATATTTCGAAGAGAGAGAAAAAAAAAGTTTTCCTCACATACAGAAAATTGTCAAATGAAATTTTCCCTCAGAGGTTTTAAAGTATCCTTTCCACGTGTGTTCAAAAGATTATATCTGTTTCTTTTTTGCATTGCTGGAAAGTACAAATACAAAAAAAAACGATGATATATATGAAAACACCAGCCTCAAAATGTGTTTATCTTCTTTAAAATTTACAATAATTTTATATGAAATATAGTAACTAAATTCAAAACCTTTTAAGTATGTACTATGATACTACCAAAGAAAGATGAATGATAATAATAATACGGCCACCATTTCAGTAATTTTAAAGAATAATAAATCCTTGGCAATTTCAAGAGAAAAATGAATGGAATTCTTATAATAAGAAAATAAAAGAAATTGTAACTTATCTTTTAACCGAAAAATTGCAAATTGCCATTAATCGCAAATATACAAATGTAATTAAATGAATACGGATAAATCAAGCATACGAACTAGCTAAACGCGCACTGATAAATGTATATCACTCATATCGTAGCAGTATAAGGGTCTTAAACCTGTTTGACACATTATTTATAGAATACTTATGTCTTGTAATCTCCAGAGACTAGCCTAATTTATTCTTCATATATTTTCTAAATTAGCATTATATACAATTACATTTTCATCAAGTTTTGATATAAATATAATCTAACAGCAAAGAACCATGTTAAAATAAACAGTGTTATTTTTTGCTTGTAAATTTATAACAGTTTGGAGAAGAATATTTTGTTCTAAACCATTTTTATAGCATGTTAAGCTGAATCTGTATATCATGTATTATGTATTTTGTGGGATAAAATATGTTTAAACTAATAGAATCATTCATAATAATCTTTAAAATATTTCGGATACCTAGTTTTCGAATCATGAATTTTTGAATACTTGACTTTACTGCCAATGTTTTACTGCTCCTCATAAATATATGCGTAATTTTGAAGTAAAGAGTTGGTCATTTTTAAAAAAGTCTTGTTTCTGCTTGATTGCTTAACGCGTAAAAAATAAGACAACAGTAAATTTTACAGATTCTATTTTGTACAAGGAACAGCTGATGGACAGCTAAATTCTCTTCCGCAGCGGACATAAGGGTGTGCTTCTGGACTTTTAACCAACCAAAGGCCGTCCGTGGCCTAGTGGTTAAGGTCGTTAACTTCAAACTACTTACCCATCAACGCTGTGAGTTCGAATCCCGACAGGGACTTTGGATTCTTTCATGTGATGAAGCTATCCAACTTGCTTACGGAACGTAGATGGTTCTACTCAGGTGCCCGTTCGTGCCTGAAATAATGCACGGTAGAGCACCTGAGGTCTTCCTCTCAGTAAAGCTGGAACGTCGACATATGACCTATACTGTGTCGGTCTGCATATCAAAGCCACATTTTCTCATCACAAATGTCTGTTTCAGTTATTAATCAACTATCTTCCACGTTTAGATGGTAGATACCTTTGTACATCCTCTTATCTCTTATGTGTTGGTTACCAGGTAATTTTATACTTCATATATTGACAAATTTCTTACATATTTGGTTTTATCATTTTTGAGCAAAATTGCTGTTCCCTGGGCTTTAATGATATGTCCATTTTTAACGTATAATACTTTGATTGTGATTTTAATGTATAATTTGTTATAGTTTTCATGTTTAACAAATCATTCAGGTGAGAATTACAAGACATCTGGTTATGTTGTTACCTTGATCTTTGAGTTGTTACCCTCTGTCGGTGATGATGGGGTGATCATTTATGCCAATATAATTTAAAAATAATTGGAGTTAAGAAGTAACGAAAATATAACATTTGACCTCTATATGTGACCTAGTATTTGGGGTAGCGAGCCAAATTTTGCGCTTCACACATCATGCCATTATGGTGAACATTAAAAAAAAGTCATTTTAAAAATCTTTTCAGTAGTAGAGCGGACAGGAAAATGTGGACTTTATCATTTGACCTTTAAGTGTGACCTTGACCTAATAGGTAGCAACCTGGATAAAACTTGGGGATACCAACGTGGATGCTGTGCTTTGCAGATTTTGTCACGGTGGGGATAATTTGTGCCAGGTAATTTTAAAACCATTGAAATGTCAATAAGTTATAGAGCGGGATGAAAAAAATGTTTCAACATTGGACCCTTGAGTGTGACCCTGAAATTAAGGGTTGTGACTTTATTGTTATGCTCTGCACATGGTATCATAATGGTGATCATTTTTGTCAAAGTATCTTAAAACAATTTCAGCGGTTTAAATATCATAGAGCGGAGACGAAATGTAGACTGTTTAACACTTGACCTTTGTTTAAAAAGACTTAAATCTGTGACTTTGACTTTGTTTAAAAAGACTGAAATATATCAATTAGGATGAGGCTGTTTTCATCACAGTAAATATCATTTAATACTTTTGCAAGGAAGTTCAACTGACTAAATAGATTCAATCTTAATATTCTACATTACATTAAAAAGTTTGTTAGCAGTTTAAATTAAATACAGATTATTTAGAAATGGTGTGTTTGATTACTTCCTTTTGAAATGCGTCTTTACAAACGTTGTCTTTGTTTCATTGAGATTAATCATTGACATTAAATGACATTTGACAAAAGTATCAAGGGAGTCATATTTTAAAGAAATTAGAAAATGTTAAATGTTTTATTTTCTTGTCATTTAATTGTCAAGAAGCATATGATAAAATAGGGAAAGGTTTCTGGCATATTATATTTCTATCTGAACTTCATCTGAATTTTTCAAAACAACGAGAAGTTTTTGATTCAGTTTTAAAGTGAATCTATAAGAAAATTGCACTATGGAAAAACAAATCATTAAATGTTAAACACGTGAAATTTATAATAACAATAATTTATAATTCAATATGGAAGAAAATAAGTAGAACTCACAAAACGTATTGAAAAAAGTACTATGACTTTTTGTAATTGGTGGTGAAAACAGTACTTTTACCTACTTAGACCTATGATTGTGCCACTTTTGCAGTTTATATACTGATTGTTTACAGTACATTTCTTCATGTAACTTTTTTGAAAAAGCAAACATAAATGATTTCAGTACATATACCTTTCCTTAAATAATTCCTTTTTTTTAATAGTAAGATTTATTTTGAGAATGTTCATAACTTGCAGAGATACTTTTAAAGTTGCAATATCTTGACTTATAAATATAAGAAATGCTGTCATAACTTAAACAATGATATAATCATAACAAAAAACCTGTAGGACTTCTGATTTACTTTAAGCTTATTGTAATATACACCGTGAACCGTTATTTCACAGAAAAAAACTACTTACAACAAGTTCAGACATGATTCAATATTATTTTTATCATGAAAATGATATTTTTTATCATTAAAAAAGATGTTTATATAAAATGATGATATTATATCCATATAAACATAGACAAAAGGTAAATAGATATATTATTGAACTTTTTCGATTTTCAAATTTATACCGAAATAAAACTTCTTTTGATGACAATTTGAAAATATATGAATAATTTTACCTAATTTGTCTTCAAAAGTGCAAGGCATTGACCGGAAACCTAAACCATGTGAATTTATTTGTAATTACATTGTTGTTATATACCGGCCAGAATGCCCAGAAAAAAGGGCGTTAGGCAATTGACTGCAGGGAACAAGACTACATTGTTGTTCCGTGAGTTGAGAAATTAGCCTTTTCTTGCAGGTACAGGTACAAAATTAATGAGTCGTCATAACATAATCTGACGCATTGCAATCGTTTCGTACAAATGACAGAGATGAAGAGTACAACTACTGTCAAATTATAGCAACAGTACTGTATGATAACGTCTTGACCAGTTTGAATGATTAATGGCTGATTTATCTACAATTCTGTTTAGAAGTCCGCAGATTGGTAGGAGTAGGAAGATAAATCTCCCTCTGTGAAATAGATCACGTGTTAATAGTCTTAACTGCATGTGAGGCATTAAGAATATAACGCTTCATGGTGTCTTTTCAAAGAACATGTTTGTGAGGGGTATTAGAATACAAATATATGTACTTGTTTTAATACATAGATATGACATTTAAACATTGCATAAGATGGCAGTTACCCAATCACAATATTTTCTGTCAGCTACTGATCACAGCAAACCAGAAACCTTGATCCGAATGCTATCATTTTGCAAGTATCTTCTAAAATGTTTAAATATATTTTGTATTTACATTTATCAAATAAACCGCGGCGCAGGAGTGTAATAAAGCCATTTAATAAAAACGATATTACACTAGTGTAATAACACTTTGACGTGACGTCATTTGCGCTATATAGAAACATAGCGTTAAAGCGCGCTAATGTTAGCGTTACACTATAAACGCGCCATTGAAAAATGACTCATTTCAACAGTTTACTGTTATTATTTTTTATATGTGATAAAAAGAATATTATATTCGTGTAGATTCAATACTAAATTTATTGAACTCGTTGAATAAAACAATATTATGCTCGCCAGAGGCTCGCATAATATGATTTTATTCAACTCGTTCAATGAATTTAGTATTAAACTACACTCATTTAATATCCTCTATTTATTTAGGCAATCAATTTTATTGATTACAAACTTTTCGTAATATTTCAATAACCATTTTCAATCAAATGAAAATCGAGACACAACTTTATATCTTGCATGTTATAAGAAAACAAACACTTGACGAACACACACCATTTTTTGTTTTTTTTACATAGTAATTATTATTTTTTTCTGATAGGAATTGCATTTCGGACAGATGTTTTGTCGGTATCGACATTCTGTAATATGGTTTTGCAGCTGTTTGAACTGTAATGAGTGTCAGAATGCCGATGGCAAGCTAAGGAAGATGTAGATATCAGATAATTATTATAATTAAACCTTGATTCACCTAAACTTTATAGGCTTTAACGTATTCAATAAAAACAAAAATGTCCTTCTTTAAACAGTAATATCATTTGTACCACAACATATATGATAAAAAAAGCATCGAAGTCATAGTAAAATACCCATTTAAAACGGATTTGGAAATGTTATCCTCTTTCACACGTACGCACGCAAGATAGTACTACACCCACGCGCACGCAAACCTCAGAGGATCCTACATAAATAATATTCAATTATAATGAGGTATTATGTCGGTATCTCACTCTTAATAAAACAATGTATAATATCTGCTTCAATGGGAAACTAACTGATGAGAAGAAAATCAGCTTATTTGCCACTATACAACCGTTTGCTTTGGCATTTGGATAAATATAACATTATTTAGCAAACAACGTATTGTTTAAAATATATTATATAAATTTGAAATCCAGTAAATGGGTCTAGGTTTTTGTCATTTATTTGATAAACTTGGAGAAAGTCACCTTTTAATCAA